>NC_041389.1:118808692-118879733 GCF_002162155.2 Triticum dicoccoides
TATCTTAGGGTTCAGGGTGGGGGCGATGATCGCCGGCAGTGGTGGGGCGGTGGCGTGGGGATCGCCGGAGAAATTTTTTGGCATAAGGGGGCCTAGAGGGATGGCCAGGGCGGCGGTGGACCGGCGGTGGGGAGTGGTTTCGGGGCGAGTGGGCCGGCGCACCACCAGCCGCGGGCGGCGGGGGGCGGCTGTTTGGCCGATGGTGGCTGGCGGCTCAGGGGGGTGGAGGTTGAAGATGAACTGCAAGCCCTTTATTTCATATCCAACGGCTGGAAAATCGACTGACCAGAGGGGAAAAAGTCAGTCGACTGACGTGTAGCCTCACCTCTAGTGCGTTCTGTTTCGACAGTAAAATTCAGTTTTGACAGCAAAATTCAGTTTCGACAGTTAAGTTCAGTTTTGATAGTTAAATTCAGTTTCGACAGTTAAATTCAGTTTCGACAATTAAGTTCAGAGATGAGCGGCTGATGTATTTTACATCTAGCACTTTGTGGTTATGTAGTTTACGTCATCTATTGGAGATGCTATTAGAATTCCACTCAGGTTAACATTGTCTCTCCTGTCCTGCTTCAGCCTCGACGCCGTACAACTCACTTGAGCTGCTCCAACAACGAAACCCTCCATCACAACGGAGCAGTACCCTAGGCTCCATCACAAGATGCCTAAGATCTTCTTCCCCTCCTCCGACAGCCAAGTCAGCCCGATCATCCTCACCGACCAACCCAATCACGCTAAGATCGACATGGCTTCGCCAAAGAGGTTGTACACTTGTTGCATCTCTTTTTACTCTACATGTTATATATATATATTGTCCACTGAGCACAAGCAGTAACGTGAAATACGATTAGTTTCTCCTACTATATGAAAAGTAGTGAGGTACCAGGCAACTTAGCTATCCGTGATGGACACTCTTGAATGCCATCATAATTTATCTCTGCGCGTTTGAGATGTGCATTTGTCGATGGGTCTGAGAGTTGAGCTAGTAGGGCAGTGGCCTGGGTCCAAAGTAGTAGAACTAGCACAAAAGCATTTTTTGAGTGTAGGCTTTTCCTTGCTCAAGCCTGCCTACTTGAATCGCTAGTCCTTGAAAGGAAAAGTGAAGGGAAAACATAGGAATTGGAAAGTTTCCTATGGTACTACTATTCATGCATTTGGTTCAAAGGAATGGAGCAAAGGAAAATTGTAGGATTTGTTCCTTTAGTGTCTCCTTGAAAGAAAAACCGTAGGAATTTTAATATCACTTGTCCTCCTTTTCAAATTCCTATTCAGGAAGCACAAGACTACGAGATAGTAGCATAATAGCATTATAACTATACATTTTCTTGTGGTTTGACTTAATCTCACCATGCTTATTTGCATCCTGTGATCTTCCAATTCTTGTGAACCAAACACCCAGATTGGCAGAAATCCTGTGTTTTTAAATTCTCTGTTTTGCACGTGCATTTCTATCCTATTACTGTGTATTTCCTATCCCTGCGTTGTTAGAATCCTCCAATTCAAACGAGCCCTTACAGAATTACTTCTCTTACAGATAGTTGTCAAAGAAAACCTTGCGTGGTTTGTCCCACTCCTGCTGCGCCGTCTTCCACCCCAGCTCAGCTGCTCCAACGACAGAAGAGTGCAGCACAGCAGGGATCCGGCCTCCAGACCGTCTTTCGCCGCCTCAGATCTTCTTACCCACCGACGGCAGCCATGACAACTACATTATGATACTTCTCCAACGTATCTATAATTTTTGATTGTTCCATGCTATTATATTACCCGTTTTGGATGTTTATGGGCTTTACTCTACACTTTTATATCATTTTTGGGACTAACCTACTAACTAGAGGCCCAGCCCAAATTTCTAATTTTTTTTTTGCCTATTTCAATGTTTCGAAGGAAAGGAATATCAAATGGAGTCCAATTGGAATGAAACCTTCGTGAGCGATCTTTTTGGAACAAACGTGATCTAGGGGACTTGGAGTGGACGTCAAACAATAGAGGAGGCGGCTACGAGGGTGCCCGATGCGCCCCCTAGAGATGGGCGCGCCCCCACCCTCGTGGGCCCCTCGAGTGTCCACCGACCTACTTCTTCCTCCTATATATACCCACGTATCCTGAAACTATTTCCACCGTCGTAACCTTCTGTATCCGCGAGATCCCATCTTGGTGCCTTCGCCGGCGCTCTGCCGGAGGAGGAATCGACCATGGAGGGCCTCTACATCATCTCCAAGGCCCTTCCGATGAGTTGTGAGTAGTTTAGCACAGACCTTCGGGTTCATAGTTATTAGCTAGATGGCTTCTTCTCTCTCTTTGAATCTCAATACAAAGTTCTCCTTGATTTTCTTGGAGATCTATTCGATGTGACTCTTTTTGTGGTGTGTTTGTCGAGTTCCGATGAATTGTGGGTTTATGATCAAGTTTATCTATGAGAAATATTTGAATCTCCTCTGAATTCTTTTATGTGTGATTAACTTATCTTTGCAAGTCTCTTCGAATTATCAGTTTGGTTTGGCCTACTAGATTGATCTTTCTTGCAATGGGAGAAGTGCTTAGTTTTGGGTTCAATCTTGCGGTGTCCTTTCCCAGTGATAGCAGGGGCAGCAAGGCACGTATTGTATTGTTGCCATCAATGATAAAAAGATGGGGTTTATATCATATTGCATGAGTTTATCCATCTACATCATGTCATCTTTCTTAATGCGTTACTCTATTCTTTATGAACTTAATACTCTAGATGCATGCTGGATAGCGGTTCATGTGTGGGGTAATAGTAGTAGATGCAGGCATGAGTCAGTCTACTTGTCACGGACGTGATGCCTATATACATGATCATGCCTAGATAATCTCATAACTATGCGCTTTTCTATCAATTGCTCGAAAGTAATTTGTTCACCCACCGTAATACTTATGCTATCTTGAGAGAAGCCACTAGTGAAACCTATGGCCCCCGGGTCTATCTTTTATCATATAAGTTTACCATCTACTTTTATTTGCATCTTTATTTTTCCAATCTATATCATAAAAATACCAAAAATATTTATCTTATCATATTATCTCTATCAAATCTCACTTCCGCAAGTGGCCGTGAAGGGATTGACAACCCCTTTATTGCGTTGGTTGCGAGGTTCTTGTTTGTTTGTGTAGGTGCGTGGGACTTTTGAGGAGCCTCCTACTGGATTGATACCTTGGTTCTCAAAAACTGAGGGAAATACTTACGCTACTTTGCTGCATCACCCTTTCCTCTTCAAGGAAAACCAACGCAAGCTCAAGATGTAGCAAGAAGGATTTCTGGCGCCGTTGCCGGGGAAGTCTTCGCTCAAGTCAAGACATACCAAGTACCCGTCACAAACTCATCTCCCTTGCATTACATTATTTGCCATTTGCCTCTCGTTTTCCTCTCCCCCACTTCACCCTTGCCGTTTTCTTCGCCCCTCTTCCGTTTGATCTTTTGTTTGCTTGTGTCTCCATGTGCCTTCTATGTGCTTGCATCCTTGCTTGATAAAAATCTGTCAGTATGGATCCACTTAAAGTGTTTTACTTGGATCATCTTTGATCCTTATGCGCTCGTGCTGAAACCCCAACTAGCCTAGTTGATGGGAAATCTTTAGATGAGCATGCTCATTTTGTGCATCACCGTTTGTCTGGAAAAGGGAGACTCTTATGGGATCAAATAAATAGATTGCTGTGTTATGCTTGGAATCTTTGTGAAATTTATGATTTTAATTGTTGCTTTGAGAACCCTAAAAAACACCTTTCCCTACCTATGTGAGTTTAATGAAAATGAAATCTTATCTTCTTATGCAAAGGGTGTTTATAGTTACTATGATATCAAACAAATTGTAGAATTTGTTGCTTTTAAGGGTGCTTATGAAGTTGCTTCTTTGATTGAAAAGTATGATATTACTCTCTACGAATCTGAAAATTTTGACATACTTAAATATTGCTCTGAAAACTATGCTCATAATGTCTATGTCAAAGAATTTATTGAAAAAATGACCATTGCTTTGGAAGAAAATAATGATATGCATGAATCTATAGATAATGATGATTCTGTTGATTTGATTGAAATATCCCTTGATGAACATGATGCTTGCTATTCTTGTGGCCATGATGCCAATATTTATTAACATGAATTTGCTATAGTTCCTTATGTTAAACATGAGATCATTGCTACTGCATCCATACTTGATAGTTCCTTCGATGAAAAGCATGATTGCAATTATGTTACTATAAATTCTCTTGATGTCAATTGTGCTAATAATATGCAAAACCCTAAGCTTGGGGATGCTAGTTTTGCTATGTCTATTACTTTTTGCAATGATCATGATTGGGGTGATGATGTTTCTTATGATCTTGAAAATTTATTTAAGCCCCATGATGAATATGAGATTGATAATAGTGTTTGAAATATTATTGAAAGTGGGTTTGGAAGAGTGTCAACTTTAGATCCCACATATTTGGAGAATGTTCAATCTTATGGTATTTTTGATAAAAGTGAGTTTGGAGAGGTCATGACTTTAGTTAGTGATAATCCCGCTATTTTGGAAGAGTGTCGACTTCACATGCATGTGGATCGTGTTGAGAATATGTTATGTCATAGCTATTTTGTTGAGTTTGCCTATGATCCTACATGTATTTATTATGAGAGAGGAAAATATGGTCGTAGAAATTTTTATCTTACTAAATTACCTCTCGTTATGTTGAGATTGCTATCGTCTCTTTCTTCTTCCTTGCATATGCTAGTTTTTGCTTGCCTTGCAAATTTGTTTGCTTATAATATGCCTATGCATAGGAAGTATGTTAGACTTAGATGTGTTTGTCACATGTTTCATGACGCTCTCTTTGCACTTCAATTCTTGTCTTTCATGTGAGCATCATTAAAATTATCAATGCCTAGCTAGGGGCGTTAAACGATAGCGCTTGTTGGGAGGCAACCCAATTTTTTTTTGTTTTTTCTTCTGTTTAGTAATAAATATTTCATCTAGCTTCTGTTTAGATGTGTTTTCATGTTTTAATTAGTGTTTGTGCCAAGTAGAACATATAGGATAACCTACGGGGATGTTAATTTTATTCTGCTGAAAAACAGAAACTTTGCACGCACGAAAATAATTTTAGTAATTCACAGAAACATGATTTTGCGTTGATTCTTGTTGAAGTAGATCAATAGACAAATTTCCCAGGACTTCCTATTTTGGTAGGATTTTTAGAGTTCCATAAGTATTCCACAGTTACAGATTTCTACAGACCATTCTGTTTTTGACAGATTCTGTTTTTCGTGTGTTGTTTGCTTATTTTGATGCATCTATGGCTAGTATTTGGGGGGGTATGAACCATAGAGAAGTTGGAATACAGTAGGTTTAACACCAATATAAATAAACAATGAGTTCATTATAGTACCTTATGTGGTGGTTTTTCTTTCTTGCACTAACGGAGCTTATGAGATTTCCTGTTGAGTTTTGTGTTGTGAAGTTTTCAAGTTTTGGGTAAAGATTTGATGGACTATAGATTAAGGAGTGGCAAGAACCTAAGCTTGGGGATGCCCATGGCACCCCAAGATATTCAAGGATAACCAAAAGCCTAAGCTTGGGGATGCCCCGGAAGGAATCCCCTCTTTCGTCTTCGTTCATCGGTAACTTTACTTGGAGCTATATTTTTATTCACCACATGATATGTGTTTTGCTTGGAGCGTCTTGTATAATATTAGTCTTTGCTTTTTAGTTTAACACAATCAACCTTGCTTTACACACCTTTTGGGATAAACCCACTTGATTGGAATTTATTAGAATACTCTATGTGCTTCACTTATATCTTTTGAGCTAGATAGTTTTGCTCTAGCGCTTCACTTAAATCTTTTAGAGCACGGCGGTGGCTTGATTTTGTAGAAATTGTTAATCTCTCATGCTTAACTTATATTATTTTGAGAGTCTCTTAGAACATCATGGTATTTTCTATGGTTATAAAATTGGTCCTAAAATGATGGGCATCCAAGTTGGGTATAATAAAAACTATCATAGGAAGTGAATCGGATGCTATGATCAATTTGATACTTGATAATTCTTTTGAGATATGGGGGTGGTGATATTAGAGTCATGCTAGTTGGCTAATTGTGAATTTAAAGAATGCTTGTGTTGAAGTTGGAAAGTCCCATAGCATGCACGTATGGTAAAAGTTGTGTAACAAATTTGAAACATGAGGTGTTCTTAGATTGTCATCCTTATGAGTGGCGGTCGGGGACGAGAGATGGTCTTTTTCTACCAATATATCCCCCTAGGAGCATGCGCGTAGTGCTTGGTTTTTGATGACTTGTAGATTTTTGCAGTAAGTATATGAGTTCTTTATGACTAATGTGAGTCCATGGATTATACGCACTCTTACCCTTCCATCATTGCTAGCCTCTTCGGTATCGTGCATTGCCCTTTCTCACCTTGAGAGTTGGTGCAAACTTCGCTGGTGCATCCAAACCCCGTGATATGATACGCTCTATCACACATAAACCTCCTTATATCTTCCTCAAAACAGCCACCATACCTACCTATTATAGCATATCCATAGCCATTCCGAGATATATTGCCATGCAACTTTCCACCGTTCCGTTTATCATGACACACATCATCATTGTCATATTGCCTTGCATGATCATGTAGTTGACATCGAATTTGTGGCAAAGCCACCACGCATAAATTTTCATACATGTCACTCTTGATTCATTGCCCATCCCGGTACACTGCTGGAGGCATTCATATTGAGTCATATCTTGTTCTAGTTTTGAGTTGTAATTCATGAGTTGTAAGTAAATAGAAGTGTGATGATCATCATTATTAGAGCATTGTCCCCAAATAAAAAAAGGAAAGGCCAAAAAAAGGAAAGGCCAAAGAAAAAAAGAAAAAAAAGGCCAAAAGAAAAAAAGAAAGGCCTAAAAAGAAAAAAAAGAAAAAAATAATAAAAAAGGGGGCAATGTTACTATCCTTTTCCACACTTGTGCTTCAAAGTAGCACCATGTTCTTCATATATAAAGTCTTTTATGTTGTCACTTTCATATACTAGTGGCAATTTTTCATTATAGAACTTGCCTTGTATATTCCTACGATGGGTTTCCTCAAAATGCCCTAGGTCTTTGTGAGCAAGCAAGTTGGATGCACACCCACTTAGTTTCTTTTGTTGAGCTTTCATACATTTATAGCTCTAGTGCATCCGTTGCATGGCAATCCCTACTCCTCATGTTGACATCAATTGATGGGCATCTCCATAGCTCATTGATTATCCTCGTCAATGTGAGACTTTCTCCTTTTTTGTCTTGTCCACACAACCTCCATCAGCATATTCTATTCCACCCATAGTGCTATATCCATGGCTCACGCTCATGTATTGCGTGAAAGTTGAAAAAAGTTTGAGATTACTAAAGTATGAAACAATTGCTTGGCTTGTCATCGGGGGTGTGCAAGACGAGAGCATTTTTGTGTGACGAAAATGAAGCATGACCAAACTATATGATTTTGTAGGGATGAACTTTCTTTAGCCATGTTATTTTGAGAAGACATGATTGCTTTGATTAGTATGCTTGAAGTATTACTATTTCTTATGTCAATATAAACTTTTAATTTGAATCATTTGGATCTGAACATTCATGCCACAATAAATAAAATTACATTGAGAATTATGCTAGGTAGCATTCCACATCAAAAATCTGTTTTCATCATTTACCTACTTGAGGACGAGCAGGAATTAAGCTTGGGGATGCTTGATACGTCTCCAATGTATCTATAATTTTTTATTGTTCCATGCTATTATAATATTCGTTTTGGATGTTTATGGGCTTTACTCTACACTTTTGTATCATTTTTGGGACTAACCTACTAACCGGAGGCCCAGCCCAAATTGTTGTTTTTTTGCCTATTTCAGTGTTTCGAAGGAAAGGAATATCAAACGGAGTCCAAACGGAATGAAACCTTTGGGAGTGATCTTTTTGGAACAAACGTGATCCACGGGACTTGGAGTGGACGTTAAGCAACAGAGGAGGCGGCCACGAGGGTGCCCGATGCGCCCCCTAGAGGTGGGTGCGCCCCCCACCCTCGTGGGCCCCTCGAGCGTCCACCGACCTACTTCTTCCTCCTATATATACCCACGTACCCTGAAACCATCAAGGAGCACCACGAAAAACTATTTCCACCACCGTAACCTTCTGTATCCACGAGATCCCATCTTGGAGCCTTTGCCGGCACTCCGCCGGAGGGGGAATCGACCATGGAGGGCCTCTACATCATCTCCATGGCCCTTCCGATGAGTTGTGAGTAGTTTACCACAGACCTTCGGGTCCATAGTTATTAGCTAGATGGCTTCTTCTCTCTCTTTGAATCTCAATACAAAGTTCTCCTCGATCTTCTTGGAGATCTATTCGATGTAACTCTTTTTGCGGTGTGTTTGTCGAGATCCGATGAATTGTGGGTTTATGATCAAGTTTATCTATGAGAAATATTTGAATCTCCTCTGAATTGTGGGTTTGGCCTACTAGATTGATATTTCTTGCAATGGGAGAAGTTCTTAGCTTTGGGTTCAATCTTGTGGTGTGCTTTCCCAGTGACAGCAGGGGCAGCAAGGCACGTATTGTATTGTTGCCATCGAGGATAAAAAGATGGGGTTTATATCATATTGCATGAGTTTATCCCTCTACATCATGTCATCTTTCTTAATGTGTTACTATGTTCTTTATGAACTTAATACTCTAGATGCATGCTGGATAGCGGTTGATGTGTGGAGTAATAGTAGTAGATGCAGGCATGAGTCGGTCTACTTGTCATGGACGTGATGCCTATATACATGATCATGCCTAGATAATCTCATAACTATGCGCTTTTATATCAATTGCTCGACAGTAATTTGTTCACCCACCGTAATACTTATGCAATCTTGAGACAAGCCACTAGTCAAACCTATGGCCCCCGGGTCTATCTTTTATCATATAAGTTTACCATCTACTTTTATTTGCGTCTTTGCTTTTCCAATCTATATCACAAAAATACCAAAAATATTTATCTTATCATATTATCTATATCATATCTCACTTTCGCAAGTGGCCGTGAAGGGATTGTCAACCCCTTTATTGCGTTGGTTGCGAGGTTCTTGTTTGTTTGTGTAGGTGCGTGATAAGTCTCCAACGTATCTATAATTTTTGATAGCTCCATGCTACTTTATCTACTGTTTTGGACTATATTGGGCTTTATTTTCCACTTTTATATTACTTTTGGGACTAACCTATTAACCAGAGGCCCAGCCCAGAATTGATGTTTTTTGCCTTTTTCAGTATTTCGAAGAAACAAAATATCAAATGGAGTCCAAATGGAATGAAACCTTCGGGATCGTGATTTCCCAACCGAACGTGATCCAGGAGACTTGGACCCTACTCCAAGAAGTGTCCGAGGAGGTCACGAGGGTGGAGGGTGCCCCCCTGGGCGCGCCCCCTACCTCGTGAGACCCTCGGAGCTCCACCGACGTACTCCTTCCTCCTATATATACCTACGTATCCCCGAACGATTAGAAAAGGAGCCAAAAACCTAATTCCACCCCCGCAACTTTCTGTATCCACGAGATCCCATCTTGGGGCCTGTTCCGGAGCTCCACCAGAGGGGGCATCTACCACGGAGGGCTTCTACATCATCACCATAGCCCCTCCGATGAAGTGTGAGTAGTTTACTTCAGACCTTCGGGTCCATAGCTAGTAGCTAGATGGCTTCTTCTCTCTTTTTGGATCTCAATACAATGTTCTCCCCCTCCCTTGTGGAGAACTATTCGATGTAATCTTCTTTTTGCGGTGTGTTTGTTGAGACCGATGAATTGTGGGTTTATGATTCAGATTATCTATGGAAAATATTTGATTCTTCTCTGAATTCTTTTATGTATGATTGAGTTATCTTTGCAAGTCTCTTCGAATTATCCTTTTGGTTTGGCTAACTAGATTGGTAGTTCTTGCAATGGGAGAAGTGCTTAGCTTTGGGTTCAATCTTGCGGTGTTCTTACCCAGTGACAGAAAGGGTTGCAAGACACGTATTGTATTGTTGCCATCGAGGATAATAAGATGGTTTTTTTATCATATTGCATGAATTTATCCCTCTACATCATGTCATCTTGCTTACGGCGTTACTCTGTTTTTAACTTAATACTCTAGATGCATGCTGGATAGCGGTCGATGAGTGGAGTAATAGTAGTAGATGCAGAATCGTTTCGATCTACTTGTTTTGGACGTGATGCCTATATACATGATCATTGCCTAGATATTTTCATAACTATGCTCAATTCTGTGAATTGCTCAACAGTAATTTGTTCACCCACTGTAGAATACTTGTGCTGTTGAGAGAAGCCACTAGTGAAACCTATGATCCCCGGGTCTATTCTCATCATATCAATCTATATCACTTTATTTACTTGCTTTGTTTTTACTTTCCCTTTACTTTTTACTTTGCATCTATCTATCAAAAATACCAAAACTATTATCTCTATCAGATCTCACTCTCGTAAGTGATCATGAAGGGATTGACAACCCCTAAGCGTTGGTTGCGAGTTGCTATCGTTTTGTGTAGGTACGAGGGACTTGTGCGTGGTCTCCTACTGGATTGATACCTTGGTTCTCAAAAACTAAGGGAAATACTTGCGCTACTTTACTGCATCATTCTCTCCTCTTCGGGGAAATCCAACGCAGTGCTCAAGAGGTAGCAAGAAGAATTTCTGGCGCCGTTGTCGGGGAGGCTCACGCAAGCAAGTCAACCATACCAAGTACCCATCGCAATCCCTATCTCTCGCATTACATTATTTGCCATTTGCCTCTCGTTTTCCTCTCCCCCACTTCACCCTTGCTATTTTATTCGCCCTCTCTTTCCCAACCTCCTTCTCTCTTTTCCGTTTGCCTTTTTCCCTTTGCCTTTCTGTTTGCTTGTGTGTTGGATTACTTGTTGCCATGGCCGAATCAAAAAGAACTACGGGTTTTCTCCCTAGCTCTAGTGCCTTGGACAACCCCTCTATCCTCTCTAAGCTCATAAATAATGACGTTATAGAAAGACCCACCGGGGTCTCCCATGAGAGCTTGAATAATTTTGATGAGGAACTCTGGAATTTTTTGCTATTTACTTGATGAGTCTTTAAAGGATGCCTGGGATAGGTTACTTAGGATTCAGGCTAGTTATGTACCACAATATCAAATTGAAACTTACCTAAAAAGTTTTTATGTTGGCTTGCCCGCTTTATCTACCCTCTGTTTAGATGTGGTTTTGTCTTTTAATTAGTGTTTGTGCCAAGTAGAACCTATAGGATAACCTACGATGATAGTTGATTTGATTCTGCTGAAAAAACAGAAACTTTGCGCGCACGAATATAATTTTGTTAAATCACAGGAACGTGCTCTTGCGTTGATTCATTTTTGTGCTGATCAATAAACAAATTGTCCAGGACTTCCTATTTTGGTAGAATTTTTAGAGTTCCAGAAGTTTGCGTTAGTTACAGATTGCTACAGACTGTTCTGTTTTTGACACATTCTGTTTTTCGTGTGTTGTTTGCTTATTTTGATGAATCTATGGCTAGTAAAATAGTTTATAAACCATAGAGAAGTTGGAATACAGTAGGTTTAACACCAATATAAATAAAGAATGAGGTCATTACAGTACGTTGAAGTAGTCTTTTGTTTTCTTTCTCTAACGGAGCTCACGAGATTTCTGTTGAGTTTTGTGTTGTGAAGTTTTCAAGTTTTGGGTGAATTCTTTTGATGGATTATGGAACAAGGAGTGGCAAGAGCCTAAGCTTTGGGATTCCCATGGCACCCCCAAGATAATCCAAGGACACGAAAAAGTCAAAGCTTGGGGATGCCCCGGAAGGCATCCCCTCTTTCGTCCACTTCTATCGGTAATTTACTTGGAGCTATATTTTTATTCACCAACATGATATGTGTTTTGCTTGGAGCGTCTTGTATTATTTGTATATTTGCTTGTTAGTTTACCACAATCATCCTTGCTGTACACACCTTTTGAGAGAGCCATACATGAATTGGAATTTAATAGAATACTCATTGTGCTTCACTTATATCTTTTGAGCTTGATAATTTTGCTCTAGTGCTTCACTTATACCTTTTAGAGCACGGTGGTGGATTTGTTTTAAAGAAACTATTGATCTCTCATGCTTCACTTAGATTATTTTGAGAGTCGTTAATAGCATGGTAATTCGCTTAATGTTAATATACTTGGTGTTCAAGATATGTGAAACTTTCTTTTGAGTGCGTTGAATACTAAGATAAGTTTGATGCTTGATAATTCTTTCGAGAGATGGAGGTGATAATATCAAAGTCATGCTAGTTGGGTGATTATGAATTTAAAGAATGCTTGTGTTGAAGTTTGTGATTTCCGTAGCATGCACGTATGGTGAACCGCTTTGTGATGAAGTTGGAGCACAATTTTATTTATTGATTGTCTTCCTTATGAGTGGCAGTCGGGGACGAGCGATGGTCTTTTCCTACCAATCTATCCCCCTAGGAGCATGCGCGTAGTGCTTTGGTTTTTGATGACTTATAAATTTTTGCAACAAGGGCATGAGTTCTTATGATTAATGTTGAGTCCATGGATTATACGCACTCCCATCTTTCCACCTTTGCGAGCCTCTCCAATACCGCGCACTTTTCGCTGGTATCATACACCCACCACATACCTTCCTCAAAACAGCCACCATACCTACCTATCATGGCATTTCCATAGCCATTCCGAGATATATTGCCATGCAACCTTCCACCATTCCGTTTATTATGACACGCTCCATCATTGTCATATTGCTTTTTGCATGAACATGTAGTTGACATTGTATTTGTGGCAAGGCCACCTTCATAATTTGCATACATGTCGCTCTTGATTCATTGCATATCCCGGTACACCGCCGGAGGCATTCATATAGAGTCATACTTTGTTCTAAGTATCGAGTCGTAATTGTTGAGTTGTGAGAAAAATAAAAGGGTGATGATCATCATTATTAGAGCATTGCCCCAAGTGAGGAAATGATGATGGAGACTATGATTCCCCCATAAGTCGGGATGAGACTCTGGACGAAATAAAATAAAAGAGGCCAAAGAAGCCCAAATAAAAAAAGAGGCCATAAAAAAGAGAGAAAAGGCCCAAATAAAAAAATGAGAGAAAAAGAGAGAAGGGACAATGCTACTATCCTTTTACCACACTTGTGCTTCAAAGTAGCACCATGATCTTCATGATAGAGAGTCTCATATGTTCTCACTTTCATATACTAGTGGGAATTTTTCATTATAGAACTTGGCTTGTATATTCCAATGATGGGCTTCCTCAAAAGTGCCCTAGGTCTTCGTGAGCAAGCGAGTTGGATGCACACCCACTTAGTTTCTTTTCGTTGAGCTTTCATATACTTATAGCTCTAATGCATCTGTTGCATGGCAATCCCTACTCGCTCACATTGATATCTATTGATGGGCATCTCCATAGCCCATTGATACGCCTAGTTGATCTGAGACTATCTTCTCCTTTTTGTCTTCTCCACAACCACCATTCTATTCCACCTATAGTGCTATGTCCATGGCTCACTCTCATGTATTGCGTGAAAGTTGAAAGAGTTTGAGATTATTAAAGTATGAAACAATTGCTTGGCTTGTCATCGGGGTTGTGCATGATTAAATATTTTGTGTGATGAAGATAGAGCAACAGCCAGACTATATGATTTTGTAGGGATGAACTTTCTTTTGCCATGTTATTTTGAGAAGACATGATTGCTTTGATTAGTATGCTTGAAGTATTATTATTTTTGTGTCAATATAAACTTTTGTCTTGAATCTTTCGGATCTGAATATTCATATTACAATTAAGAAGATTTACATTGAAATTATGCCAAAGTATCACTCCGCATCAAAAATTCTTTTTTATCATTTACCTACTCGAGGATGAGTAGGAATTAAGCTTGGGGATGCTTGATACTCTCCAACGTATCTATAATTTTTTATTGCTCCATGCTACTTTATCTACTGTTTTGGACTATACTGGGCTTTATTTTCCACTTTTATATTACTTTTGGGACTAACCTATTAACCGGAGGCCCAGCCCAGAATTGCTGTTTTTTGCCTTTTTCAGTATTTCGAAGAAACAGAATATCAAACGGAATGAAACCTTCGGGGTCGTGATTTTCCAACCGAACGTGATCCAGGAGACTTGGACCCTACTCCAAGCAGTGTCCGAGGAGGTCACGAGGGTGGACGGCGCCCCCCTGGGCGCGCCCCCTACCTCGTGGGCCCCTCGAAGCTCCACCGACGTACTCCTTCCTCCTATATATACCTATGTATCCCTGAACGATCATAACAGGAGCCAAAAACATAATTCCACCGCCGCAACTTTCTATATCCACGAGATCCCATCTTGGGGCCTGTTCCGGAGCTCCACCAGAGGGGGCATCTACCACGGAGGGCTTCTACATCATCACCATAGCCCCTCCGATGAAGTGTGAGTAGTTTACTTCAGACCTCCGGGTCCATAGCTAGTAGCTAGATGGCTTCTTCTCTCTTTTTGGATCACAATACAATGTTCTCCCCCTCTCTTGTGGAGAACTATTCGATGTAATCTTCTTTTTGCGGTGTGTTTGTTGAGGACGATGAATTGTGGGTTTATGATTCAGATTATCTATGGAAAATATTTGATTCTTCTCTGAATTCTCTTATGTATGATTGAGTTATCTTTGCAAGTCTCTTCGAATTATCCTTTTGGTTTGGCCAACTAGATTGGTAGTTCTTGCAATGGGAGAAGTGCTTAGCTCCGGGTTCAATCTTGCGGTGTTCTTACCCAGTGACAGAAAGGGTTGCAAGACACATATTGTATTGTTGCCATCGAGGATAACAAGATGGGTTTTTTATCATATTGCATGAATTTATCCCTCTACATCATGTCATCTTGCTTACGGCGTTACTCTGTTTTTAACTTAATACTCTAGATGCATGCTGGATAGCGGTCGATGAGTGGAGTAATAGTAGTAGATGCAGAATCGTTTCGATCTACTTGTTTTGGACGTGATGCCTATATACATGACCATTGCCTAGATATGTTCATAACTATGCTCAATTCTGTCAATTGCTCAACAGTAATTTGTTCACCCACCGTATAATACTTATGCTCTTGAGAGAAGCCACTAGTGAAACCTATGGCCCCCGGGTCTATTCTCATCATATCAATCTATATCACTTTATTTACTTGCTTTGTTTTTACTTTGCCTTTACTTTTTACTTTGCATCTATCTATCAAAAATACCAAAAATATTATCTCTATCAGATCTCACTCTCGTAATGATTGTGAAGGGATTGACAACCCCTAAGCGTTGGTTGCGAGTTGCTATCGTTTTGTGCAGGTATGAGGGACTTGTGTGTGGTCTCCTACTGGATTGATACCTTGGTTCTCAAAAACTGAGGGAAATACTTACGCTACTTTACTGCATCATCCTCTCCTCTTCGGGGAAATCCAACGCAGTGCTCAAGAGGTAGCAGTGCGTGGGACTTTTGAGGAGCCTCCTACTGGATTGATACCTAGGTTCTCAAAAACTGAGGGAAATACTTACGCTACTTTGCTGCATCACCCTTTCCTCTTCAAGGAAAACCAACACAAGCTGAAGATGTAGCACATTACCATCATGGACCGAGCAGATTACCTCGAGGAATACACGGGTCCGCAAGAGAGGTCGCACTCTTTCATGTCTGCTTACGTTATGCATCGCTTAATATTACATGCTACTTTATCGTCTTGTTCACCGATTAGACTCTGAGTCAGCTCCAAACTAATGGTCAGACTTGAGTTTTTAAATGGTTGTGGGGTACATATCAGGGCCGCAATCAATAGTATCTATCTACTATCTGGTTAATCTCCGGTGTCTACTATGAGTTTCATGTTGGGTGGGAAACAAACAGTAAAGAAGCCATTATTTGTATTTTTTAACTGAAGCCATTATGTACATACTATCATTGGTTTTGGGTCTATCCATAGGTTGCTACCATCACTTTGGATTTCTACATGCACACCTTACATAATCTCACTATGTTTTATTCCTATGCATGTCAGTTATTTTACACAATGGAACTGAACATGTAGAGCAAAAGAGACGAGCCTTGTGTGGTAATAAAGTTTCATGCAGACATCGCACCATGGTAGGCGCAAAGGCAGCCCCCCTCCACCCATTTCGGATTGTAATCGAGAGGAAGATATCTATTCTGAGGGGGATTCAGAAGGAGAAGACCACTCCTATTTACCCCCTAAGGTCTTCGCTCTAACTTGGCATGCTGGTGTTGGTCATATCATGCATATGGTGCCTTGCATTTTGTACTGTATACATCAAATATGTCATCTGCTTAGTTTAGAGATGCTTTGTGTGAATGCCATTTGTTTAGTTTATTCATCTTTTATGTGAATTATGCAACGCCATCTTATTTATCCAGGCATCATATATGTCAATTTTGCAATGCCATCCTGCTTAGCCAGTCATCTTATATGTGAATTATATCAGGCCATTCTTTTTTTTCATTACGTATTACATTTGTCAACAATGTTAGTATATTCAACTACTCTTCGTGTGCTTCAGCCATTTGACACGGTGATGGAAAATTATGGAGTGAAAACAAGGTCTTCAGAGCACACTATCCTATCTGACGAAGCGCATATCTCGCTGGTTACGGATAGCTCCTCAGAGGAGGATTCAGAGACAGATGACCAGTCCTATTTCCCACTGAGGTGTATGCTCTAACTTGGCAGGGTTATGTTGCTCATATCGTGCGTATGGTGTCTTGCATTGCTATGTCATTTGATTAGTTTAGACACGCTTTGTGTGAATGCCACCTGTTTAGTGTCTAATTATCATATATGTGAATTATGCATTGCCATCTTGTTGCAAGACATTATATATGTGAATTATGCAATGCTATCTTGTTGCAAAGGCATTATATATGTGAATTATGCAATGCCATGTTGTTTAGCTAATCATCATGTATGTGAATTATATCATGCTATCATTTTTTTGTATTGCGTGTTCCATTTATCGACAATGTTTGTATATTCAACTACTCTTCCTGTGCATCACCCATTTGAAGTGGTGATGGAAGTATCTGGAGTGAAAACAAGGTATTCAAAGTAGACAATGCTACCTGCTGAAGCAGACATCTTGCTGGTTACAGAGAGCTCCTCAAAGGAGGATTCAAAGACTGATGACCAGTCCTATTTCCCCCCTGAGGTCTATGCTCAAACTTGGTAGGGTTATATTACCCATGTCATGCATGTTGTCTTGCATTGCTTAGTTTTTACATCATATATGGATTTCCATCTGCTTACTTGCTTACTATATAAATAATATATTTGAATTATATCATGCAATCATGTTTACATAAACAGCATCTATATGAATTATGGCATGGCAACCCATTTAATAAAGACATCATATAGTTATATCATCTCATCTTGTTTAGTGTTTACAGTCATCATATTTTGAATTATGTCATTCTATCCATGAATTATATGATGCTATCATGTTTCCATAGGCGACATGTATGTGAATTATGGCATGCCAACCTATTTAATAAACACATTATATAGTTATAGCATGCCATCATGTTTATATACTCATCATATTTTAAACTATGTCTTTCCATATTTTTTAGTTAGCCATCATAATGTGAAATTGTGTCATGCTATCCTGTTTAGTTAGCCATCATATATGTGAAATTGTGTCATGCTATCCTGTTTAGTTAGCCATCATATATGTGAAATTGTTTCATGCTATCCTGTTTGGTTAGACATCATAAATGTGAATTACTTAATGCCCTCTTTTATTCCCCACTATCCATTGCACCTGTCTATCATACAATGTCTGTACATTCAATTACTTTTCTTGTTTATCAGCCATTTGAATTGGAGAGGGTGATGGCAGTATCTAAGGGAGTAACAACACGTTCTTCAAAAAAGATAGTGCTACTAGTTGATGCAGATAGAACCACGGGTGTACTTGCCCAAGAACCATCCCCACCACACATAACCCAGACTCTCGCAGATTGTACCCCTACCGAGTTGGACAGAGAACCAGCTATACCCCTTCTAACCCCAACCCTAGCAGATAGTAACCCAGTTCTAGTTGACACAACACCGTCTCCACCACAGAGCACCCAAACACGAGCAGTTAGTAAGGGAACTGCAGTGCCCAAAGCACGAGGACCACCACTCCGAATCCCAACTCAACGCTTAAAGGAGAAGAAGAAGAATTGTTCTTAGGTCAGGTTCTGTAGCTATGCTTCATACTCCTTTTCTCCTGCATCACTGTATTTACTCATACCAACTATTTTCAAATTTGAAGGATGGAATTGAAACTCCAATGGTGCAACAGGTATGTTTTAAACCAGTTTCTTTAATTGTCTTGCTGTTGTAATTTGCTCTATGTTGATTTCAGTTTCAATTGAATAAACAGTTATGTTCTCATGTCATGCACATTACAAGTGTTGTGATTGCTCTATAGTTTCCCACACTTATATTCTGTCTATTATGCTTTGTATTGAACAAATATTATTTGAACTGTGTCTCTATATTGATTTGGCAACAAAAACTAGAATGATATAGACCATAAAGTGACCATGGTACATAGATATATGTTTGTTTCATGTTGTTATCATGTCCACTTTACTACTGAACTGATTTACCAAAATGAGTTTCATATACAACATGGTAAACCTGTGATATGTATGCTTGTTTCTCTTTTAGGATGCGGACAAATTATTGGAGAACAGTACCCATTATGCAATGGTAAAGGAAGCAATGCAGATCAGGTTCAAGATATTGAGACATCCCTGTTGGTCTCCAAGAAAGCTGACAAAAACTATCTTGACGACAATGAGAGAACCCAAAAGTCATGTCTTGATGTAGTTTTTTGACTTACTGGACACTTCTGCTGGCACAAGCTCTTCGAACTCGCTGCCTGAATTAGTTCGTCTTCTTGAGTCTTAACTTCATGTTGAAAGACATCGATCAGATGTGCTGCGACAAGAAGCTGAAGGACTGAGGAAGTCCCTACAGAATTTAGATGCATACTTTCTGGTGCAATAGCAAGTGCTGGAGGATTTAAGCACCAAAAAAGAGAAAGTTAATAAGCTTGCTAAGCATCTTGCCAGCATTATGGGTACGCAGGATATTGTTTCTTGAGATCTCATGAAGTGGTTTTAGTTCTGGACTTGTTTTGCTGCGGTGTTTATTTGCACTGGTCGCCAACTTTGACAACCAGTGTATATGATATGCTGCTTTGTTCCCTATATTTGCACTGGTGGTGAACTTTGATGCCCAGTGCATGTAATATGTGTAATAGCCGTGATAGCCTAGCGTAAGTTGCTTGCTTATTTATTTCCTTGTTGTCTTGTTTATTTGTTTGCTTGTAGTCAGTGCAGTTCTTTTTCCGCGGTTTGCTAGTGGCTGCAATAACCTATTTTTTAAAACTAGGCCACAAGAACCATGGGCTACATATTTATTGTAGTGACACTGGGCCTCCTACGGGCCATAGAAACAATGGGCCTTCTACGGTCCGTTGAAACAATGGGCCTTCTATGGGGCATAGGAACAATGGGCCTTCTACAGGCCATAGACATAATGGGCCTTCTACGAGCTGTAGACACAATGGGCCTTCTACGGGCCATAGACACAATGGGCCTTCTACGGGCTGTATGATCGATTGGCCAAACATGGGTCAATAACAGACCACATTATGGTCCTAAACGGGCTAGAGTTGGAATTGTCCGTTCATGGGCCAACCATGACGGGCCATCGTTAACGACCGTATTTGATAATGCTATGAAAATGGCCCAACGTATTAACGGGCCACAAACGGGCCGACTGTAACCACGGACTGAATTTGGCCCACAAGCAGAAAACTATAGTAACGGGCCATAAGTAACCGAATGCTGGAAATGAGCCCAAGAATAAATGGGCCGTGAGAGGCCGAAAGATAACATGGGCTAGAAACGGCCCAATGGAATAATGGGTCGTTAATGGGTATAAAGTGATACACTGTTCATTACGGGCCAGTTTCACCACGGGCCATTAATGGGCCAAGAGTTACAAAGGGCCTTATATGGGCCGAAAGACGTCATGGGCCATACATGGGCCGGAAGTTAAAATGGGCTGGAATCATACTGGACGGCCCACATGACGCTTCTGGGCCTAATTCGGATAGGTCATAATGGACCCTGGATTAGCGGGTTGTAAATCGCCAGTATCATATACGGATAATCCAGTGTTTATCATAACCCGGTACGGTTTTATTATAAACCGACAAAATATGGGAGGAGTTATCAATACTCAAGATTGGGATTGTCACCCTTACTGCACAGGTATCCTAAACCAGCAGTACGATTCAATATCACGGTAACCGGTTTTCCAAACCGTATTATATTATTGAAATCTTTAAATAGCCAACATGGCTGGATTTTTATGGTTATTAATAACCAGTATTATGGTTGAGGTTTTCAAAGTCGCTTTGGCGCAATGGCTATCATTTTATCAATGGATATAATTTATTCTACAATGGAAGGAATAGTCCTGAGTTGTTGCAGGCTTACGACCCGACACTTGGGGGCTACATTATTCAAGTTGATATTACATCAAAGATGCAAGTATCATGTCGCTGCAAGCATGCACCATGACACTTGGGGGCTAATGCAAAGTCATTTCTTGCTCATCTTATTGAAGACCCGGCTCATCACATCATAATGAGACGACCCTTGGGGGCTACCAATTGCTACTACAAAAAATTCAAGGTACACAAGCTTTAATCCATTATATTGAAAGGTTAACTGCTCAGTTGGTAGAGTATAAAGCTCTTTAACCTCGTGGACATGGGTTCAAGCCCCGTGGTGGAGATTACATCATACGATGTTATTATCAATGAATTATATACAAAGTCCCAACTCAATATTATCTTACTGAGCCGGCCCTTGGGGGCTACACATTGCTGTTCAAATTTAGATGATCATATTTATAAAGTCCCTGCTCATTATTGCATAATGACCCGACCCTTGGGGGCTACACTGGTTGAAGTTTTTGAGCATCAGGAAATTACAAGTCCCAGGTTGCTGCAAGCATGACAACCCGACACTTGGGGGCTACATAATATGGAGTATTCAGTTTTTACTAGTGACTGGGATGAACAACATGGATTTCTTCAAAAGTGGCAGTATTTATATTGAATCAAGTCTTAAGCCATCACTTTGTTCTGCTCAAGACTTGGGGGCTACATGTATTATATTATTATCAAAGAAATATTTTCAAATTCTTTGTTTTGAGCAAACCAGATTAACCCGACATCACCAATCATTATGACCCTGTGTCTGCAACCCGGCGTCATCAATACTCATGAACCAGTGTTGGCAATAATAATGAAACGGTATTGGCAACAATCATGAACCGGTGTTGGCAACAATCATGACCCAGAATTATCAGTTTTTATAACCCGACAATGGTGGTAATCATAAACCGGCAAGTTCTACATCTTCAAGCCGGCTGGATATCAGTTGAATATTGCAAGACCAATACTTTTGTCACGTCAGAGCATCGAAGGCCGACTCAAATGGGTTCTTGATTTACAATATTTCTTATGCAAGCAAGTTGATTATGAAGCTGGTTTGTTGACCCGGATTTTCTAGAAGAAGGAAAGGGCAAGGACTTAAGGATGTTCAGGTGCCGGTTTACAAGAATTCTTAACCCAGAGCACAACCTGTCAAATTTGTTCTTGTGTTTATTTTGTATCATGAGTTTACCATGGATAAATCCAAGCTAAACTGGGGGCCAATGTCGGGGATATACCCTGTGGTATGACCCGGCCGGAAATATGACCCGGCCGGACTTGGCGGTTTACTTGAGACGGTTTACACTTGGCGATTCACTGGCAACCCACCTTGACCAGACAGTTTACAAGCAACCTACCTGAACATTATGACTCACTAGTAACCCGACAAAGGGACAGATGGATGGCAAGGCCCAAGGCCCAGAAGGTCGGTTTATATTATTGGTGGGCCGGTTTAAGAGGAAAGGCGTGAGGAATATTTACCTTACAAGGAGTTAAGACCCGGACTTGTATCCGGTTTGTATTAGAAGGTAGACTAGTCCTAATCCTAATAGGACTCCACATGTAACCCGCCCCTTCAACTTATATAAGGAGGGGCAAGGCTTCCCAAGAGGGACAAGTAAGAAGAAAAATAATCTCTAGGGCTAGACACAAAGAGCCGGTTTACCGGCGACTCCCTCATGATCATAATGAGACCTAGCCACAAACAGCATGTAGGGTTATTACCGGATGATGTTTCCCGGGGCCCGAACTGTCTAAATCCTTGTTTTATGTTGCTCTCTCAGTTTCGCCGAACCCCTCTCAAGCTACCACATAGATGCGTTGGCCTCGCGACTAAGTCCAGGCACTAAGGACATCTGCCGTGATAATTCCACGACGCCGGCCTTTTCACATGAATGGGCCTCTGTTGGGTCGTGCCACGTGTCGACGTATCATAGGCGCCTTCGGTCCAATGAGTGGATGACATCTGTCCCAATGGTTAGCCGACACGTGTTTCCTCCAGCCAATGATGATTTTACACATGGAAAATCCCCATTGGTCGGGGCTATTAACGGGTTACCGGATCCAAAACCGGACCCGATAGCTTAACGGCGAGCCATTACGGTGGCTGCCATGTGTCAGCCACCCTTGACGAAAGCACTTCTATGACGCACGATTTATCGTCATGGAAGTGGACACTTCCGTGATGATAATTTTGGTAGTGTCATGGAACACTTCTACGATAGCATAGGTATGACTATCTTGATTCTGTCATAAAATCGGCATGGATGTACATGCATGACAGAAAATGTGACCTACTGTGACAAACATGTATCATCACAGAAGTGTATATTTTTTTAGTGAATTCCTTCGTAGGCTCACAAGTAGGTGAGGGAGTTGGATGAGATTCATCATGTAATTGAGTTAGTTTTGTTAGGGCTTGATCCCTAGTATCCATTATGTTCTGAGATTGATGTTGCTATGAATTTGCCATGCTTAATGCTTGTCACTTTGGGCCCGGGTGCCATGATTTCATATCTGAATTATTTATGATTTCAGCATTATATCTATGTTCTAGATCCAATCTTGCAAGTTATCTGCACCTACTACGTGTTATGATCCGCAATCCCTGGAGTGACAATATTCGAGATGCTTTCTAGTGATGACCGTAGTTTGACGAGTTCAAGTATTCACAGTGTGCTAATGCTTTGTTCCGGTTCTCTATTAAAAGGAGGCCTTAATATCCCTTAGTTTCCTTATGGACCCCACTGCCGCGGGAGGGTAGGACAAAAGATCTCATGCAAGTTCTTTTCATGAGCACGTATGACTATTTACGGAATACATGCCTACATTATACTTATGAACTGGAGCTAGTTTTGTATCGCCCTAGGTTATGACTATCATATGATGAATATCATCCAATGAATTCACCGATCCAATGCCTACGAGTTTTTCACATATTGTTCTTGCTAAGTTACTATTGCTATTGCTATTGTCACAACTGCTACAAAAATCATTGCTATCACTGTTACCGTTACTATTACTGTTACCACTGCTATCAAAACTACCATATTACTATGCTACTAATCATATTAATGTAGATAATTAATCTCCAGGTTTGGTTGACTTGACAACTCAGATCCCAATATTCGCAAATATTCTTTGGCTCCCCTTGTGTCGAATCTGTAAATTTGGGTTGAATACTCTACCCTCGAAAACTGTTGTGATCCCCTATACTTGTGGGTTATCAGGGTTCAATAGCAACGATTTCATTTTTAACATAAGGAACTATAGCAAGTTCATCACCATAAGCATCATTCAAATTGGCATCATGGCCACAAGCATAGCAAGCATCAAATTCATCAAAATGGGAAAATTCAAACAAATCCAAGGGATCATAGCAATCATCATAGCAATCATCATAGCATTCATCCTTCGGTAAGCACAAAGGGAAATTAAACAATGTATGAGTTGAAGAGTTACTCTCATTAGAAGGTGGGCGCATGTAGCTAATCTGCTCTTCCTCCTTTTGTTCTTCGCTCTCCTCGTCATCTTTTTCATCCAATGAGATCTTAGTTTCAGCAATTTCTTCTTCCATAGTTTCCTGCAAAATATTAGCCTCTTCTTGGACAGCGGAGGTGTTCTCAATAAACTTATTAATATCGGCATTACGTTCATAATTCTCATAGCAATATTTAACTATAGCATAACTTTCAAGTCTGTACACAGCATCTTGATACGTCTCCATCGTATCTAACTTTCCTAACACTTTTCCTCTTGTTTTGGACTCTAATTTGCATGATTTGAATGAAACTAACCCAGACTGACGCTGTTTTAAGTATAGCAGAGGCGTTCTCAATAAACTAACTCGATTTTTTTTGTGCTGAAATAAAAGTTCTCGGATTGGAACGAAACTTTGCGAGGAATTTTTTAATGAATAAAGGTAATTTCTGGAGCCAAGAACCACCATAGGGGGGCACCTAGTTGGGCACAACCCACCAGGGCGCGCCCCCTCCAGGCGTGCCCAGGTGATCTGTCCCCACCTGGTGACCCATAGACCCTGAAACAAATGCTATAAAATCACATGTTTCCAGAAAAAAATCAGGGAGAAAGAATTATTGCGTTTCACGAGATAGAGTCGTCGCCACCTCCTAGTCTTCATCAGGAGGCCATATCTGGAGTCCGTTTGGGGCTCCGGAGAGGGGGATCTTCGATCTTTGTCATCACCAACACTTCTCCATCGCCAATTCCATGATGCTCCCCACCGGGAGTGAGTAATTCCTTCGTAGGCTCGCTGGTCGGTGAGGAGTTGTATGAGATTCATCATGTAATCGAGTTAGTTTTTTTAGGGCTTGATCCCTAGTATCCATTTTATTCTGAGATTGCTGTTGCTATGACTTTGCCATACTTAATGCTTGTCACTTTGGGCCCGGGTGCCATGATTTCAGATCTGAACCATTTATGTTATCATCATTATATCTATGTTCTAGATCCTATCTTGCAAGTTATAGTCACCTACTACGTGTTATGATCAGGCAACCCCGGAGTGACAATAGTCGGGACACTTCCCGGTGATGACCCTAGTTTGAGGAGTTCATGTATTCACCATGTGCTAATGCTTTATTCCGGTTCTCTATTAAAATGAGGCCCTAATATACCTTAGTTTACAATAGGACCTGCCACAGGAGGGTACGACAAAAGATGTCATGCAAGTCCGTTCCATAAGCATGGATGACTATTTACGGAATACATGCCTACATTATATTTATAAACTAGAGCTAGTAGCGCATCGCCCTAGGTTATGACTGTTACATGATGAATATCATCCAACAAATCGCCGATCCAATGCCTACGACTTTCCTACATATTGATCTTGCTAAGTTACTACTACTGTTGTTACTATTGCACTTGCTACAAAACCACTGCTATCACTATTACTGTAACTATTGCTATTGCTACTACTATCAAAACTATCATATTACTTTTCTACTGATCACTTTGCTACAGATAATTAATTTCCAAGTGTGGTTGAATAGAAAACTCAGCTGCTAATACCTGCAAATATTCTTTGGCTCCCCTTGTGTGAATCTATTAATTTGGGTTGAATACTCTACCCTCGAAAACTGTTGCCGTCCCCTATACTTGTGGGTTATCAAGACCTTTTTCTGGCGCCGTTGCCGGGGAGCATAGCTATATTTGTTAAGTCACTAGGGATTATTATCAAATTATCACTATGAAGAATCTGAAGGACACTAAGACTAAGATTTTTCCCTCTAATACGAGGGGAGGTAAGGAACTGCCATCCAGCTCTGCTTTAGATTCACCTTCTGTTATAAGTAAACTTGCAACACCACCACATGCTATTAATTCTGTTATGTCGCAAGTTATTGATGATGCTACTTCTGTTATGAATGCTACTCTTGATGATGCTAGTACCTTGCTTGATGATAATGTGCCACTAGGTGAATTTCTTGATGAGCAAATTGCTAGAGTAGGATAGCATGAGAATGTTGAAACTGATGAAGATCTTGGAACTGAAAATCTAGAAACACCTATTAGAACTAGCCCTCCTAGATATGAATTGCCAAAGGTACCAGAAGGTTTTGTTTTAAGAATGAGGAGGATACTAGGGATATTCTTGCTTGTAAGGATAGAGATGATCTAGAAAAAATATTATGCAAGTATAAAGAAAAAACTTTGAATGCTAAAATGAAATGTGATCCTCAGTTTGCTACTTCACCTATCTTCGTTGATGATAAGGATTGTGAATTCTCTATTGACCCAGAGTTGATTACTTTGGTTGAATCTGTTCCTTTCCATGGTTATGAAACTGAAACTGTTGTGGCACATCTTACTAAATTGAATTATGACATAGGCACCCTTTTTGCTCATGATGAGAAAAATCACTATTATTATATTCTCGAACTATTTCCGTTCTCATTAAAGAGTGATGCTAAAGCTTGGTACAATACTCTTGCTCATGGTTGTGTGCGCAGTCCCCAGGACATGATTTAATACTTCTCTGAAAAATATTTTCCTGCTCATAAGAAACAAGCTGCCTTACAGGAAATATTTAACTTTGTGAAAATTGAAGAAGAGAGTCTCCCACAAGCTTGGGGGAGGCTCCTCCAATTGCTTAATGCTTTGCTTGATCACCCTCTTAAGAAAAATGAAATACTTGATATCTTCTATAATGGACTAACTGATGCTTTTAGGGATTTCCTAGATAGTTGTGCTGGTTGTGTTTTCAGGGAACGAACTATTGGGCAAGCCGAAGAATTCTTGAATAAGATATTAAACAATTATGATGATTGGACTCTTCCTGAACCACCGCCTAAACCCACTCCAAAGAAGAGGGGTATTTTAGATCTCAGTCCTGAAGATATGCAGGAGGCAAAGAAATCTATGAGAGAAAAGGGTATTAAAGTTGAGGATGTCAAAAATTTACCACCTATTGAAGAAATACCTGGGCTTGATACACCACCACCACCTAAGGTGGTAGAGGTAAATTCTCTAATGAAATTCAATGATAGTGATAATCCTCATAATAAACATCCTAGTCAATGCCTTTATGAGTTTGATAATTACATTAGAAAGCAAGATCATTTCAATGCAAATATTATGAAACAATTGACATACAACTCTGATATGATTGCTCACTTAAGTGACTTGTTATTGCTCTCTTAAGTGAATTGTTATTTAGAATCTCAAGTGGTGTTAGAGGTGTAGGAAAGCATGCCTCTATGGTTCAAACTCAATTAGAACAAGTTGCTAAATCTCAAAGAGAGTTGCTTGATGAAATGAACAATAATGTAAGTGACTTTGCTGTTAGAGTAGCAACTTGAGGAGGTAAAATGACTCAGGAACCACTTTATCATAAGGGAAACCCAAAGAGAATTGAACAAGACTCTCGAAGAATTAACACTGATGCACCTAGTCCTTCTAAAAATAAAAGGAAGAGAAAAATGATAGGACTTTGAATGCCTCTAGTGAACCTGAAATAGAAAACCTCCTGATAATGATAATGGAGTTTCTATCTCTGATGCTGAAACTCAATCTAGTAGTGAACAATCACCTTCTGATAATGAAAAAGATAATGATGAGGTTCATGAAGACACTCAACCAAATAATAAACAACCAGATAATGATGTTGAGATAGAACCGATTGTTGATCTTGATAACCCACAACCAAAGAATAAAAGATATGATAAAAGAGACTTTGTTGCTAGAACACACAGTAAGGAAAGAGAACCATTGGTTCAAAAGCCTATGCCCTTTACAGCTAAGTCAACTAAAAAGAAAGACGATGAAGAATTTGAACACTTTGCTGAAATGCTGAGGCCAGTCTTTTTGCGTACTCGCTTGACTGATATCTTAAATATGCCCCCTTATGCAAAGTACATGAAAGACATCATCACCAATAAGATAAAAATACTGGAAGCTGAAATTTCCACCATGCTTGCTAATTAGACTTTTAAAGATGGAGTACCTAAAAAACTTGGAGATCCGGTAATACCAACTATACCTTGCTCCATCAAAAGAAACTATGTGAAAACTGCTTTATGTGATTTGGGAGCTGGTGTTAGTGTTATGCCTTTCTCTTTAAATAAAAGACTTGATTTGAATAAACTCACACCTACTAAAATATCTTTGCAAATGGCTGACAAATCAACTGCCATACATATTGGTATTTGTGAGGATGCGCCCGTTGTTGTTGCTAATGTTACTATTTTGACCGACTTTGTTATACTCGAGATGCCCGAGGACGACAATATGTCAATCATCCTTGGTAGACCCTTCTTGAATAATGCAGGGGCTGTTATTGATTGCAATAAAAGCAAGGTCACTTATCATATCAATGGTAATGAGCATATAGTGCACTTTCCGAAGAAACAATTCCAAGTGAATGGTATCAATGTTATTGAAAAATCTCCAACAATCACTATTGGAAGTTTTCAGCTACCTCTACCTACTGTTAAAAAGAAATATGAAATGCTTATTGTTGGGGACATTCATATCCTCATTGAGCTAACTTAGTGATTTATGAAAGTTCTTCGGTTTCATGCTAATGGAAAGTGGTTGTTAATAAGACTTGATCAACCTTATTAATGAATCATTTTAGAGAGGTATGAAGTTCATGAATTTAATGAGCACTACCTTATGTCCCTAGCTTTTTTTCGTTTTTATCAGTTAAATAAAATAAAATGCCATGATTTGTCTGTTTTCTTAATTTCCCTTGCAATAAAAAATGACCCAAAACTAGAAGTCTCAGAATGCTCTGAGATTTCAATATGATTTTTTATGAATATTCAAGAATTGTTGGTGCAAATAATATCAGAGGGAGGTGCACTAGGTGGGCACAACTATACCTGTCCATGGGAAGCCCGGCCCGACCCGACGCTGCCCCCGGGCCGGGCTCGGGCCTAGATTTTGAGCTCGAAGGCCGGGCTCGGGCCGGGCCCATTGTTTTTGCATTTCTCTAAAGGTCGGGCCAGGCCGGCCCGGAGCCCGATGGGATTTTACGTGTTCGGGTCGGGCTCGGGCCCAGAAAACAGGCCTGATGGCCGGGCTGGGCCAGGCTTGGGCCTGGGTTTTTTTCGTCGGGCTTGGCTAGGCCCGGCCCAGCCCGAGGTATGGCCAGGTATAGGCACAACCCACCTGGGTGCGCCAGGACCCCCAGGAGCGCCCTGGTGGGTTGTGGTCCCCACATGGGGCCCCTCACTTATCTCTTCATCCCACATCATCACCTACCTCCAGAAAAATATTCACCATTGCTCTATCTCTCTCTCTCTCTCTCTCTCTCGTGTTCTTGCTCCCAAAACCGCGTATTTTGATCTCTTTGCTCAAAGCTCCGTTTTCTAAACTATTTCGGGGGATTGTTACTTGGTATGGGACTCCTCTGTCCAATTAGTTTTCGCTTTAGTGGATTATGTTTTCAATAATTAGTTACTCTTGGTGCTGCTGTAGATGAGCTTGCATGTTGAATTCTTAGAGTTCTAAGTAGTTTGAATGCTTGCTATGGCCTCTATGCATGCCTATGAGTAGTTGTTATCATTCTTATAAGTTTTTGTTGACAAAAATTTGTGACCCAAATTTTTTAGAAAATTGTACGTGAATATGATGAACCTCTTTGGAACGAGTTCTTCGAGGAGGAGGTCCTCGGAGGCATCTACTAGTAGCATCTCCGTTTGTCTATCTTATGTTGAACCAAGTGAAAATTCCATTCGAGATGCCTCCACCAAATCATGTTTATGGCCATGCAACGATTATATGATGTGTGTGGGCCTTAAAGAAGAATTTGAGCAGTATGTTAACAATGCCGAGCTCGGTCCCTACATTGCAGATAAGTGTGACAAACACCTCAGCCTCACTGAATTATTTACCAAAGAATTTAAATTCCATCCTCGTGAATCCAGATTATCATTTAAGCTATATGGCAATTCATTTAATATATCTCTGGAGACATTTTCTAATCACTGCAAAATTCCATTTTGGGGTTCATTGGATGAACCACCAAGGTCGGAGTTTGAGATATTCTTAACTAGCCTTTGTTATGGTGAGACTAGAGGAGTGACTCAAGGTAGAATAAAGAGCATTCATTTTCCCTCAATCCGATACTTTGCACTATTCAATGGAAAATGCATTGTAGGAAAACAAGATTGTAGTACACTTTGTGCTCCAGACTTGAGCCTTATCCGCACCGCTCTCACCGGTGGTAAAAGTTATAACCTTGGAGTGATAGTGGCACATAGATTGCAATACAACGCTGGTAGTGGATATTTTATGGCGGAATTTACGCCACATGCTTAGCAAGGAAGATGGGTGTTTCACCTTGGCCTCATGACCCTATCCTACCCACGCAGTACCTTGAATTCAATGCTATGAAGCGTCATAAGATCCTTAGTGGTGAACCCCATAATTTTACTTGTTGTTTAATAAAAGGTCCATTGTGGACACCTTTTGCCTGCACCTACTCTCTTTGATGTTCACAACAAGGGAATATATTATGTTCTTGAGAGCGAGGCCCGACCACATAACGCGGCAGTTGTGGTTGCACGGCGGGCTGAGGCATCTGCACTGAGAGCCACCGAGAGCTATCACTCCGACCATTATGCAGGTCACTGACAGATTACCAAGTTAGGCCAAAAGCCTAAGCTTGGGGGATTACATATTTCCACCGACATTACTTTCATGTTCACACATTTCATTCCAGTTGTCGGTGTCCACACTTTTTCATTGTATTATCCATGGTAGATTTATTTTCTCGCCTTCTTCTTGTGTGTTTAAAAAACTTTGAGAAAATCAAAAATATTTCCTGCTTCTTTTTTGTTTTTCTTTCTAGTGTGTTAGTTGTAGTATTTAAAAAGAAAACTCAAAAATATTTCCTTGTTCTTCTTTTGCTTGTTGGGAGCTTTCCCGTGTAAATAGTTTTTCTTGTTTTTGTTTTTCCCTTTTATTGGCTCGCTCAAGAAAAAACAAAAACTCCAAAAATATTTCAATGTGTTTCTCTGAATTTCTTTTCTTTCTATTGAGTCATACTAAGGAGAAGACCACGATGAAAATGTTGAGTGACTCTCATATAAATTATCGTTGATCTAATAAAGAACCCATTTTACCTTATCTTCTCCTTTTGAATAAAACGTTTGCAGATTCCAGCTTAGTCCACGACACTCTTGCACTATTATTATTTTCACATCGTTCAGTCGTGTAAGTGGAAGGCAATAATGACGATATTTGATGAATTGGCTGTGGTAGAGAGAAACGAGTATGAACTTGACTTGTTCTATTTTTGTAAATATGTTTAACCTAGTGACCATGATTCAGCCTATTATGATCAAACATGTTTGCAATGAAAATTAGAGATTATAGTTTCTCATGCTATGTATAAGTAGCTAGGAGTGGATAATGATTTATCTTCGATGTCAACATTGCGTTAAAATGATTGTGATGTAGTATGATGATATGGTATCCTCCTCTGAATATTCGAGTAGCTTGACTTGGCACATGTTCATGCATGTAGTTGAATCAAAACCAACATAGCCTCTATGATATTTATGTTCATGGTGTTCATATCCTACTTATGCTAGTATCCAATGTTACATATGCATAATGCATGTTTATGACCGTTTTTGCTCTCTAGCTGGCCGCTTCCCAACCTAATTGCTAGCCTTTGCCTGTACTAAGCGGAAATTCTGCTTGTGCATCAAAATCATGAAACCCGAGTTATTCCAGACAAGTCTGCCGTACCTACCTCTATGCGGTATTACCCTGCCGTCCCAAGTAAATTTTCATGCGCCACCTCTAAAAACTTCAAATAAATGTCCTTTTTGTGTGCCTGGATTGTTCATAGAGCGACAGGAGGTAGTCAGTATCTTCCATGCTAAGCGGGTTATTCTCATCATGAGTGTTTATTCACTCGTCCTTGCACGAGAGGGGCAGTAATAGGGATTCCCAGTCCCGAATTCAAATTGAAAATAATTAAACAAAACTCCCCCTGGACTGTTGTTGGTATGGACGCACCCGTTGTTTTGGACAAGCCGTGGAGTGCGATTGTTGGTGAAGGGGGAGTAAACCTTTACTTTTATCGCCTGGGAACCGCCACTAATATGTTTAGCATGGAAGATACCGATAACTAATGGTCGCGAAGTATGCAAGAAGGGTGCATTCCTCGAATTTTCATTTACCACTGTTTTAAAAACTTGAGCTCTAGAACCGCTACAAATCATTGCTTCCCTATGCAAAGGGACAATCTATTTACTTTTATGTTGTGTCATCACCTTCTCAAATAAGCGCCAGAACATGAGAGCACTATTGTCATCCCCATGAATTGTGTGTCGCTAATGTTGGGTGCATCATGACTGGATCTTTTCTACCATGAATTACAATGTTTAGTCGCTGCTTGAGCTTTGGAGGTGCTCTGCATTTATGCTTTGCAGTCTCGGAAAGGGCTAGCAAGATACCACTATTGTCATATTATATCATGGTTGTTTTGACAACATATTGTTGTCTGAGATATCTTATTATTGCTCGCTAGTTGATTATGTCATCGATATGAGTTAATATATTTTTTAAGAGTTATTGTCGAGATGGTCAGGTATAATCTTGGTTGAAAACTTGGGTGCTACTTAAGCTCATTTGTGTAAACAAGAGCAAAAGAGTTCGTAAATTTTTTTCGTTTTCACTTTCAGTTTATCAACATAATTGCTTGAGGACAAGCAAAGGTTTAAGCTTGGGGGAGTTGTTATGTCTCCGTCATATCTACTTTTCCTAATGCTTTCCCTCTTGTTTTGGACTCTAATTTGCATGATTTGAATGAAACTAACCTGGACTGACGCTATTCTCAGCAGAACTACCATGGTGTTGTTTTTTTGCAGAAATAAAAGTTCTCGTATTGGAACGAAACTTTGCGAGGAATTTTTATATGAAAAGATAATTTCTGGATCCAAGAACCACCGGAGGGGGGCACCTGGGTGGGCACAATCCACCAGAGCGCCCCCTCCAAGCGCGCCCAGGTAGGTTGTCCCCACCTGGTGGCCCCGCAGACCTTGAAACAGACGCTATAAAATCACATATCTCCAGAAAAAAAAGGGAGAAAGAATTATCGCGTTTCACGAGACGGAGCCGCTGCCACCTCCCGCTCTTCATCGGGAGACCAAATCTGGAGCCCGTTTGGGGCTCGGGAGAGGGGGATCTTCAATCTTCGTCATCACTAACCCTTCTCCATCGTCAATTCCATGATGCTCCCCACCGGGAGTGAGTAATTCCTTCGTAGGCTCGCTGGTCGGTGAGGAGTTGGATGAGATTCATCATGTAATCGAGTTAGTTTTGTTAGGGCTTGATCCCTAGTATCGATTATGTTCTGAGATTGATGTTGTTATGACTTTGCCATGCTTAATGCTTGTCACTTTGGGCCCGGGTGCCATGATTTTAGATCTGAATCGTTTATGTTGTCATCATAATATCTATGTTCTAGATTCGATCTTGCAAGTTATAGTCACCTACTACGTGTTATGATCCGGTAACCCCGGAGTGACAATAGTCGAGGCACTTCCCGGTGATGATCGTAGTTTGAGGAGTTCATGTATTCACCGTGTGCTAATGCTTTGTTCCATTTCTCTATTAAAAGGAGGCCTTAATACCCCTTAGTTTCCAATAGGACCCCACTGCCACGGGATGGTAGGACAAAAGATGTCATGCAAGTTCTTTCCATAAGCACGTATGACTATTTATGGAATAGATGCCTACATTATATTTATGAACTGGAGGTGGTGCCGCATCGCCCTAGGTTATGACTGTTACATGATGAATATCATCCAACAAATCACTGATCCAATGCCTACGATTTTCCTAGATATTGATCTTGCTAAGTTACTACTTCTGTTGTTAGTATTGCACATGCTGCAAAACCACTGCTATCACTGTTACTGTTACTAGTGTTGTTGCTACTACTATCAAAACTATCATATCATTTTGCTACTAATCACTTTGCTGCAGATAATTAATTTCCAGGTGTGGTTGGATTGACAATTTAGTTGCTAATACTTGCAAATATTCTTTGGCTCCCCTTCTGTGGAATCTATAAATTTGTGTTGAATAATCTACCCTCGAAAACGGTTGCGATCCCCTATACTTGTGGGTTATCACATCTTCATAATTTTGACACTTTTCAAACAAGGCTTCAATTTCATAAGCACCCTTAAAAGCAACAAATTCTTCTATTTGTTCCACATAATAGTAATCATATATACCATTAGCATAAGAAGCCGTGGTTTCATTATCATTAAATTCACAAGAAAAGGAAAGGTGTTTAGACTTCATCCTAGAGCAACAAGTATAATCATATCTCAAGCATAAATTCCAAGTGTACCATTGCAACATTTCAATTTGATCCCATAAGAGTTTCCCTTTTTGAGTCAAGCGATAATCCCTAAAGTGTTCATGTTGATCCAACATGTCTCCCATTATCAAATTGAATGGGGTTTTCTCAAGATTTTCAAAGTAGTGTTTAATATTTTTCACATAACAAGCACCGAGGGTTTTAGGAGGTTCCCCATCTCCATGAGTAGCAAGTACACCTATTTTTTTGTATTTCGTGTTCCATATCCATAACTAAAGATAGAGAACAACTTAGAATAGCAAATAAAATCTACTTAGTTATAAAGCAAACAAGCACACACGAGAATATTCATCCCACGCTATTGCTCCCCGGCAACGGCGCCAAAAAAAGGTCTTGATAACCCACAAGTATAGGGGACCAATTGTAGCCTTCTTGATATGTAAGAGTGTCGGACCCAATGAGGAGCTAAAGGTAGAATTTATATTCCATTCAAGTTCTATCGACCACCGATAAAACTCTACGCACGCTTAATGTTTGCTTTACCTACAATAAGTATGAAACTAGAAGTACTTTGTAGGTGTAAAGGGATAGGTTTGAAAGATAATAAAGAACATGTAAGTAAAAGCTAGGGGCTGTTTAGATGAAGAAACAATTAAGTGAGTTTTACTAGAGATCTTTTTCTCACAAGAAAGAAATTTGTCCCTAGGCAATCGATAACTAGAACGGTAATCATTATTGCAATTTTATATGAGGGAGAGGCATAAGATAACATACTTTCTGTACTTGGATCGTATGCACTTATGACTGGAACTCTTCATCCGCAACTACTAAAGATCATTAAGGTAAAACACAACCATAGCATTAAAGTATCAAGTCCTCTTTACTCCCATACGCAACAACCCAATTCCTTGGGTATGTGCTTCTTTCACTCACGCCACCCACCATAAGCGAATCATGAACATATTGCAACACCCTAAAATAGGGATCCCTCATGCTTGCGCGACACGGAGAGCACTATAGGACAACACCAATAATAAAACATACAACTCAAACCAATCACAATCATCAATCAACCCATAGGACAAAATGGATCTACTTAAACATCACAGGATAACCACATATCATTGGATAATAATATATAGTGTTGAGCACCATGTTTAAGTAGAGATTACAAAAGGGAGAAGAGGTGTAACACCTCTGCATAGAGGGGGAGAGAGTTGGTGTTGATGACGTCCAAGTTGTTGGTGTAGATAGCCGTCATGATAATTGCCCCGGTAGTGTTCTGGCGCCACCGGGAGAAAGGGGGAGAGAGCCCCCTCCTTCTTCTTCTTCTTCCTTGACCTGCCCCCTAGATGGGATGAGGGTTTCCCCTCTGGTCCATTGCCTCCATGGCGGCGGAGGGGCAGGAGCCCCTCCAAGATTGGATCTCTCTCTCTGTTTCCTTCTGTTTTCTGGCCTTTCACCATTTCTTAAATTCCCGGAGATCCGTAACTCCGATTGGGCTGAAATTTGAACAGGATTTTATTCAGATATTAGCTTTATTGCGGAGAAAGAATGGCACCAACCGCCTTACAAGGGGCCCACAAGCTTACCAGCTGCGCCCTGGGTAGGGGGTCGCGCCTCTTGAGCTTGTGGGACCCTCTGGAATCGTCTCACATTGATTCCGCTTCCCAAAAATCAGATATATTCCAAAATAATTCTCCGTACGCGTTTGGACTTCGTTTGATATGCGTATTCAGCGAAACAGAAACATGCAACAAACAGGAACTGGCATTGGGCACTGCATCAATATGTTAGTCCAATAAATCATATAAATTGTTGCCAAAAGTATGTGAAAGTAATATAATATCAGCATGGAACAATAAAAAATTATATATACGATGGAGACGTATCAAGAACAAAGTGAAGCAATAAGCAACAGAGAATTAGTCAAGCCATCTCGATCAGACTGATTGCAATTCTTGGTGAGACCGCAATAATTGCAACAAGTCATAGGAATTTGGTAGGGCCATCTCGGTGGGACCGAGATCCATATCGATGGAACAAAATTGTTAGGGTTTTGGCAGTGGCTAACTCAAGATGAACTCGATGTCTTTGGGTAGGAAATATCGATGGGGCCGTGTAGGAAATTAGGATTTGAACATATTTGGATAGAGAAGGCGGTTGAGGGTTTTGGAGCAATATCACTAAGCACTTGAGCAAATAGATCATTAAGCAACACCTCATACCCTTTTAATAGTATTGGTTTTCCTATGGACTCAATGTGATCTTGGATCACTTAAACAAAAATGAAGAGTCTTGAGCTTTTGCCAATCCTTCACTACAAAAAAAAGACACATCCGTGGCATTTTGTGCCGAACAATTTTCTTTTGTCATGCTTATGACACTTCTATGATGATAATTGTGACAAAACCCGGTATCATCATAGATGTGGTGGGCTCCAACTTCTATAACAAAAAATCATGACAGAAAATGGGCTTTTTGTCCTGGGTGGGCCGGAGACGCAGCTGCATGACATTCTTTGGGCCGTCCATGACGAAAAAACCGTGGTAGAAGCGAGGGCGAGGAAACTTTCGGGAGTTCCCGACTATGGTGGGTGGTCGGGGGCCGAGCGATGCACGTTTCTCTCGTACACGTACGCGCGTGGGTATGAGGCACTGGGCTCTAGTTGAACCCGAGTGAGGCGTTCGCCTACTAAACCCGTGCGGTTGCACTAGCTACGTTACTGAACCCTGATCGATCCCTTGCTGTTAACTGAACCGGATCGAGCAATTCCTTCGCTACTTCTGCTAACTGAAGCCGATCGAACCTGCTTGTAACGCTTCGGATACAACTTTCCATATTCGTCACTCCAGCTCTTGCCTTTTCCGGAGATGCGATATGATATTTCCTTCGTGGTTGGGTTTTGTCTTTTGTTTTGCATTTTGTTCATGGCATGCATCTCATCTCATAGCATCATGTGCATCGCATCCATATGTTTCCATAAAAACCTGTATCCGCTCATAGTTGCCGCGTCACCCCTTGCTTTCATTGACCATTCCAGACCAATCGGGTCTTTGCTTCCCTCTTGACCGCGACGGCCTAACCCCCTTTGCGTGCGTGTCCGAAACTTCCCGGACCCAACTCTAGCAGTCATGACCGATGAATCCGGATCATCTCCGAACATCCCTAAAATATCTTTGGTTATTTGTTGGACTCCCCTAAGAATTTTATTCTCGACCCTTTGATTTCGATCGGAGGGACCAAATGGCACCTAATCAAATCCACGGGCTATAAATAGATCACTCCTCACCCTAGCCCTAGCTTGTCCAATCCATCCAATCCTCCTTACGCCGCCGCCCACTGACTTCTCCACCAGGTCTCCCCCTTCCTCGGGATCTGTCCGATCCTTCCACCCACCTCTCCTCGATTTTAGCCACCGGACAGTCGCCTTCGAACCTACCCAACCGGCGCTCTCCTCTGGATCCCCTCGATCCACCAACCAGTGACAGAAACACCCGCAGGTGAGAGCCAGGGGCTCGATCCCCTGCTCATGCCCGAACTTCTCCAACCTCTGCGTCGTCCCGCCCCTCTACATCGGTAGCCAGGGCCCCGAGTGCCACCCTCACCCTCAAGCTTGAGCAGGCTGCTCCGTGCCTCCTCCCCTCTTCCTGTGCCTCGTTCCAGGGTGGACCGAGAGCAGCGCCGTCCGGCCCTGACCAGCCACGCCATGGCCCCGCCGTCAAGCCGCTCCGACCCACAGGTCCTCCTCACCACGTCTCCTCTCCGTTTCTCATTGTTCTTCTCCTATTGCTGCCGCTAACCGCGTGGTCGCCGTGTTTCTCCTGCAAGGGCTGCACCACCAAGTCAAGAACGTCGTCGGCCTCGTCAACTCTCGTTGCTGCCTCCGTTTCGAACTACCTCCTTCCCTCGTTCTTCTTCCTTCCTCTCCATTTTCTCTGAATTTCTCTCCATCATGGCCTTGCAGCTCCCGCCACCGCCCTGCTCCATTCGTCGCCGTCTCCGCCAGATCAGGCGAGGCGCCGCGTCCCCGCCGCCGGAACGGGTCGCCTTCGCCCCATCCTCGCCTTGCCGGAGAGGCTTCGCCTTCGCAAGTCCACGGCGTCACCGGCCTTTGCTTCGCTCGCCTGAACCAACACCTCGTCCCGGTCTTCGCTCGCGTTGACCGCGCCCTCGACCGCACGCGCTTGGGCCACCTCCCCTTCGTCAGATTCGGCCCAGCTGCTCCTCTGCTTCGCTCGCAGCCCAGCTGCCCAACACCTCCACCGACCTGGGCCAAGGCCCGATGTGAGCAGCTCCCCTAGCCCAGTTTAGTTTCAGCCCATTCTATTTTTTCTGCTGCTGCGATTTTAGCATTTATCCCAGGATTTACAGTTTTACAGAAAAACCCCTAGACTCCATGCATTTAATAACTCAACAACCGTGCATCGGATTAAAATGATTTAAACATGTAAAATGCTTAGAATTTTGTGTAGATTAATAATATGTCACTCTCATCCATGTTAAAAATGTTTAAACTTGCTGTTTATTTAATTTTGCATAAATAACATGTTAAAATGCTTTATTTCATAACTAAATAACCGTAGCTCCGAATTAAATAAACTATATATGTAAATTGTCTAGAAAAATGCATAGATTAACTTGGTTCACTTACTTTGCATGTTTAACAACTCTAAAATTATGTAATAGGCAGAACAGTACCAAATTCGAAATATGCATATGAGGATTTTCCAGAATTGTTGTTTGTTGTTCCGGCCTCATTTAAACTTGCCTAAATAGTAAGTTTACTTATGCTTCACCTCTTTCCATGTTTAACAATGTTTAATGTTGTTGTATACCTAAACGGGAGAGAACTAGATAATTGCTTGTGGTGTTTCGTCAATATGCAACTCGTTGCATATTGAGCTCCACTTAACTTGTAGTATTGTTTGTTGCACTTTGCCATGCCATGCCTCATTAAACCGGACATGCATCATACTTGATTGTGCATCATGCCATGATTATGCTTGTGTGTTTACCATGTTGTTTGTTTCTTTCTGGTGTTGCTTCTTAGTTCCTGTTTCGTTGCGATCGTGAGGATTCGTTCGTCTATGCTTGGTTCGGCTTCATCCGTTCGTCTTCTTCATGGACTCGTTCTTCTTCCTTGCGGGATTTCAGGCAAGATGACCGTCACCTTGGATCTCATTACTATCATTGCTATGCTAGTTGCTTCGTTCTATCGCTATGTTGCGCTACCTATTACTTGCTCTTCAAGCCTCCCAATTGCCATGTCAGCCTCTAACCTTTTCACCCTTCCTAGCAAACCGTTATTTGGCTATGTTACCGCTTTGCTCAGCCCCTCTTATAGCGTTGTTAGTTGCAGGTGAAGTTGAAGATTGCTCCATGGTGGACAGGATTATGTTGGGATATCACAATATCTCTTATTTTATTAATGCATCTATATACTTGGTAAAGGGTGGAAGACTCGGCCTTATGCCTGGTGTTTTGTTCCACTCTTGCCGCCCTAGTTTCCGTCATACCGGTGTTAAGTTCCCGGATTTTGCGTTCCTTACGCGGTTGGGTGATTTATGGGACCCCCTTGACAGTTCGCTTTGAATAAAACTCCTCCAGCAAGGCCCAACCTTGGTTTTACCATTTGCCTCACCTAGCCCTTTTTCCCTGGGGTTTCCGGAGCCCGAGGGTCATATTTATTTAGCCCCCCGGGCTAGTGCTCCTTCGGGTGCTGGTCCAAATCGAGGGATGTCCGGCGCCCCCTGGGCAACCAGGGTCTATGCCAACATGTCGTCTTGCTCATCCGGTGTGCCCTGAGAACGAGATATGTTTAGCTCCTATCGGGATTTGTTGGCACATCCAGGCGGCTTTGCTGGTCTTGTTTTACCATTGTAGAAATATCTTGTAACCGGGATTCCGAGTCTGATTGGGTCTTCCTGGGAGAAAGAATATCCTTCGTTGACCACGAGAGCTTATCATGGGCTAAGTTGGGACACCCCCTGGAGGGTATAAAATTTTGAAAGTCGTGCCCACGGTTACGGGCAGATGGGAATTTGTTAATGTTCGGTTGTAGATAACTTGACACCAGATTCGAATTAAAATGCATCAACCGTGTGTGTAGCCGTGATGGTCTCTTTTCGGCAGAGTCCAGGAAGTGAACACGGTTTTGGGTTATGTTTGACGTAAGTAGGAGTTCATGATCACTTCTTGATCATTGCTAGCTTCACGACCGTTCCGTTGCTTCTCTTCTCGCTCTTATTTGCGTATGTTAGCCACCATATCATGCTTAATCGCTGCTGCAACCTCACCACTTTACCCCTTCCTTACCCATTAAGCTTTGCTAGTCTTGATACCCATGGTAATGGGATTGCTAAGTCCTCGTGGCTCACAGATTACTACAACAACAGTTGCAGGTATAGGTTATGCGATGATCATGACGCGAGAGCGATGTTTGCTTGTTTTTGAGTTCTTCTTCTGCTTCTTGTTTGATCAGGATAGGTTCCAGGTCGGTAGCCTGGGCTAGCAGGGTGGATGTCGTTTGAGTTTCTGTTTGTGTTTCATCCGTAGTCGGATGATGCTCTTATGTATTGTGATGTTGTATTCATGTGGCATTGTATGCCTCTTGTATGTATCTCCATCTATTATGTAATGTTGATGTAATGATATCCACCTTGCATAAGTGTCTTCAAGATGCGCATCTATCCTTGGTGGGACCTTCGAGTTCCTTTAGGATAGGGTCGCATCTTGGGCATGACAAGTTGGTATCAGAGCCTCGACCGACCATAGGAGCCCCCTTGATTGTTGGTCGTTGTTGAGTCTAGAAGAAAACCATTTTGAGTCTTAGGATTATATATATCAGAGAGTAGGATTCTTTTTACTCCTTAGCCCCCTTCGTCGCTCTGGTGAGGTCTCCTGACGTAGATGTTTTGTCTTTTCTCTCCTCAAATTTTCACTAATTTTTTTTAGGATCACGCGGGTATCTTAGGATTGTTCCGATATTCTTATGATGAGAACATTGCTCTTGGTGCCTCCTGACATTTAGGGGTTGTGGCAGTGTCCCGGGGAGTTGAGCTCCGAGGTGTTGTCGTCATAATTTTATTGTTGCAGTTCTGGAATACCTAAGTTTTGACGACATCGAAAATCTCTTTTATGCAGTTGTTGGTGAGATAACCTCGATGCCACTCAGTACTGGCGCGGGAGTTCGGGAGTATTGCCATAGCTCGTATAACGGATGCTTTTCGAAGGTTGAGGTACACGATTTCCGAAGGTTTCTTGGTTATGTGTTGACGGATGGATACAACGTGGATGTAGGGATTGTTAGTTTGGGTGAGATATATTGCTTCCCCTGTATCCCCAACACCAGATTGCATAACCAGAAAGTTTCGGGAGTTTATAGGTGGGAATTCAAGTAGCTCCTAGAATATCTTTCCAATAGATGCATGATATGGGATTGGGTAAATCTCTATCATATGTATGTGTTCCGGCTTATTCTGCAAGCCAAATCCTTTGTTTTGTTTTATTTGTGGTATTCGAGTTGCTTCGAAGTCAAATGTTGATTCCATACCTTTCATAAATGGTGTTCTCATATTGCTATGAAAATACTAATCCTTCTTGATCATCGAGGTCGTCATGTTAATTCTTTTCCAACCGGTGTGCTTCTCTTCAAGTGGATCTGATCATTTTCAACATCCGCAACATCAACTCTAAGTTTTCTCACCGGTGTTTGTTTCATCCATCCCAAGTTGTCTTTGTTTTCCCCGCCCTCCCACCCTTTTTCTTCAAGGACTCAGATTTCTTAATCATGTATCCATTTATTTGTGGGAAGTCTCTTCATTCTTTTCTTTCAATGTTCTTATCCGGTGATTTCCCATGAAGATGCTCAACAGTTTTAAGTTCATCATCCTTCATTGTTGTTTCTTCTCCGGTGGACTCAATTCAAGCTTTCAGTGTTGATCACATTCCTTTCCTCGTGTCAAATTCTTTCTCATGCCGGTGCACCTCTCAATCACTTACCTCTTGCTATTCATTTGTTCCGGAGTGCTGAACACATCTCAGAAGATTTGTGTTTCCATTCTTAATCCGTTCAAGCTATTTGGAGATTGTTATCTCATTCAAGTCATTTAATTCAACCGGGCTAATCCCCCCTTTTTTAATCAATTGTTCAATGGTGTATCTTTTTAGTGGGCCCTAACCCACAGGTCTTTTCCCAGGATCTTACCTGACTCTTCTAATTATTCCGAAGCCATTCCTAATTCTTTTCGAGTTTGACGTAAGAATGAATTTCATCAGTCAGATGCCTTCTCCAAGATCTCTTTCAAATTCTTTTCATCTTTGGTTCCACCCTTCCTCTTTTTTCATCCTCCCGGAGTATCTCAGTAACTTTGGTGGTGTTTTCCGTCGTCATCTGAAGATCGAAGAAGAGTTTTTCCTCTAACTCTTGCCTGTTCTCTCGAAGATTCGTGGTTCTAGTTCATGCTATCCTCTCGAATTATTCTGGTTTTCAGTTATTTTTTTCTTACCCACCCGGAATATGTCAGGAGTTGTTTTCCCGTTTTCTTTTCATCGGAGGCCATCGTTCCAGAAGAATTCTTCGTCCTCACATTTCAGCTACCATTATCCAATTATCCCGGTGCTTCGTACAGGTGTTCTTTAATCAGCTCATGATCTCTTTGTTCTTTTGCATCTAAATCCCCCCTAGCATATTGGTTCTTCTAATTTTTCCCGGTGATTCATTCTCTTTCACCAGTCATTTCCGAATTCTTATGGTGGTTCGCTCAAGATTCTTTTTCTTTGATTATCACATTAATTCATTCGTTCTTTCCAATCCTACCGGTGGTTCGTTGAAGACCTTCCCAAGTTTGCGCCATATCTATCTTAATCCTTTTTACGGGAATAAGTAGTATGCCTAATCCAATGCTTGCCATCAATTTAATTTGATGATGGATAAACATACAATAAATCTTATTCTTATTTCCTTGAGGTGATTCAATTCTTTTCTTCCGGAGATTGTTCATGATGAAGTAATTCTCGGTTCTAGTGTTTCATCATTTTCTTTTCCGAAGTTCCAAGTTTTCCGCATTGTCTCGTCGCGAAGCTCCATCTAAATCATCGCAAGGCTTCACCATGTGTTTTCAACTTCTCTTTATTTCTATCATCTTTTTATTACCGGAGTTCTTCATGGAGGCTCTACATGGTGTTTCGTGAAGGATTCCTTTCATTCTTCATTTGTTCTTCAAGATTTCTCTTGAAGTTATGATCTGCTAAGCTATACTCTAAAATAAACATGGTGCTAAACACATGTTTTGTTTTGGTGAGTTCAAGTATTCTTCATCAATCTCTTCTTTGGAGTTATTCTGGTATAGATTTCACCTAAAGCCTTCCCTAAGGAATGTTGCTAATTGTGGTGCCTATCGATAATCCAAGTTTCCTCCTATTCTCTCATTAAAAGAAGTTTTCATCTCTTCTTTGATCTCAAACAAGCAATTGTTTTTCGTTTGTGGCAGGTTGTCACCTCATCATTTTGAGATGTTTGCCATAAGCCCACAACAAGCTTGTGCTTTTCGTTGTTGATTTTGCAACAACTCCGTTCAATTCTTCTTTGCAAGGATGCTTTCCAAGCTCATTTGTGGTTCCGGAGCCCGAGGGTCATCTTTATTTACCCCCCCTGGGGCCAGTGCTCCTTCGGGTGCTGGTCCAAACCGAGTGATGTCCGGCGCCCCCTGGGCAACCAGGGTCTATGCCAACCCGTCGTCTTGCTCATCCGGTGTGCCCTGGGAACGAGATATGTGCAGCTCCTATCGGGATTTGTCGGCACATCCGGGCGGCTTTGCTGGTCTTGTTTTACCATTGTCGAAATAACTTGTAACTGGGATTCCGAGTCTGATCGGGTCTTCCCCCTGCACGGTATAAACTTTCGAAAGTTGTGCCCGCGGTTATGGGCAGATGGGAATTTGTTAATGTCCGGTTGTAGATACTTGACACCAGATTAGAATTAAAATGCATCAACCGTGTGTGTAGCCGTGATGGTCTCTTTTCGGCGTAGTCCAGGAAGTGAACACGGTTTTGGGTTATGTTTGACGTAAGTAGGAGTTTAGGATCACTTCTTGATCATTGCTAGCTGGCCGTTCCGTTGCTTCTCTTCTCGCTCTTATTTGCGTATGTTAGCCACCATATCATGCTTAGTCGCTGATGCAACCTCACCACTTTACCCCTTCCTTACCCATTAAGCTTTGCTAGTCTTGATACCCATGGTAATGGGATTGTTGAGTCCTCATGGCTCACAGATTACTACAACAACAGTTGCAGGTACAGGTTATGCGATGATCATGACACGAGAGCGATGTTTGCTTGTTTTGGAGTTCTTCTTCTACTTCTTCTTCGATCAGGGATAGGTTCTAGGTCGGCAGCCTGGGCTAGCAGGGTGGATGTCATTTGAGTTTCTGTTTGTGTTTCATTCATAGTCGGATGATGCTCTTATGTATTGTGATGTTGTATTCATGTGGCATTGTATGCCTCTTGCATGTATCCCCATCTATTATGTAATGTTGATGTAATGATATCCACCTTGCAAAAGCATCTTCAAGATGTGCTTCTATCCTTGGTGGGACCTTCGAGTTCCTTTAGGATAGGGTCGCATCTTGGGCGTGACACTGCTGCCTCTTGATGAATAGTGAGTGTTGTTGGGGGTTGGATGAACAGGACCCCGCGGGGGTGTAGGCCGTTGCCGCTGGATGAACAGGACCGTGATCAAGCCGGTCAGGGCTGGATGAGCAGGACAACCCCGTGGAAGGCTGGTTGAGCAGTAGTCGGTGGAGGAGCGATGGAGGTTGGATGAATAGGAGCTCGTGGATGAATACTCGCAGGTGGAGGCTGGAGGAGGTCGACGGTAGATGAACAGTAGCCCCATGGAGGCTGGAAGAGGTTGACGGTGGAGATGAGAAGTAGCCCGTGGAGTCCCGTTTTGTGGTACGCCACATGCCTCCCGATGAATAGGACCCCCGTTTCGACCGTAGCACTCCAACACAAGTCAGTTTCCTCCATTTTGCGGTACGCCACACCCCTCCCATTCAACAATACCCCGTTTCGACCGTAAGCACTCAAAAACAAGTCTGTTTCCTCCGTTTTGCGATACGCCAGACTACACCGGATGAGCAGGATCCCGTTTCGACCATAGGCGGTCGAACACAAGGCCATTTCCTTCGTTCTGTGGTATGCCAGGCCTCATTTCGATCGGCTGTTCCGTCCAAGCCGGTTGCCTCCCGACGAACACGACGACGCAGTTTCTCCATCCTAGCCGGTTGGCTGCCGATGAACAAGATGCCATCGCTGCCTCTCCATGTACACGATCCCTGGCCGTACGTATGCGCGAGTAGGCGTTCGAGACCCCGCCCGTATGTACGTACATGGCCGTATTTACTTTCTTGCACCATGGTTGTACATACGTGTACACGATACGTGTGCGCCTCTACTAGAACATGTGCCCTTCTTTACTCCGCCACGGTTCATCGCTGCAGCCTGCAGAGAAACCGATCGACCAGTATGTACGTACACATTCACGACCAGAATGACAACACTACGTACGCTTTGACCAGGTGGGTCCCGACTGTCAGGCACTTCCTTGCATGCGAAGATGTAGCTGGTGGGTCCCAGCAGTTAGGGGGAAACATTGTTTTTTTTCACGAAATACGGTGGCCCGTCTGGTGGGTCCCCAATGTCAGGTGGACGAATAATTATTTTATGCATAATAAGTTTGCACTTCCTTGCTACGCCGTGGACCCAGCTGTCAGCCTCTCCATGTACAGTACTCTTCCTATGGAAGTCATTCCTTGACCACATTGACCACGCTACACCGAGAGCAACAAGGTGGTGGACGATGGCGAGGCCTAGGAAGGGGACGATGTGGAGCCGGGGAAGACGCGATAGTGGATGCCCACACGGAGAGGAGTACGAGGGTTGACGGGTTCGGCTGCGGTGTGAGGCTGCTGTTGCCGCAGAATTAACAGGGGTTGTGGGTGAGTAGAGGGATGGTCTGGCCAGAGGTTGGAATAGGGTGGGGCGGTAGGCCTGTGTGGCAGCAGAGCCGGACACCGAAGGCAAGAGCAGGCGGCACGATCGACGCTCGTTTGGGCGGCTGGAGCAAAAAGACCAGAGGTTGAAGAAGCACTACAGTCGTTGGATGGACATCGTAAGGTCACTGTAGCTAGAATCGTTCATATTAACTAAGTTGACAAGCCCTCCATCTGCTCAACTTAGTAGGCCCACAAGTCAGCCTCCCACTATGATGGGTCCCAGCTAGCAATGGGAGTCTTCATTTTTTTGTGCGTAATAAGGAGGCACTTCCTTGCGTGCGAAGATACAGCTGGTGGGTCCGAGCTGTCAGCGGGGGGAACATTCTTTTTGTTAAATATAGAGGCCCTTCCGGTGGGTCCCTGCTGTCAGCTGGAGGAATAATTTTTTTATACGTAATAAGGTTGCACTTCCTTGCTGCGGCCGTGGACCCAGCTGTCAGCCTGTCCACGTACAGTACTCTTCCGATGGAAGTCGTTCCTTGACCACATTGACCACGCCGCGCTGAGAGCACCAGGGCGGTGGACAATGGCGAAGCCTAGGAAGGGGAAGATGCAGTAGTGGATGCTCACACGCAGAGGGGTACGAGGGTTGACTAGTTTGGCTGCCATGTGAGGCCGCCGTCGCCGCAGAATAACAGGGATTGTGGGTGAGTAGAGGGGTGGCCTGGCTAGAGGTTGGAGTAGGGTGGGGCGGTGAGGCCTGCGCGGCAGCGGAGCCAGCCATCGGAGGCAGGAGTAAGCGGCACGACCAATGCTGCTTTGGGCGGCTGGAGCAAGAAGACCAGAGGTTGAAGAATCACTACGACCGTTGGTTGGACATCGTACGATCACTGGAGCTAGAATCATTTATATTGACTAAGTTGACAAGGTCCTTCGTCCGCGTCAACTTAGTAGGCCCACAAGTCAGCCTCCCACTATGGTGGGTCCCAGTTAGCTGTTGGGGAACGTTGCATAAAAAAATTCTACGTTCACCAAGATCAATCTATAAGTTCATCTAGCAAAGAGAGAGAGGAGTGCATCTACATACCCTTGTAGATCGCGAGTGGAAGCGTTCAAGAGAACGAGGTTGAGGGAGTCGTACTCGTCGTGATCCAAATCACCGGAGATCCTAGCGCCGAACGAACGGCACCTCCGCGTTCAACACACGTACGGTCAGCGTGACGTCTCCTCCTTCTTGATCCAGCAAGGGGAAAGGAGAGGTTGAAGAAGATCCAGCAGCACGACGGCGTGGTGGTGGATGCAGCAGGGTTCCGGCAGGGCTTCGCCAAGCGACTACGGGAGGAGGAGGTGTAGCAAGGGGGGTAGGGAGGCGCCAGATGTCAGGGTGCGGCTGCCCTCCCACCCCCTCTTTATATAGGCGCCAGATGTCTAAGAAAAAGATACTTGACATTGGAAAAGCTCTAGCAAATGAACTACACGATCTTGTGCTATGCTTAGGATTGGGTCTTGTCCATCACATCATTCTCCTAATGATGTGATCCCGTTATCAATGACATCCAATGTCCATAGTCAGGAAACCATGACTATCTGTTGATCAACGAGCTAGTCAACAAGAGGCTCACTAGGGACATGTTGTGGTCTATGTATTCACACGTGTATTACGATTTCCGGATAATACAATTATAGCATGAATAAAAGACAATTATCATGAATAAGGAAATATAATAATAATCCTTTTATTATTGCCTCTAGGGCATATTTCCAACAGTCTCCCACTTGCACTAGAGTCAATAATCTAGTTACATTGTGATGAATCGAACACCCATAGAGTTCTGGTGTTGATCATGTTTTGCTCGCGGAAGAGGTTTAGTCAATGGATCTGCGACATTCAGATCCATATGTACTTTGCAAATATCTATGTCTCTATCTTGAACATTTTCACGGATGGAGTTGAAACGACGCTTGATGTGCCTGGTCTTCTTGTGAAACCTGGGCTCCTTGGCAAGGGCAATAGCTCCAGTGTTGTCACAGAAGAGAGTGATTGGCCCCGACGCATTGGGTATGACTCCTAGGTCGGTGATGAACTCCTTCATCCATATTGCTTCATGTGCTGCCTCCGAGGCTGCCATGTACTCCGCTTCACATGTAGATCCCGCCACGACGCTCTGCTTGCAACTGCACCAGCTTACTGCTCCACGATTGAACATATACACGTATCCGGTTTGTGACTTAGAGTCATCCAGATCTGTGTCGAAGCTAGCGTCGACGTAACCCTTTACGACGAACTCATCGTCACCTCCATAAACGATAAACATGTCCTTTGTCCTTTTCAGGTACTTCAGGATATTCTTGACCGCTGTCCAGTGTTCCTTGCCGGGATTATTTTGGTACCTTCCTACCAAACTTACGGCAAGGTTTACATCAGGTCTGGTACACAACATGGCATACATAATAGATCCTATGGCTGAGGCATAGGGGATGACACTCATCTCTTCTTTATCTTTTGCCGTGGTCGGGCATTGAGCCGAGCTCAATCTCACACCTTGCAATACAGGCAAGAACCCTTTCTTGGACTGATCAATTTTGAACTTCTTCAATATCTTATCAAGGTATGTGCTTTGTGAAAGACCTATGAGGCGTCTCGATCTATCCCTATAGATCTTGATGCCTAATATGTAAGCAGCTTCTCCAAGGTCCTTCATTGAAAAACACTTATTCAAGTAGGCCTTAATGCTGTCCAAAAGTTATATATCATTTCCCATCAAAAGTATGTCATCTACATATAATATGAGAAATGCTACAGAGTTCCCACTCACTTTCTGGTAAATGCAGGCTTCTCCATAAGTCTGCATAAACCCAAACGCTTTAATCATCTCATTAAAGCGAATGTTCCAACTCCGAGATGCTTGCACCAGCCCATAAATGGATCGCTGGAGCTTGCATACCTTGTTAGCATTTTTAGGATCGACAAAACCTTCCGGCTGCATCATATACAGTTCTTCCTTAATATAGCCGTTAAGGAATGCCGTTTTGACGTCCATCTGCCATATCTCATAATCATAGTATGAGGCAATTGCTAACATGATTCGGATGGACTTTAGCTATTCTATGGGAGAGAAAGTCAAATCGTAGTCAACCCCGTGAACTTGCCGATAAACCTTAGCGACAAGTCGAGCTTTATAGATGGTAATATTACCATCCGCGTCCGTCTTCTTCTTAAAGATCCATTTGTTTTCTATCGCTCGCCGATCATCGGGCAAGTCTGTCAAAGTCCATACTTTGTTTTTATACATGGATTCTATCTCGGATTGCATGGCTTCAAGCCATTTCTTGGAATCTGGGCCCGCGTTCGCTTCTTCATAGTTCGAAGGTTCACCATTGTCTAACAACATGATTTCCAGGACAGGGTTGCCATACCACTCTGGTGTGGAACGTGTCCTTGTGGACCTACGAAGTTCAGTAGCAACTTGATCCAAAGTACCTTGATCATCATCATTAATTTCCTCTCCAGTCGGTGTAGGCACCACAGGAACATTTTCCTGAGCTGCACTACTTTCCGGTTCAAGAGGCAGTACTTCATCGAGTTCTACTTTTCTCCCACTTACTCCTTTCGAGCGAAACTCTTTTTCCAGAAAGGATCCGTTCTTGGCAACAAAGATCTTGCCTTCGGAACTAAGGTAGAAGGTATACCCAATGGTTTCCTTAGGGTATCCTATGAAGACGCATTTTTCCGACTTGGGTTCGAGCTTTTCAGGTTGTAGTTTCTTGACATAAGCATCGCACCCCCAAACTTTTAGAAACGACAGCTTAGGTTTCTTCCCAAACCATAATTCATACAGTGTCATCTCAACGGATTTAGACGAAGCCCTATTTAAAGTGAATGTAGCTGTCTCTAGAGCATATCCCCAAAATGATAGCGGTAAATCGGTAAGAGACATCATAGATCGCACCATATCCAATAGAGTGCGATTACGACGTTCGGACACACCGTTACGCTGAGGTGTTCTAAGCGGCGTGAGTTTTGAAAATATTCCACATTTTCTTAAGTGCGTACCAAATTCGTGACTTAAATATTCTCCTCCACGATCTGATCGTAAGTATTTTATCTTTCGGTCACGTTGATTCTCTACTTCATTCTGAAATTCCTTGAACTTTTCAAAGGTCTCAGACTTGTGTGTCATCAAGTACACATACCCATATCTACTTAAGTCATCAGTAAGAGTGAGAACATAATGATATCCTCCGCGAGCCTCAACGCTCATTGGACCACACACATCAGTATGTATGATTTGCAGTAAGTTGGTTGCTCGCTCCATTGTTCCGGAGAACGGATTCTTGGTCATTTTGCCCATGAGGCATGGTTCGCATGTGTCAAATGATTCATAATCGAGAGACTCTAAAAGTCCATCAGCATGGAGCTTCTTCATGCGCTTGACACCAATGTGACCAAGGCGGCAGTGCCACAAGTATGTGGGACTATCGTTATCAACTGTACCAAAAGATGTAAAGTTGATAACGATAGTCCCACATACTTGTGGCACTGCCGCCTTGGTCACATTGGTGTCAAGCGCATGAAGAAGCTCCATGCTGATGGACTTTTAGAGTCTCTCGATTATGAATCATTTGACACATGCGAACCATGCCTCATGGGCAAAATGACCAAGAATCCGTTCTCCGGAACAATGGAGCGAGCAACCAACTTACTGGAAATCATACATACTGATGTGTGTGGTCCAATGAGCGTTGAGGCTCGCGGAGGATATCGTTATGTTCTCACTCTCACTGATGACTTAAGTAGATATGGATATGTCTACTTGATGAAACACAAGTCTAAGACCTTTGAAAAGTTCAAGGAATTTCAGAATGAAGTAGAGAATCAACGTGACCGAAAAATAAAGTTCTTACGATCAGATCGTGGAGGGGAATATTTAAGTCACGAATTTGGTACGCACTTAAGGAAATGTGGAATCGTTTCACAACTCACGTCACCTGGAACACCTCAGTGCAATGGTGTGTCCGAACGTCGTAATCGCACTCTATTGGATATGGTGCGATCTATGATGTCTCTTACCGATTTACCGCTATCATTTTGGGGATACGCTCTAGAGACAGCTACATTCACTTTAAATAGGGCTCCGTCTAAATCCGTTGAGACGACACCGTATGAATTATGGTGTGGGAAGAAACCTAAGCTGTCGTTTCGAAAAGTTTGGGGATGCGATGCTTATGTCAAGAAACTTCAACCTGAAAAGCTCGAACCCAAGTGAGAAAAATGCGTCTTCATAGGATACCCTTAGGAAACCATTGGGTATACCTTCTACATGAGATCCGAACTCAAGATCTTTGTTGCCAAGAATGGATCCTTTCTGGAAAAAGAGTTTCTCTTGAAAGGAGTAAGTGGGAGGAAAGTACAACTCGATGAAGTACTGCCTCTTGAACCGGAAAGTAGTGCAGCTCAGGAAAATGTTCCTGTGGTGCCTACACCAACTGGAGAGGAAATTAATGATGATGATCAAGGTACTTTGGATCAAGTTGATACTGAACTTCGTAGGTCCACAAGGACACGTTCCACACCAGAGTGGTATGGCAACCCTGTCCTGGAAATCATGTTGTTAGACAACGGTGAACCTTCAAACTATGAAGAAGCGATGGCGGGCCCAGATTCCAAGAAATGGCTTGAAGCCATGCAATCCGAGATAGAATCTATGTATGAAAACAAAGTATGGATTTTGACATACTTTCCCGATGATCGGCGAGCGATAGAAAATAAATGGATCTTTAAGAAGAAGACGGACGCGGATGGTAATGTTACCATTTATAAAGCTCGACTTGTCGCTAAGGGTTATCAGCAAGTTCAAGGGGTTGACTATGATGAGAATTTCTCTCCCGTAGCGAAGCTGAAGTCCGTCCGAATCATGTTAGCAATTGCCGCATACTATGATTATGAGATATGGTAGATGGACATCAAAACGACATTCCTTAACGGCTATCTTAAGGAAGAACTGTATATGATACAGCCGGAGGGTTTTGTCGATCCTAAGAATGCTAACAAGGTATACAAGCTCCAGCGATCCATTTATGGGCTGGTGCAAGCATCTCGGAGTCGGAACATTCGCTTTGATGAGATGATCAAAGCGTTTGGGTTTTTGCAGACTTATGGGGAAGCCTGCGTTTACAAGAAAGTGAGTGGAAGCTCTGTAGCATTTCTCATATTATATGTAGATGACATACTTTTGATGGGAAATGATATAGAACTTTTGGACAACATTAAGGCCTACTTGAATAAGTGTTTTTCAATGAAGGACCTTGGAGAAGCTCCTTACATATTAGGCATCAAGATCTATAGGGATAGATCGAGACGCCTCATATGTCTTTCACAAAGCACATACCTTGATAAGATATTGAAGAAGTTCAATATGGATCAGTCCAAGAAAGGGTTCTTGCCTGTATTGCAAGGTGTGAGATTGAGCTCGGCTCAATGCCCGACCACGGCAGAAGATAAAGAAGAGATGAGTGTCATCCCCTATGCCTCAGCCATAGGGTCTATTATGTATGCCATGCTGTGTACCAGACCTGATGTAAGCCTTGCCGCAAGTTTGGTAGGAAAGCACCAAAGTAATACCGGCAAGGAACACTGGACAGCGGTCAAGAATATCCTGAAGTACCTGAAGAGGAATAAGGATATGTTTCTCATTTTTGGAGGTGACGAAGAGCTCGTCGTGAAGGGTTACGTCGATGCTAGCTTCGACACAGATCTGGATGACTCTAAGTCACAAACCGGATACGTGTATATGTTGAATCATGGAGCAGTAAGCTGGTGCAGTTGCAAGCAGAGCGTCGTGGCGGGATCTACATGTGAAGCGGAGTACATGGCAGCCTCGGAGGCAGCACATGAAGCAATATGGATGAAGGAGTTCATCACTGACCTAGGAGTCATACCCAATGATCGGGGCCAATCACTCTCTTCTGTGACAACACTGGAGCTATTGCCCTTGCCAAGGAGCCCAGGTTTCACAAGAAGACCAGGCACATCAAGAATCGTTTCAACTCCATCCGTGAAAATGTTCAAGATGGAGACATAGATATTTGCAGAGTACATACGGATCTGAATGTCGCAGATCCGTTGACTAAACCTCTTCCGCGAGCAAAACATGATCAACACCAGAACTCTATGGGTGTTTGATTCATCACAATGTAACTAGATTATTGACTCTAGTACAAGTGGGAGACTGTTGGAAATATGCCCTAGAGGCAATAATAAAAGGATTATTATTATATTTCCTTGTTCATGATAATTGTCTTTTATTCATGCTATAATTGTATTATCCGGAAATCGTAATACACGTGTGAATACATAGACCACAACATGTCCCTAGTGAGCCTCTAGTTGACTAGCTCGTTGATCAACAGATAGTCATGGTTTCCTGACTATGGACATTGGATGTCATTGATAACGGGATCACATCATTAGGAGAATGATGTGATGGACAAGACCCAATCCTAAGTATAGCACAAGATTGTGTAGTTCGTTTGCTAGAGCTTTTCCAATGTCAAGTATCTTTTCCTTAGACCATGAGATCGTGTAACTCCCGGATACCGTAGGAGTGCTTTGGGTGTACCACACATCACAACGTAACTGGGTGACTATAAAGGTGCACTAAAGGTATCTCCAAAAGTGTCTGTTGGGTTGACACGGATCGAGACTGGGATTTGTCACTCCGTATGACGGAGAGGTATCTCTGAACCCACTCAGTAATGCATCATCATAATGAGCTCAAAGTGACCAAGTGTCTGGTCACGGGATCATGCATTATGGTATGAGTAAAGTGACTTGCTGGTAACGAGATTGAACGAGGTATTGGGACACCGACGATCGAATCTCGGGGAAGTAACAAACCGATTGACAAAGGGAATTGTATATGGGGTTGCTTGAATCCTCGACATCATGGTTCATCCGATGAGATCATCAAGGAGCATGTGGGAGCCAACATGGGTATCCAGATCCCGCTGTTGGTTATTGACCGGAGAGCAGTCTCGGTCATGTCTGTGTGTCTCCCGAACCCGAGGGTCTACACAATTAAGGTTCGGTGACGCTATGGTTGTAAAGATATTAGTATGCAGCAAACCGAAAGTTGTTCGGAGTCCCGGATGAGATCCCGGACGTCACGAGGAGTTCTGGAATGGTCCGGAGGTAAAGAATTATATATGGGAAGTCAAGTTTGGGCCATCGGCAAAGTTTCGGGGTTCACCGGTATTGTACCGGGACCACCGGAAGGGTCTCGGGGGTCCACCGGGTGGGGCCACCCATCCCGGAGGGCCCCATGGGCGGAAGTGGGAGGGGAACCAGCCCCTAGTGGGCTGGTGCGCCTCCCCTGGGCCCCCCTCTGCGCCTAGGGTTGGGAACACTAGGGGAGGGGGCGCCTCCACTTGCCTTGGGGGGCAAGTCTCCCCCCTTGGCCGCCGCCCCCCCCCCCTAGGAGATCCCATCTCCTAGGGCCGGCGCCCCCTGGGGTCCCTATATAAAGAGGGGGGGGGTGGGAGGGCACCCGCACACTGACATCTGGCGCCTCCCTACCCCCTTGATACACCTCCTCCTCCCGCAAGCGCTTGGCGAAGCCCTGCCGGAATCCTGCTGCATCCACCACCACGCTGTCGTGCTGCTGGATCTTCATCAACCTCTCCTTCCCCCTTGCTGGATCAAGAAGGAGGAGACGTCACGTTGACCGTACGTGTGTTGAACGCGGAGGTGCCGTCCGCTCGGCGCTAGGATCTCCGGTGATTTGGATCACGACGAGTACAACTCCCTCAACCCCGTTCTCTTGAACGCTTCCGCTCGTGATCTACAAGGGTATGTAGATGCACTCCTCTCTCTCGTTGCTAGATGAACTCATAGATTGATCTTGGTGAACGTAGGAAATTTTTTATTTTATGCAACGTTCCCCAACAGTGGTATCAGAGCCAGGTTGTGGGAGTCGATGATGCAACGTTCCCGATAGTGGTATCAGAGCCAGGTTGATCATAGAGAATTTTATTTTATCTCAAGGCCCCACACCCCTGGTCAAGGCGATCAAGATCCCTAAAAAGGGGGGATAACAATACTATTGGAAATATGCCCTAGAGGCAATAAAAAATTAGTTATTATTATTATATTTCCTTGTTCATGATAATCGTTTGTTATCCATGCTATAATTGTATTGATAGGAAACTCAGATAATGTGTGGGTACATAGACAACACCATATCCCTAGTAAGCCTCTAGTTGACTAGCTCGTTGATCAATAGATGGTTACAGTTTCCTGACCATGGACATTGGATGTCGTTGATAACGGGATCACATCATTAGAAGAATGATGTGATGGACAAGACCCAATCCTAAGACTAGCACAAAGGTCGTGTAGTTCGTATGCTAAAGCTTTTCTAATGTCAAATATCATTTCCTTAGACCATGAGATTGTGCAACTCCCGGATACCGTAGGAATGCTTTGGGTGTACCAAACGTCACAACGTAACTGGGTGGCTATAAATGTGCACTACGGATATCTCCGAAAGTGTATGTTGGGTTGGCACGAATCGAGACTGGGATTTGTCACTCCGTGTAACGGAGAGGTATCTCTGGGCCCACTCGGTAGGACATCATCATAATGTGCACAATGTGACCAAGGGGTTGATCACGGGATGATGTGTTACGGAACGAGTAAAGAGACTTTCCGGTAATGAGATTGAACAAGGTATCAGGATACCGACGATCGAATCTCAGGCCAGTACAATACCGCTAGACAAAGGGAATTGTATACGGGATTGATTAAGTCCTTGACATCGTGGTTCATCCGATGAGATCATCGTGGAACATGTGGGAGCCAACATGGGTATCCAAATCCCGCTGTTGGTTATTGACCGGAGAACGTCTCGGTCATGTCTACATGGTTCCCGAACCCGTAGGGTCTACACACTTAAGGTTCGATGATGCTAGGGTTATAGGGAATAGATATATGTGGTTACCGAATGTTGTTCAGAGTCCCGGATGAGATCTCGGACGTCACGAGGAGTTCCGGAATGGTCCGGAGGTAAAGATTTATATATGGGAAGTCCTATTTTGGCCACCGGAAAATGTTCGGGATTTTTTGGTATTGTACCGGGAAGGTTGTAGAATGTTCCGGAGTGGGGCCCACCTGCATGGGGGAACCCACATGAACGTGGGTAGTGGGGTCAAGGCCCCACACCCCTGGTTAAGGCGCACCAAGATCCCCCCTTAGAAGGAATAAGATCATATCCTGAAGGGATAAGATCAAGATCCCTAAAAAGGGGGGATAACAATCGGTGGGGAAAGGAAAGGATGGGATTTCTTTCCTCCCACCTTTGCCAATGCTCCAATGGACTTGGAGGCCAAGAAATAAGCCTCCTCCACCCCTATATATAGTGGGGAGGCGCATGGGAGCTGCACCCTTGCCCCTGGCGCAGCCCTCCCCCTCTCCCAAGTCCTCCTCCTCTCCCGCGGTGCTTGGCGAAGCCCTGCAGGATTTCCACGCTCCTCCATCACCACCACACCGTTGTGGTGCTGCTAGACGGAGTTTTCCCCAACCTCTCCCTCTCTCCTTGCTGGATCAAGGCATGGTAGACTTCACCGGGCTGCACGTGTGTTGAACGCGGAGGTGTCGTCCGTCCGGCACTAGGATCTCCGGTGATTTGGATCACGACGCATACGACTCCTTCAACCCCGTTCTCTTGAACGCTTCCGCTTAGCGATCTACAAGGGACTGTAGATGCACTCTCCTTCCCCTCGTTGCTAGATTACTCCATAGATTGATCTTGGTGTTGCCTAGAAAATTTTGAATTTCTGCTATGTTCCCCAACAGTGGTATCAGAGCTTGGTCTATTGCGTAGATTCTTTGCACGAGTAGAACAAAAAGTAGTTGTGGGCGTTGATTTTGTTCAATATGCTTACCGTTACTAGTCCAATCTTGTTTCGACAGTATTGTGGGATGAAGCGGCCCTGACTGACCTTACACGTACACTTACGTGAGACAGGTTCCACCGGCTGACGTGCACTTGTTGCATAAGGTGGCTAGCGGGTGCCAGTCTCTCCCACTTTAGTCGGATCGGATTCGATGAAAAGGGTCCTTGTGAAGGGTAAATAGCAATTGGCATATCAGGTTGTGGTTTTTGCGTAGGTAGGAAACGTTCTTGCTAGAAACCCATAGCTGCCATGTAAAACATGCAAACAACAATTAGAGGACGTCTAACTTGTTTTTGCAGGGTATGCTATGTGATGTGATATGGCCAAAAAGAATGTGACGAATGATATGTGATGTATGAGATTGATCATGTTCTTGTAATAGGAATCACGACTTGCATGTCGATGAGTTTGACAACCGGCAGGAGCCATAGGAGTTGTCTTTAATTATTGTATAACCTGCGTGTCACTGAACAACGCCATGTAATTACTTTACTTTATTGCTAAACCGTTAGCCATAGTAGTAGAAGTAATAGTTGGCGAGACAACCTCATGGATACACGATGATGGAGATCATGGTGTCATGCCGGTGACGATGATGATCATGGAGCCCCGAAGATGGAGATCAAAAGGAGCAAAATGATATGGGCCATATCATGTCACTTTTTGATTGCATGTGATGTTTATCATGTTTTACATCTTATTTGCTTAGAACGATGGTAGCTTAAATAAGATGATCTCTCATTAAAATTTCAAGAAAGTGTTCCCCCTAACTATGCACCATTGCAAAAGTTCGTTGTTTCGAAGCACCACGTGATGATCGGGTGTGATAGATTCTAACATTGACATACAACGGGTGTAAGCCAGATTTACACACACGAAACACTTAGGTTGACTTGACGAGCCTAGCATGTACAGACATGGCCTTGGAACACAAGAGACCGAAAGGTCGAGCATGAGTCGTATGGTAGATACGATCAACATGAAGATGTTCTCCGATGATGACTAGTCCGTCTCACGTGATGATCAGACACGGCCTAGTTGACTCGGATTATGTAATCACTTAGATGACTAGAGGGATGTCTATCTGAGTGGGAGTTCATAAGATGAACTTAATTATCCTGAACATAGTCAAAAGGTTTTTGCAAATTATGTCGTAGCTCGCGCTTTAGTTCTACTGTTTAGATATGTTCCTAGAGAAAATATAGTTGAAAGTTGATAGTAGCAATTATGCGGACTGGGTCCGTAAACTTAGGATTGTCCTCATTGCTTCATAGAAGGCTTATGTCCTTAATGCATCGCTCAGTGTGCTGAACCTCGAACATCGTTTGTGGATGTTGCGAACATCTGACATACACGTTTTGATAAGTACGTGATAGTTCAGTTAAACGGTTTAGAGTTGAGGCACCAATGACGATTTCGAAACGTCGCAGAACATATGAGATGTTTTGAGGGCTGAAATTGGGATTTCAGGCTCGTGCCCATGCCAAGAGGTATAAGACCTCCGACGATTTCCTTAGCCTGCAAACTAAGGGAGAAAAGTTCAATCATTGAGCTTGTGCTCAGATTGTCTGAGTACAACAATCACTTGAATTGAGTGGGAGTTGATCTTCCAGATGAGATAGTGATGTTTCACCAAAGTCATTGCCACCAAGATACTAGAGCTTCGTGATGAACTATAACATATCAGGGACAGATATGATGATCCCTGAAATATTCGCGATATTTGACACCGCGAAAGTAGAAATCAAGAAGGAGCATTAATTGTTGATGGTTAGTGAAACCACTAGTTTCAAGAAGGGCAAGGGCAAGAAGGGATACTTCATGAAACGGCAAAACAGTTGTTGCTCTAGTGAAGAAACTCAAGGTTGAACCCAAACCCGAGACTAAGTGCTTCTATAATATGAGGGGAACGGTCACTGGAGCAGAATTACCCTAGGTACTTGGTAGATAAGAAGGCAGGCAAGGTCGATAGAAGTATATTGGATATGCATTATGTTAATGTGTACTTTGCTAGTACTCCTAGTAGCACCAGGGTATTAGATACCGGTTCGGTTGCTAAGTGTTAGTAACTCGAAATAAAAGCTACGAAATAAATGGAGACTAGCTAAACGTGAGCTGACGATATGTGTTGGAAGTGTTTCCAAGGTTGATGTGATCAAGCATCGCACGCTCCCTCTACCATCGAGATTGGTGTTAAACCTAAATAATTGTTATTTGGTGTTTGTGTTGAGCATAGACATGATTGGATTATGTCTATCGCAATACGGTTATTCATTTAAGGAGAATAATGGTTACTCTATTTATTTAAATAATACCTTCAATAGTCTTGCACCTAAAATGAATGGTTTATTGAATCTCTATCGTAGTGATACACACGTTCATGCCAAAAGATATAAGATAGTAATGATAGTACCACCTACTTTTGGCACTGCCATGTAAGTCATATTGGTATAAAATGCATGAAGAAGCTCCATGTTGACGGATCTTTGGACTCACTCATTTTTGAAAAGTTTGAGACATGCGAACCATGTCTATTGGTGTATATGCATGAAGAAACTCCATGCAAATGGACCGTTTGGACTCACTTGATTTTGAATCACTTGAGACATGCAAATCATACCACATGGGCAAGATGACTGAAAGCCTCGTTTTCAGTAAAATGGAACAAGAAAGCCACTTGTTGGAAGTAATACATTTTGATGTGTGCAGTCCAATGAGTGCTGAGGCACGTAGTGGATATCATTATGTTCTTACTTCATGGATGATTTGAGTAGATACTGAGTATATTTACTTGATGAAACACAAGTCTGAATTATTGAATGGTTCAAGTAATTTCAGAGTGAAGTTGAAGATCATCGTGACAAGAGGATAAAATGTCTATGATATGATCATAGAGATGAGTATCTGAGTTACAAGCTTTGGCACGCAATTAAGACATTGTGGAAATTGTTTCACAATTAATACCGCCTAGAACACCATAGTGTGATGGTGTGTCCGAACATCATAGTTGCACCCTATTGGATATGGTGCGTACCATGATGTCTCTTATCGAATTACCACTATCATTTATGGGTTAGGCATTAGAGACAACCACACTCACTTTAATAGGGCACCACATAATTCCGTTGAGACGACACCGTTTGAACTATGGTTTGGAGAAACCTAAGTTGTCGTTTCTTAAAAGTTTGGGGTTACGACGCTTATGTGAAAAAGTTTCAGGCTGATAAGCTCGAACCCAAAGCGGATAAAATGCATCTTCATAGGACACCCAAAAACAGTTGGGTATACCTCCTAATTCAGATCCGAAAGCAATAGGGATTGTTTCTTGAATTGGGTCCTTTCTCGAGGAAAAGTTTCTCTCAAAAGAATTGAGTGGGAAGATGGTGGAGACTTGATATGGTTATTGAACCGTCACTACAATTAGTGTGTAGCAGGGCATAGGAAGTTGTTCCCGTGGCACCTACACCAATTGAAGTAGAAGCTTATGATAGTGATCATGAAACTTCGGATCAAGTCACTACCGTACCTCGTAGGGTGACAGGGATGCGTACTACTTCAGAGTGGTACAGTAATCATGTCTTGAAGGTCATGTTGCTAGACAACAATGAACCTATGAGCTATGGAGAAGCGATGGTGGGCCCATATTCCGAAAAATGGTTAGAAGCCATGAAATCCGAGATAGGATCCATGTATCAGAACAAAGCATGGACTCTGGTAGACTTGCCCGATGATCGGCAAGCCATTGAGATTAATCTCATTTAAGAAGAAGACGGACGTGGACGGTAATGTCACCGTCTATGAAGCTCGACTTGTGGCGAAGAGTTTTTCACAAGTTCAAGGAGTTGACTACGATGAGATTTTCTCATCCGTAGCGATGCTTAAGTCTGTCGGAATCATGTTAGCATTAGCTGCATTTATGAAATCTGGCAGATGGATGTCAAAACGAGTTTTCTTACCAGTTTTCATAAGGAAAGGTTGTATGTGATACAATCAGAAAGGTTTTGTCGATCCTAAGGATGCTAAAAGGTATGCTAGCTCCAGCGATCCTTCCATGGACTGGAGTAAGCATCTCGGAGTTGGAATATACACTTTGATAAGATGATCAAAGATTTTGGGTTTATACAAAGTTTATGAGAAACTTGTATTTCCAAAGAACTGAGTGGGAGCACTATAGAATTTCTGATAACTATATGTTGTTGACATATTGTTGATCAGAAATTACGTAGAATTTCTGGAAAGCATATAGGGTTGTTTGAAAGGTGTTTTTTAATAGAAAACCTGGATTAGGCTACTTGAATAATAAGCATCAAGATCTATAAGATAGATCAAAATGCGTAATAGTACTTTCAAATGAGCACATACCTTGACATGATCTTGAAGGTGTTCAAGATGGATCAGTCAAAGAAGGAGTTCTTGCCTGAGTTGTAAAGTATGAAGTTAAGACTTAAAGCTCGATCACGACAAAAGAGAAAGGACGAAGGTCGTCCCCTATGCTTCAGACGTAGGCTCTATAGTATGCAATGCTGTGTACCGCACCGGAATTGTGCATTGCCATGAGTCAGTCAAGGGGTACAAGAATGATCCAGGAATGGATCATTGGACAACGGTCAAAAATTGTCCTTGGAGTAAATAAGGACATGTTTCTCAATTATGGAAGTGATAAAGAGTTCGGCGTAAAGGGTTACGTCGATGCAAGCTTTAACACCTATCCGAGTGACTCTGAGTAGCAAACCGGATACGTATAGTGGAGCAACCATTTGGAACAGCTCCAAGTGGAGCGTGGAAGCAGCATTTACAATATGACCTAGAGATTTGCGAAGTACATACGGATCTGAATGTTGCAGACCCGTTGACTAAAACCTCTCTCACAAGCAAAACATGATCAAACCCCAGAACTCATTGAGTCTTAATCACATGATGATGTGAACTAGTTTAGTGACACTAGTAAACTCTTTGGATGTTGGTCACATGGCGATGTGACCTGTCAGTCTTAATCACATGGCAATGTGAACTAGATTATTGACTCTAGTGCAAGTGGGAGACTGTTGGAAATATGCCCTAGAGGCAATAAAAAATTAGTTATTATTATTATATTTTCTTGTTCATGATAAGCGTTTATTATCCATGCTATAATTGTATTGATAGGAAACTCAGATACATGTGTGGGTACATAGACAACACCATGTCCCTAGTAAGCCTCTAGTTGACTAGCTCGTTGATCAATAGATGGTTACGGTTTCCTGATCATGGACATTGGATGTCGTTGATAACGGGATCACATCCTTAGAATAATGATGTGATGGACAAGACCCAATCCTAAGCCTAGCACAAAGATCATGTAGTTCGTATGCTAAAGCTTTGCTAATGTCAAGTATCATTTCCTTAGACCATGAGATTGTGCAACTCCCGGATACCGTAGGAATGCTTTGGGTGTACCAAACTTCACAACGTAACTGGGTGGCTATAAAGGTGCACTACGGGTATCTCCGAAAATGTCTGTTGGGTTGGCATGAATCGAGACTAGGATTTGTCACTCCGTGTAACGGAGAGGTATCTCTGGGTCCACTCGGTAAGACATCATCATAATGTGCACAATGTGACCAAGGGGTTGATCACGGGATGATGTGTTACGGAACCTGGCTCTAATACCACTGTTGGGGAATGTTGCAGAAAATTAAAATTTTTCCTACGGTTTCACCAAGATCCATCTATGAGTTCATCTAAGCAACGAGTTACGGGAGTGAGTTTGCATCTACATACCACTTGTAGATCGCGTACGGAAGCGTTCGAGGGAACGGTGATGATGGAGTCGTACTCGCCGTGATTCAGATCACCGATGACCAAGTGCTGAACGGATAGCACCTCCGCGTTCAATAGACGTACGGTACGGGAGACGTCTCCTCCTTCTTGATCCAGCAAAGGGGAAGGAGAGGTTGAGGAACAAGGCTCCAGCAGCACGACGGCGTGATGATGTCGGAGAGGTAGTACTCCGACAGGGCTTCGCCAAGCACACAACGGAGGAGGAGAGGTGTTGGGGAGGGGAGGGGCTGCACCTTGGCTTGGGTGTGCAGCCCTCCCCTCACCCCTCTATTTATAGGGGAAGGGGCAAGGGGGGCCGGCCCCACTAGATGGGATCTAGAGGGGGGGCGGCGGCCAGGGAGGGGGAACTTGCCCCCCAAGCAAGGGGGGCGCCCCCTCTACGGTTCCCCCCCCCAACCCTAGGCGCATGGGCCCAAGGGGGGCGCGCCCAGCCCTCCAGGGGCTGGCTCCTGCCCCATGCGGCCCATGTGGCCCCCCCGGGAGGGGTGGCCCCTCCCAGTGGACCCCCGGAACCCCTCCGGTGGCCCCGGTACAATACCGATATGCCCCCGAAACTTTCCGGTGTCCGCATGACAACTTCCCATATATAAATCTTTACCTCCGGACCATTCCGGAACTCCTCGTGACGTCTGGGATCTCATCCGGGACTCCGAACACCATTCGGTAATCACATACAAGTCTTCCTAATAACCCTAGCGTCACCGAACCTTAAGTGTGTAGACCCTACGGGTTCGGGAGACACGCAGACATGACCGAGATGGCTCTCCGGTCAATAACCAACAGCGGGATCTGGGTACCCATGTTGGCTCCCACATGCTCCTCGATGATGTCATTGGATGAACCACGATGTCGAGGATTCAATCAACCCCGTATACAATTCCCGTAACTCGTTGCTCTAATACCACTGTTGGTGAACGCTGCAGAAAATTAAAAATTTTCCTACGGTTTCACCAAGATCCATATATGAGTTCATCTAAGCAACGAGTTACGGGAGTGAGTTTGCATCTATATACCACTTGTAGATCGCGTACGGAAGCATTCGAGGGAACGGTGATGATGGAGTCGTACTCGCCGTGATTCACATCACCGATGACCAAGTGCTGAACGGACAACACCTCCGCGTTCAATACACGTACGGTATGGGAGACGTCTCCTCCTTCTTGATCCAGCAAGGGGGAAGGAGAGGTTGAGGAAGAAGGCTCCAGCAGCAGCACGACGGCGTGATGATGGTGGAGAGGCAGTACTCCGACAGCGCTTCGCCAAGCACACAACGGAGGAGGAGAGGTGTTGGGGAGGGGAGGGGCTGCGCCTTGGCTTGCGTGTGCAGCCCTCCCCTCACCCCTCTATTTATAGGGGAAGGGGCAAGGGGGGCCGGCCCCTCTAGATGGGGTCTAGAGGGGGGACGGCGGCCAGGGGGGGAACTTGCCCCCCAAGCAAGGGGGGCGCCCCCTCTAGGGTTTCCCCCCAACCCTAGGCGCATGGGCCCAAGGGGGGGCGCGCCCAGCCCTCCAGGGGCTAGCTCTTGCCCCATGCGGCCCATGTGGCCCCCGGGAGGGGTGGCCCTTCCCGGTGGACCACCGGAACCCCTCCGGTGGCCCCGGTACAATACCGATATGCCCCCGAAACTTTCCGGTGTCCGCATGACAACTTCCCATATATAAATCTTTACCTTCGGACCATTCCGGAACTCCTCGTGACGTCCGGGATCTCATCCGTGACTCCGAACACCATTCGGTAATCACATACAAGTCTTCCTAATAACCCTAGCGTCACCGAACCTTAAGTGTGTATACCCTACGGGTTCAGGAGACACACACACATGACCGAGACGGCTCTCCGGTCAATAACCAACAGCGGGATCTGGATACCCATGTTGGCTCCCACATGCTCCTCGATGATGTCATCGGATGAACCATGATGTCGAGGATTCAATCAACCCCGTATACAATTCCCTTTGTCAATCGGTATGTTACTTGCCTGAGACTCGATCGTCGGTATCCCAATACCTCGTTCAGTCTCTTTACCGGCAAGTCACTTTACTCGTACCGTAATGCATGATCCCGTGACCAAACACTTGGTCACTTTGAGATCATTATGATGATGCACTACCGAGTGGGCCCAGTGATACCTCTCCGTCATACGGAGTAACAAATCCCAGTCTTGATCCGTGTCAACCCAATAGACACTTTCGAAGATACCTGTAATGCACCTTTATAGTCACCCAGTTACGTTGTGACGTTTGGTACACCCAAAGCACTCCTACGGTATCTGGGAGTTACACGATCTCATGGTCTAAGGAAGAGATACTTGACATTGGAAAAGCTCTAGCAAAACGAACTACACGATCTTGTGCTATGCTTAGGATTGGGTCTTGTCCATCACATCATTCTCCTAATGATGTGATCCCGTTGTCAACGACATCTAATGTCCATAGTCAGGAAACCATGACTATCTGCTGACCAACGAGCTAGTCAACTAGAGGCTAACTAGGGACGTATTGTGGTCTATGTATTCACACGTGTATTACAATTTCCGGATAATACAATTATAGCATGAATAAAAGACAATTATCATGAACAAGGAAATATAATAATAATGCTTTTATTATTGCCTCTAGGGCATATTTCCAACAGTCTCCCACTTGCACTAGAGTCAATAATCTAGTTACATTGTGATGAATCGAACGCCAATAGAGTTCTGGTGTTTATCATGTTTTTCTCGCGAGAGAGGTTTAGTCAACGGATCTGCGACATTCAGATCCGTATGTACTTTGCAAATATCTATGTCTCCATCTTGAACATTTTCACGGATGGAGTTGAAACGACGCTTGATGTGCCTGGTCTTCTTGTGAAACCTGGGCTCCTTGGCAAGGGCAATAGCTCCAGTGTTGTCACGGAAGAGTTTGATCGGCCCCGACGCATTGGGTATGACTCCTAGGTCGGTGATGAACTCCTTCACCCAAATTGCTTCATGCGCTGCCTCCGAGGCTGCCATGTACTCCGCTTCACATGTAGATCCCGCCACGATGCTCTGCTTGCAGCTGCACCAGCTTACTGCTCCACCATTCAACATATACATGTATCCGGTTTGTGACTTAGAGTCATCCAGATCTGTGTCGAAGCTAGCGTCGACGTAACCCTTTACGACGAGCTCTTCATCACCTCCATAAATGAGAAACATGTCCTTCGTCCTTTTCAGGTACTTTAGGATATTCTTGACCGCTGTCCAGTGTTCCTTGCCGGGATTACTTTGGTACCTTCCTACCAAACTTACGGAAAGGTTTACATCAGGTCTGGTACACAGCATGGCATACATAATAGATCCTATGGCTGAGGCATAGGGGATGACGCTCATCTCTTCTTTATCTTTTGCCGTGGTCGGGCATTGAGCCGAGCTCAATCTCACACCTTGCAATACAGGCAAGAACCCCTTCTTAGACTGATCCATTTTGAACTTCTTCAAAATCTTATCGAGGTATGTGCTTTGTGAAAGACCTATGAGGCATCTCGATCTATCTCTATAGATCTTGATGCCTAATATATAAGCAGCTTCTCCAAGGTCCTTCATTGAAAAACACTTATTCAAGTAGGCCTTAATGTTGTCCAAGAATTCTATATCATTTCCCATCAAAAGTATGTCATCTACATATAATATGAGAAATGCTACAGAGCTCCCACTCACTTTCTTGTAAACGCAGGCTTCTCCATAAGTCTGCATAAACCCAAACACTTTGATCATCTCATCAAAGCGAATGTTCCAACTCCGAGATGCTTGCACCAGCCCATAAATGGATCGCTGGAGCTTGCATACTTTGTTAGCGTTCTTAGGATCGACAAAACCTTCCGGCTGCATCATATACAGCTCTTCCTTAAGATAACCGTTAAGGAATGCCGTTTTGACCTCCATCTGCCATATCTCATAATCATAGTATGCCGCAATTGCTAACATGATTCGGACGGACTTAAGCTTTGCTACGGGAGAGAAAGTCTCATCGTAGTCAATCCCTTGAACTTGCCGATAACCCTTAGCGACAAGTCGAGCTTTATAGATGGTGACATTACCATCCGCGTCCGTCTTCTTCTTAAAGATCCATTTGTTCTCTATCGCTCGCAGATCATCGGGTAAGTCAGTCAAAGTCCATACTTTGTTTTCATACATGGATTCTATCTCGGATTTCATGGCTTCTAGCCATTTGTTGGAATCTGGGCCCGCCACTGCTTCTTCATAGTTCGAAGGTTCACCGTTGTCCAACAAGATGATTTCCAGGACAGGGTTGCCGTACCACTCTGGTGCGGAACGTGTCCTTGTGGACCTAAGAAGTTCAGTAGCAACTTGATCCGAAGTACCTTGATCATCATCATTATTTTCCTCTTCAGTTGGTGTAGGCATCACAGGAACATTTTCTTGAGCTGCACTACTATCCTGTTCAAGAGGTAGTACTTCATCGAGTTCTACTTTCCTCCCACTTAGTTCTTTCGAGAGAAACTCTTTTTCCAGAAAGGATCCGTTCTTGGCAACAAAGATCTTGCCCTCAGATCTTAAGTAGAAGGTATACCCAATGGTTTCTTTAGGGTATCCTATGAAGACGCATTTTTCTGACTTGGGTTCGACCTTTTCAGGTTGAAGTTTCTTGACATAAGCATCGCATCCCCAAACTTTTAGAAACGATAGCTTAGGTTTCTTCCCAAACCATAATTCATACGGTGTCGTCTCAACGGATTTAGACGGTGCCCTATTTAAAGTGAATGTAGCTGTCTCTAGAGCGTATCCCCAAAATGATAGCGGTAAATCGGTAAGAGACATCATAGATCGCACCATATCCAATAGAGTGCGATTACGACGTTCGGACACACCGTTACGCTGAGGTGTTCCAGGCGGCGTGAGTTGTGAAATGATTCCACATTTTCTTAAGTGTGTACCAAATTCGTGACTTAAATATTCTCCTCCACGATCCGACGTAAGAATATTATCTTTCGGTCACGTTGATTCTCTACTTCATTCTGAAATTCCTTGAACTTTTCAAAAGTCTCAGACTTGTGTTTCATCAAGTAGACATACCCATATCTACTCAAGTCATCAGTGAGAGTGAGAACATAACGATATCCTCCGCGAGCCTCAATGCTCATTGGACCGCACACATCGGTATGTATGATTTCAAACAAGTTGGTTGCTTGCTCCATTGTTCCGGAGAACGGGGTCTTGGTCATTTTTCCCATGAGGCATGGTTCGCATGTGTCAAATGATTCATAATCGAGAGACTCTAAAAGTCCATCAGCATGGAGCTTCTTCATGCGCTTGACACCAATGTGACCAAGGCGGCAGTGCCACAAGTATGTGGGACTATCGTTATCAACTTTACATCTTTTGGTATTCACGCTATGAATATGTGTAATATTACGTTCGAGATTCATCAAGAATAAACCATTGACCATCGGGGCATGACCATAAAACATATCTCTCATATAAATAGAACAACCATTATTCTCGGATTTAAATGAGTAGCCATCTCGTATTAAACGAGATCCAGATACAATGTTCATGCTCAAACTTGGCACTAAATAACAATTATTGAGGTTTAAAACTAATCCCGTAGGTAAATGTAGAGGTAGCGTGCCGACGGCGATCACATCGACCTTGGAACCATTCCCGACGCGCATTGTCACCTCGTCCTTCGCCAGTCTCCGCTTATTCCGCAGCTCCTGCTGTGAGTTACAAATGTGAGCAACGGCACCGGTATCAAATACCCAGGAGTTACTACGAGTACTGGTAAGGTACACATCAATTACATGTATATCAAATATACCTTTAGTGTTGCCGGCCTTCTTGTCCGCTAAGTATTTGGGGCAGTTCCGCTTCCAGTGACCCTTCCCCTTGCAATAAAAGCACTCAGTCTCAGGCTTGGGTCCATTCTTTGACTTCTTCTCGGCAACTGGCTTACCGGGCGCGGCAACATCTTTGCCGTCCTTCTTGAAGTTCTTCTTACCCTTGCCCCTCTTGAACTTAGTGGTCTTATTGACCATCAACACTTGATGTTCTTTCTTGATTTCAACCTCTGCTGACTTCAGCATTGAAAACACTTCAGGAATGGTCTTCACCATCCCCTGCATATTGTAATTCATTACAAAGCTCTTGTAGCTTGGTGGGAGCGACTGAAGGATTCTGTCAATGACCGCCTCGTCCGGGAGGTTAATGTCCAGCTGGGACAGGCGGTTGTGCAACCCAGACATTTTGAGTATATGCTCACTGACAGAACTATTTTCCTCCATCTTACAACCATAGAACTTGTCGGAGACTTCATATCTCTCGACCCGGGCATGAGCTTGGAAAACTAGTTTCAGCTCCTCGAACATCTCATATGCTCCGTGTTGCTCAAAACGCTTTTGGAGCCCCGGTTCTGAGCTATAACGCATGCCGCACTGAACGAGGGAGTAATCATTAGCACGTGTTTGCCAAACGTTCAAATCGTCTTGCAGTGCTGGGAGAGCAGGTGGGTCACCTAACGGTGCTTCAAGGACATACGCTTTCTTGGCAGCTATGAGGATGATCCTCAGGTTCCGGACCCAGTCCGTATAGTTGCTGCCATCATCTTTCAGCTTGGTTTTCTCTAGGAACGCGTTGAAGTTCATGTTGACATGAGCGTTGGCCATTTGATCTACAAGACATATTTTGCAAAAAGTTTTAGACTAAGTTCATGATAATTAAGTTCATCTAATCAAATTATTTTAATGAACTCCCACTCAGATTAGACATCCCTCTAGTCATCTAAGTGTTACACGATCCGAGTCGACTCTAGATCAACGAGTTGGGGAACGTTCATGATAATTGTCTTTTATTCATGCTATAATTGTATTATCTGGAAATCATAATACACGTGTGAATACATAGACCACAATACCTCCCTAGTAAGCCTCTAGTTGACTAGCTCGTTGGTCAGCAGATAGTCATGGTTTCCTGACTATGGACATTAGATGTCATTGACAACGGGATCACATCATTAGGAGAATGATGTGATGGACAAGACCCAATCCTAAGCATAGCACAAGATCGTGTAGTTCGTTTTGCTAGAGCTTTTCCAATGTCAAGTATCTCTTCCTTAGACCATGAGATCGTGTAACTCCCGGATACCGTAGGAGTGCTTTGGGTGTACCAAACGTCACAACGTAACTGGGTGACTATAAAGGTGCACTACAGGTATCTCCGAAAGTGTCTATTGGGTTGACACGGATCAAGACTGGGATTTGTCACTCCGTATGACGTAGAGGTATCACTGGGCCCAGTCAGTAGTGCATCATCATAATGAGCTCAAAGTGACCAAGTGTTTGGTCACGGGATCATGCATTACGGTACGAGTAAAGTGACTTGCTGGTAACGAGACTGAACGAGGTATTGGGATACCGACGATCGAGTCTCGGGCAAGTAACATACCGATTGACAAAGGGAATTGTATACGGGGTTGATTGAATCCTCGACATCGTGGTTCATCCGATGACATCATCGAGGAGCATGTGGGAGCCAACATGGGTATCCAGATCCTGCTGTTGGTTATTGACCGGAGAGCCGTCTCGGTCATGTCTGCGTGTCTCCCGAACCCGTAGGGTCTACACACATAAGGTTCGGTGACGCTAGGGTTATTAGGAAGACTTGTATGTGATTACCGAATGGTGTTCGGAGGCCCGGATGAGATCCCGGACGTCACGAGGAGTTTCGAAATGGTCCGGAGGCAAAGATTTATATATGGGAAGTTGTCATGCGGACACCGGAAAGTTTCGAGGGCATATCGGTATTGTACCGGGGCTACCGGAGGGGTTCCGGGGGTCCACTAGGAGGGGCCACCCCTCCCGGGGGGGGGGGCACATGGGCCGCATGG
>NC_041389.1:118879976-118916312 GCF_002162155.2 Triticum dicoccoides
AGCCCCTGGAGGGCTGGGCGCGCCCCCCCTAGGGCCCATGTGCCTAGGGTTGGGGGGGGGGGAACCCTAGAGGGGGCGCCCCCCTTGCTTGGGGGGCATGTTCCCCCTCCCTGGCCGCCGCCCCCCCTCTAGACCCCATCTAGAGGGGCCGGCCCCCCTTGCCCCTTCCCCTATAAATAGAGGGGTGAGGGGAGGGCTGCACACCCAAGCCAAGGCGCAGCCCCTTCCCTCCCCAACACCTCTCCTCCTCCGTTGTGTGCTTGGCGAAGCCCTGTCGGAGTACTGCCTCTCCACCATCATCACGCCGTCGTGCTGCTGCTGGAGCCTTCTTCCTCAACCTCTCCTTTCCCCTTGCTGGATCAAGAAGGAGGAGACGTCGCCCTTACCGTACGTGTGTTGAACTCGGAGGTGCTGTCCGTTCAGCACTTGGTCATCGGTGATCTGAATCACGGCGAGTACGGCTCCATCATCACCGTTCCCTCGAACGCTTCCGTACGCGATCTACAAGTGTTATGTAGATGCAAACTCACTCCCATAACTCGTTGCTTAGATGAACTCATGGATGGATCTTGGTGAAACCGTAGGAAATTTTTTAATTTTCTGCAACGTTCCCCAACAGTGGCATCATGAGCTAGGTCTATGCGTAGTTCTCTACTGCACGAGTAGAACACAATTTTGTTGTGGGCGTATATCTTATCAACTTGCTTGCCGCTACTAGTCTTATCTTGCTTCAGCGGTATTGTGGGATGAAGCGGCCCGGACCAACCTTACACGTACGGTTACGTGAGACCGGTTCCACCGACTGAGATGCACTAGTTGCATAAGGTGGCTGGCGGGTGTCTGTCTCTCCCACTTTAGTTGAAGCAGATTTGATGAAAAGGGTCCTTATGAAGGGTAAATAGAAGTTGACAAAATCACGTTGTGGTTATTCGTAGGTAAGAAAACGTTCTTGCTAGAACCCAATTGTAGCCACGTAAAAGATGCAACAACAATTAGAAGACGTCTAACTTGTTTTTGCAGCGATTGTCATGTGATGTGATATGGCCAGAAGTTGTGATGAATGATGAATGATATATTGTGATGTATGAGATCATGTTCTTGTAATAGGAATCACGACTTGCATGTCGATGAGTATGACAACCGGCAGGAGCCATAGGAGTTGTCTTTATTTTGTATGACCTGCGTGTCATTGAAGAACGTTATGTAAATTACTTTACTTTGTTGCTAAACGCGTTAGCCATAGAAGTAGAAATAGTCGTTGGCGTGACAACTTCATGAAGACACGATGATGGAGATCATGATGATGGAGATCATGGTGTCATGCCGGTGACAAAATGATGATGGAGCCCCGAAGATGAAGATCAAAGGAGCTATATGATATTGGCCATATCATGTCACTACTATATAATTGCATGTGATGTTTATTATGATTATGCATCTTGTTTACTTAGAACGACGGTAGTAAATAAGATGATCCCTTATAATAATTTCAAGAAAGTGTTCCCCCTAACTGTGCACCGTTGCTAAAGTTCGTCGTTTCGAAGCACCACGTGATGATCAGGTGTGATAGATCCTTATGTTCACATACAACGGGTGTAAGACAGATTTACACATGCAGAACACTTAGGGTTAACTTGATGAGCCTAGCATGTACAGACATGGCCTCGGAACACAAGAGACCGAAAGGTCGAACATGAATCGTATGGGAGATATGATCAACATGGAGATGTTCACCGATGATGGCTAGTCCGTCTCACGTGATGATCGGACACGGCCTAGTCGACTAGGATCATGTAACACTTAGATGACTAGAGGGATGTCTAATCTGAGTGGGAGTTCATTAAAATAATTTGATTAGATGAACTTAATTATCATGAACTTAGTCTAAAACTTTTTGCAAAATATGTCTTGTAGATCAAATGGCCAACGCTCATGTCAACATGAACTTCAACGCGTTCCTAGAGAAAACCAAGCTGAAAGATGATGACAGCAACTATACAGACTGGGTCCGGAACCTGAGGATCATCCTCATAGCTGCCAAGAAAGCGTATGTCCTTGAAGCACCGTTAGGTGACCCACCTGCTCTCCCAGCACTGCAAGATGATTTGAACGTTTGGCAGACACGTGCTGATGATTACTCCCTCGTTCAGTGCGGCATGCTTTATAGCTTAGAACCGGGGCTCCAAAAGCGTTTTGAGAAACACGGAGCATATGAGATGTTCGAGGAGCTGAAACTAGTTTTCCAAGCTCATGCCCGGGTCGAGAGATATGAAGTCTCCGACAAGTTCTATGGTTGTAAGATGGAGGAAAATAGTTCTGTCACTGAGCATATACTCAAAATGTCTGGGTTGCACAACCGCCTGTCCCTGCTTGACATTAACCTCCCGGACGAGGCGGTCATTGACAGAATCCTTCAGTCGCTCCCACCAAGCTACAAGAGCTTTGTAATGAACTACAATATGCAGGGGATGGTGAAGACCATTCCTGAAGTGTTTTCAATGCTGAAGTCAGCAAAGGTTGAAATCAAGAAAGAACATCAAGTGTTGATGGTCAATAAGACCACTAAGTTCAAGAAGGGCAAGGGTAAGAAGAACTTCAAGAAGGACGGCAAATATGTTGCCGCGCCCGGTAAGCCAGTTGCCGGGAAGAAGTCAAAGAATGGACCCAAGCCTGAGACTGAGTGCTTTTATTGCAAGGGGAAGGGTCACTGGAAGCGGAACTGCCCCAAATACTTAGCAGACAAGAAGGCCGGCAACACTAAAGGTATATTTGATATACATGCAATTGATGTGTACCTTACCAGTACTCATAGTAACTCCTGGGTATTTGATGCCAGTGCCGTTGCTCACATTTGTAACTCACAACAGGAGCTGCGGAATAAGCGGAGACTGGCGAAGGACGAGGTGACGATGCGCGTCGGGAATGGTTCCAAGGTCGATGTGATCGCCGTCGGCACGCTACCTCTACATTTACCTACGGGATTAGTTTTAAACCTCAATAATTGTTATTTAGTGCCAAGTTTGAGCATGAACATTGTATCTGGATCTCGTTTAATACGAGATGGCTACTCATTTAAATCCGAGAATAATGGTTGTTTTATTTATATGAGAGATATGTTTTATGGTCATGCCCCGATGGTCAATGGTTTATTCTTGATGAATCTCGAACGTAATATTACACATATTCATAGCGTGAATACCAAAAGATGTAAAGTTGATAACGATAGTTCCACATACTTGTGGCACTGCCGCCTTGGTCACATTGGTGTCAAGCGCATGAAGAAGCTCCATGCTGATGGACTTTTAGAGTCTCTCGATTATGAATCATTTGACACATGCGAACCATGCCTCATGGGCAAAATGACCAAGACCCCGTTCTCCGGAACAATGGAGCGAGCAACCAACTTGTTGGAAATCATACATACCGATGTGTGCGGTCCAATGAGCGTTGAGGCTCGTGGAGGATATCGTTATGTTCTCACTCTCACTGATGACTTGAGTAGTTATGGGTATGTCTACTTGATGAAACACAAGTCTGAGACTTTTGAAAAGTTCAAGGAATTTCAGAATGAAGTAGAGAATCAACGTGACCGAAAGATAAAGTTCTTACGATCGGATCGTGGAGGAGAATATTTAAGTCACGAATTTGGTACACACTTAAGAAAATGTGGAATTGTTTCACAACTCACGCCGCCTGGAACACCTCAGTGTAACGGTGTGTCCGAACGTCGTCATCGCACTCTATTGGATATGGTGCGATCTATGATGTCTCTTACCGATTTACCGCTATCATTTTGGGGATACGCTCTAGAGACAGCTACATTCACTTTAAATAGGGCACCGTCCAAATCCGTTGAGACGACACCGTATGAATTATGGTTTGGGAAGAAACCTAAGCTGTCGTTTCTAAAAGTTTGGGGATGCGATGCTTATGTCAAGAAACTTCAACCTGAAAAGCTCGAACCCAAGTCGGATAAATGCGTCTTCATAGGATACCCTAAAGAAACCATTGGGTATACCTTCTACTTAAGATCCAAGGGCAAGATCTTTGTTGCCAAGAAGGGATCCTTTCTGGAAAAAGAGTTTCTCTCGAAAGAACTAAGTGGGAGGAAAGTAGAACTCGATGAAGTACTACCTCTTGAACAGGATAGTAGTGCAGCTCAGGAAAATGATCCTGTGATGCCTACACTAACTGAAGAGGAAAATAATGATGATGATCAAGGTACTTCGGATCAAGTTGCTACTGAACTTCGTAGGTCCACAAGGACACGTTCCGCACCAGAGTGGTACGGCAACCCTGTCCTGGAAATCGTGTTGTTGGACAACGGTGGACCTTCGAACTATGAAGAAGCAATGGGGGGCCCAGATTCCAACAAATGGCTAGAAGCCATGAAATCCGAGATAGAATCGATGTAAAAACAAAGTATGGACTTTGACTGACTTGCCCGATGATCGGCGAGCGATAGAAAACAAATGGGTCTTTAAGAAGAAGACGGACGTGGATGGTAATGTCACCATCTATAAAAATCGACTTGCCGATAGCAAGTTCAAGGGATTGACTACGATGAGACTTTCTCTCCCGTAGCGAATCTTAAGTCCGTCTGAATCATGTTAGCAATTGCCGCATACTATGATTATGAGATATGGCAGATGGACGTCAAAACGGCATTCCTTAACGGTTATCTTAAGGAAGAGCTGTATATGATGCAGCCGGAAGGTTTTGTCGATCCTAAGAACACTAACAAAGTATGCAAGCTCTAGAGATCCATTTATGGGTTGGTGCAAGCATCTCGGAGTTGGAACATTCGCTTTGATGAGATGATCAAAGCGTTTGGGTTTATGCAGACTTATGGAGAAGCCTGCGTTTACAAGAAAGTGAGTGGGAGCTCTGTAGCATTTCTCATATTATATGTAGATGAAATACTTTTGATGGGAAATGATATAGAATTCTTGGACAGCATTAAGGCCTACTTGAATAAGTGTTTTTCAATGAAGGACCTTGGAGAAGCTGCTTATATATTAGGCATCAAGATCTATAGAGATAGATCGAGACGCCTCATAGGTCTTTCACAAAGCACATACCTTGATAAGATTTTGAAGAAGTTCAAAATGGATCAGTCTAAGAAGGGGTTCTTGCCTGTATTGCAAGGTGTGAGATTGAGCTCGGCTCAATGCCCGACCGTGGCAAAAGATAAAGAAGAGATGAGCGTCATCCCCTATGCCTCAGCCATAGGATCTATTATGTATGCCATGTTGTGTACCAGACCTGATGTAAACCTTGCCATAAGTTTGGTAGGAAGGTACCAAAGTAATCCCGGCAAGGAACACTAGACAGCGGTCAAGAATATCCTAAAGTACCTGAAAAGGACGAAGGACATGTTTCTCGTTTATGGAGGTGACGAAGAGCTCGTCGTAAAGAGTTACGTCGACGCTAGCTTCAACACAGATCTGGATGACTCTAGGTCACAAACCGGATACGTGTATATGTTGAATGGTGGAGCAGTAAGCTGGTGCAGCTGCAAGCAGAGCGTCGTGGCGGGATCTACATGTGAAGCGGAGTACATGGCAGCCTCGGAGGCAGCGCATGAAGCAATTTGGGTGAAGGAGTTCATCACCGACCTAGGAGTCATACCCAATGCGTCGGGGCCGATCAAACTCTTTTGTGACAACACTGGAGCTATTGCCCTTGCCAAGGAGCCCAGGTTTCACAAGAAGACCAGGCACATCAAGCGTCGTTTCAACTCCATCCGTGAAAATGTTCAAGATGGAGACATAGATATTTGCAAAGTACGTACGGATCTGAATGTCGCAGATCCATTGACTAAACCTCTCTCGCGAGCAAAACATGATCAACACCAGAACTCTATGGGTGTTCGATTCATCACAATGTAACTAGATTATTGACTCTAGTGCAAGTGGGAGACTGTTAGAAATATGCCCTAGAGGCAATAATAAAAGCATTATTATTATATTTCCTTGTTCATGATAATTGTCTTTTATTCATGCTATAATTGTATTATCCGAAAATGGTAATACACGTGTGAATACATAGACCACAATACGTCCCTAGTAAGCCTCTAGTTGACTAGCTCGTTGGTCAGCAGATAGTCATGGTTTCCTGAATATGGACATTAGATGTCGTTGACAACGGGATCACATCATTAGGAGAATGATGTGATGGACAAGACCCAATCCTAAGCATAGCACAAGATCGTGTAGTTCGTTTTGCTAGAGATTTTCCAATGTCAAGTATCTCTTCCTTACCATGAGATCGTGTAACTCCCGGATACCGTAGGAGTGCTTTGGGTGTACCAAACGTCACAACGTAACTGGGTGACTATAAAGGTGCACTACAGGTATCTCCGAAAGTGTCTGTTGGGTTGACACGGATCAAGACTGGGATTTATCACTCCGTATGACGAAGAGGTATCACTGGGCCCACTCGGTAGTGCATCATCATAATGAGCTCAAAGTGACCAAGTGTTTGGTCACGGGATCATATATTATGGTACGAGTAAAGTGACTTGCCGGTAACGAGACTGGACGAGGTATTGGGATACCGACGATCGAGTCTCGGGCAAGTAACATACCGATTGACAAAGGGAATTGTATACGGGGTTGATTGAATCCTCGACATTGTGGTTCATCCGATGACATCATCGAGGAGCATGTGGGAGCCAACATGGGTATCCAGATCCCGCTGTTGGTTAATGACCGGAGAGCCGTCTCGGTCATGTCTGCGTGTCTCCCGAACCCGTAGGGTCTACACACTTAAGGTTCGGTGACGCTAGGGTTATTAGGAAGACTTGTATGTGATTACCGAATGGTGTTAGGAGTCCCGGATGAGATCCCGGATGTCACGAGGAGTTCCGAAATGGTCCGGAGGTAAAGATTTATATATGGGAAGTTGTCATGCGGACACCGGAATGTTTCGAGGGCATATCGGTATTGTACCGGGGCCACCGGAGGGGTTCCGGGGGTCCACCGGGAGGGGCCACCCCTCCCGGGGGGGGGGCACATGGGCCGCATGGGGCAGGAGCCAGCCCCTGGAGGGCTGGGCGCGTCCCCCCCCCCTTGGGCCCATGCACCTAGGGTTGGGGGGGAACCCTAGAGGGGGCACCCCCCTTGCTTGGGGGGCAAGTTCCCCCTCCCTAGCCGCCGCCCCCCCTCTAGACCCCATCTAGAGGGGCCGGCCCCCCTTGCCCCTTCCCCTATAAATAGAGGGGTGAGGGGAGGGCTGCACACCCGAGCCAAGGCGCAGCCCCTCCCCTCCCCAACACCTCTCCTCCTCCGTTGTGTGCTTGGCGAAGCCCTGTCGGAGTACTGCCTCTCCACCATCATCACGCCGTCGTGCTGCTGCTGGAGCCTTCTTCCTCAACCTCTCCTTTCCCCTTGCTGGATCAAGAAGGAGGAGATATCGCCCGTACCATACGTGTGTTGAATGCGGAGGTGCTGTCCGTTCAGCACTTGGTCATCGGTGATCTGAATCACGGCGAGTACGACTCCATCATCACCATTCCCTCGAACGCTTCCGTACGCGATCTACAAGTGGTATGTAGATGCAAACTCACTCCCGTAACTCGTTGCTTAGATCAACTCATAGATGGATCTTGGTGAAACCGTAGGAAAAATTTTAATTTTCTGCAACGTTCCCCAACATTTGTCACTCCGTGTAACGGAGAGGTATCTCTGGGCCCACTCGGTAGGACATCATCATAATGTGCACAATGTGACCAAGGGGTTGATCACGGGATGATGTGTTACAGAATGAGTAAAGAGACTTTCCGGTAACGAGATTGAACAAGGTATCGGGATACCAACGATCGAATCTCGGGAAAGTACAATACCGCTAGACAAAGGGAATTGTATATGAGATTGATTGAGTCCTTGACATCGTGGTTCATCCGATGAGATCATCATGGAACATGTGGGAGCCAACATGGGTATCCAGATCCCGTTGTTGGTTATTGACCGGAGAACGTCTCGGTCATGTCTGCATGGTTCCCGAACCCGTAGGGTCTACACACTTAAGGTTCGATGACACTAGGGTTATAGGGAATAGATATATGTGGTTACCGAATGTTGTTCGGAGTCCCGGATGAGATCTCGGACATCACGAGGAGATCCGGAATGGTCCGGAGGTAAAGATTTATATATGGGAAGTCCTATTTTGGCCACGGGAAAATGTTCGGGATTTTTCGGTATTGTACCGGGAAGTTTCTAGAAGGTTCCGGAGTGGGGCCCACCTGCATGGGGGGACCAACATGAACGTGGGTAGTGGGGGCAAGTCCCCACACCCCTGGTCAAGGCGCACCAAGATCCCCCCTTAGAAGGAATAAGATCATATCCTGAAGGGATAAGATCAAGATCCCGAAAAAGGGGGGATAACAATCGGTGGGGAAAGGAAAGGATGGGATTTCTTTCCTCCCACCTTTGCCAACGCCCCAATGGACTTGGAGGCCAAGAAATAAGCCTCCTCCACCCCTATATATAGTGGGGAGGCGCATGGGAGCTGCACCCTTGCCCCTGGCGCAGCCCTCCCCCTCTCCCGAGTCCTCCTCCTCTCCCGCGGTGCTTGGCGAAGCCCTGCAGGATTGCCACGCTCCTCCATCACCACCACACCGTCGTGCTACTGCTGGACGTTGTTTTCCCCAACCTCTCCCTCTCTCCTTGCTGGATCAAGGCATGGGAGACGTCACCAGGCTGCACGTGTGTTGAACGCAGAGGTGTCGTCCGTTCGGCACTAGGATCTCCAGTGATTTGGATCACGACGAGTACGACTCCTTCAATCCCGTTCTCTTGAACGCTTCCTCTTAGCGATCTACAAGGGTATGTAGATGCACTCTCCTTCCCCTTGTTGCTAGATTACTCCATAGATTGATATTGGTGTTGCATAGAAAATTTTGAATTTGTGCTATGTTCCCCAACAACATCAGGAAATGTAGGGAGCTTGGGTTTATGCAGTGTACAAGAAATATGCCCTAGAGGAAATAATAAAATGGTTATTATTATATTTCCTTGTTCATGATAATTGTCTATTTTTCATGCTATAAATGTATTAACTGGAAACCGTAATACATGTGTGAATACATAGACCAGAACATGTCCCTAGTGAGCCTCTAGTTGACTAGCTCGTTGATCAATAGATGGTTATGGTTTCCTGACCATGGACATTGGATGTCATTGATAATGGGATCACATCATTAGGAGAATGATGTGATGGAAAAGACCCAATCCTAAGCATAGCACAAGATCGTGTAGTTCGTTTGCTAAAAGCTTTTCTAATGTCAAATATCATTTCCTTAGACCATGAGATTGTGCAACTCCCGGATACCGTAGGAATGCTTTGGGTGTGCCAAACGTCACAACGTAACTGGGTGGCTATAAAGGTGCACTACGGGTATCTCCGAAAGTGTCTGTTGGGTTGGCACGAATCGAGACTGGGATTTGTCACTCCGTGTGACGGAGAGGTATCTCTGGGCCTACTCGGTAATGCATCATCATAATGAGCTCAATGTGACTAAGTAGTTGGTCATGGGATCATGTATTACGGAATGAGTAAAGTGATTTGCCGGTAACGAGATTGAACGAGGTATTGGGATACCGACGATCGAATCTCGGGCAAGTAACGCACCGATTGACAAAGGGAATTGTATACGGGACTGCTTGAATCCTTGACATCGTGGTTCATCCGATGAGATCATCGTGGAACATGTGGGAGCCAACATGGGTATCCAGATCCCGTTGTTGGTTATTGGCCAGAGAGTTGTCTCGGTCATGTCTGCATGATTCCCGAACCCGTAGGGTCTACACACTTAAGGTTCGGTGACACTAGAGTTGTTATGGGGATTAGTGTGCAGTTTCCAAATGTTGTTCGGAGTCCCGGATGAGATCCCGGATGTCACGAGGAGTTCCGGAATGGTCCGGAGGTAAAGATTTATATATGGGAAGTCCTATTTTGGCCACCCGAAAATGTTCGGGATTTTTCGGTATTGTACCGGGAAGGTTCTAGAAGGTTCCGGAGTGGGGCCCACCTGCATGGGGGGACCCACATGAACATGGGTAGCAGGGGCAAGGCCCCACACCCCTGGTCAAGGCGCACCAAGATCCCCCCTTAGAAGGAATAAGATCATATCCCGGAGGGATAAGATCAAGATCCCTAAAAAGGGGGGATAACAATCGGTGGGGAAGGAAATGATGGGATTTCTTTCCTCCCACCTTTGCCAACGCCCCAAAGGACTTGGAGGGCAAGAAACCAGCCCCCTCCACCCCTATATATAGTGGGGAGGCGCATGGGAGCTTCACCCTTCCCCTAGCGCAGCCCTCCCCCTCTCCAACTTCACCTCCTCCTTGGTAGTGCTTGCCGAAGCCCTGCCGGAGAACTGCAAGCTCCACCACCACGCCGTCATGCTGCCGGAGCTCTCCCTCAACTTCTCCTCTCCCCTTGATGGATCAAGAACGAGGATACGTCCCCGGGCTGTACGTGTGTTGAACGTGGAGGCGCCGTCCGTTCTGCATTAGATCGGATCTTCCGCGATTTGAATCGCCGCGAGTATGACTCCCTCATCCGCGTTCTTGTAACGCTTCCGCATCGCGATCTTTAAGGGTATGAAGATGCACTCATCCTCTCCCTCTCTTGTTGCTAGAATCTCCATAGATTGATCTTGGTGATGCGTAGAAACTTTTGAATTTCTGCTACGTTCCCCAACAGTGGCATCATGAGCTAGGTCTATTGCGTAGATTCTATGCATGAGTAGAACACAAGTAGTTGTGGGCGTTGGTTTGTTCAATTTGCTTACCGTTACTAGTCCTATCTTGATTCGGTGGCATCATGGGATGAAGCAGCCCGGACCGACCTTACACGTACACTTACATGAGACAGGTTCCACCGACTGACATGCACTTGTTGCATAAAGGTGGCTAGCGGATGCCAGTCTCTCCCACTTTAGTCGGATCGGATTCGATGAAAAGGGTCCTTATGAAGGGTAAATAGCAATTGGCATATCACCGTTGTGGCTTTTGCATAGGTAAGAAACGTTCTTGCTAGAAACCCATAGCAGCCACGTAAAACATGCAACAACAATTAGAGGACGTCTAACTTGTTTTTGCAGGGTATGCTATGTGATGTGATATGGCCAAAAGAATGTGATGAATGATATATGTGATGTATGAGATTGATCATGTTCTTGTAATAGGAATCACGACTTGCATGTAGATGAGTATGACAACCGGCAGGAGCCATAGGAGTTGTCTTAATTTATTGTATGACCTGTGTGTCATTGAAAACGCCATGTAATTACTTGACTTTATTGCTAAACCATTAGCCATAGTAGTAGAAGTAATAGTTGGCGAGACAACTTCATGAAGACACGATGATGGAGATCATGGTGTCATGTCGGTGACGAAGGTGATAATGTCGTGCCTCAAGATGGAGATCAAAGGCGCAAGATGATATTGGCCATATCATGTCACTTTATGATTTGCATGTGATGTTTGTCATGTTTACATCTTATTTTCTTAGAACGCCGGTAGCATAAGTAAGATGATCCCTCATTAAAATTTCAAGAAAGTGTTCCCCCTAACTGTGCACCGTTGCGAAAGTTCGTTGTTTCGAAACACCACGTGATGATCGGGTGTGATAGATTCTAACATTCTCATACAATGGGTGCAAGCCAGATTTACACACACAAAACACTTAGGTTGACTTGACGAGCCGAGCCTGTACAGACATGGCCTCGGAACACAAGAGACCGAAAGGTCAAACATAAGTCGTATAGTAGATACGATCAACATGGAGATGTTCACCAATGATGACTAGTCCGTCTCACGTGATGATCGGACACGGCCTAGTTGACTCGGATCATGTATCACTTAGATAACTAGAGGGATGTCTATCTGAGTGGGAGTTCATTAGATGAACTTAATTATCATGAACATAGTCAAAAGGACTTTGCAAAATTATGTCGTAGCTTGCGATTTAGTTCTACTGTTTAAGATATGTTCCTAGAGAAAATTTTAGTTGAAAGTTGATAGTAGCAATTATGCGGACTGGGTCCGTATACTGAGGATTGTCCTCATTGCTGCATAGAAGGCTTATGTCCTTCATGCACCGCTCGCTGTGCTGAACCTCGAGCGTCATTTGTGGATGTTGCGAACATCTGACATACACGTTTTGATGACTACGTGATAGTTCAGTGCGTAATGTTAAACGGTTTAGAATTGAGGCAACGAAGACATTTTTTGATACATCGCAGAACATATGAGATGTTCCAAGAGCTGAAATTAGGATTTCAGGCTCGTGCCCACGTCAAGAGGTATGAGACCTCCGGCAAGTTTCTTAACCTGCAAACTAAGGGAGAAAAGCTCAATCATTGAGCATGTGCTCAGATTGTGTGAGTACTACAATCACTTGAATTGAGTGGGAGTTAATCTTCCAGATGAGATAGTGATGGTTCTCCATAGCCACTGCCACCAAGCTATTAGAGCTTCGTGATGAACTATAACATATCACGGATAGACATGATGATCCTTGAGCAATTCACGATGTTTGACACCGCGAAAGTAGAAATCGAGTAGGAGCGTCAATTGTTGATGGTTAGTAAAACCACTAGTTTCAAGAAGGGCAAGGGCAAGAAGGGATACTTCATGAGATGACAAATCAGTTGATGCTCTAGTGAAGAAACCCAGGGTTGAACCCAAACCTGAGACTAAGTGCTTCTGTAATGAGGGAACGGTCACTGAAGCAGAACTACCCTAGATACTTGGTAGATGAGAAGGCTGGCAAGGTTGACAGAAGTATATTGGATATACATTGTATTAAATGTGTACTTTACTAGTACTCCTAGTAGCACCAGGGTATTAAGATACCGGTTCGGTTGCTAAGTGTTAGTAACTCGAAATAAAAGAGCTACAGAATAATTGGAGACTAGCTAAAGGTGAGATGACGATATGTGTTGGAAGTGTTTCCAAGGTTGATGTGATCAAGCATCGCCTGCTCCCTCTACCATCGAGATTGGTGTTAAACCTAAATAATTGTTATTTGGTGTTTGCGTTGAGCATAAACATGATTGGATTATGTTTATCGCAATACGATTATTCATTTAAGGAGAATAATGGTTCCTTTGTTTATTTGAATAATACCTTCAACGGTCTTGCACCTAAAATGAATGGTTTATTGAATCTCGATCGTAGTGATACACATGTTCGTGCCAAAAGATATAAGATAGTAATGATAGTACCACATACTTGTGGCACTGCCACTTAAGTCATATTGGTATAAAACGCATGAAGAAGCTCCATATTGATGGATATTTGGACTCACTCGTTTTTGAAAAGATTGAGACATGCGAACCACGTCTACTGGTTTATACGCATGAAGAAACTCCATGCAGATGGATCGTTTGGACTCACTTGTTTTTGAATCACTTGAGACATGCAAATCATACCACATGGGCAAGATAACTGAAAGGCCTCGTTTTCAGTGAGATGGAACAAGAGAGCAACTTGTTGGAAGTAATACATTTGATGTGTGCAATCCAATGAGTGCTGAGGCACGCAGTGAATATCGTTATGCTCTTACTTCACAGATGATTTGAGTAGATTTTTAGTATATTTACTTGGTGAAACACAAATCTGAATTATTGAGAGGTTCAAGTAATTTCAGAGTGAAGTTGAAGATCGTCGTGACAAGAGGATAAAATGTCTATGATATGATCATAGAGATAAATATCTGAGTTACGAGTTTGGCACACAATTAAGACATTGTGGAAATTGTTTCACAACTAATACCGCCTAGAACACCATAGTGTGATGGTGTGTCTGAACATCGTAACTGCACCCTATTGGATATGGTGCATACCATGATGTCTCTTATCGAATTAACACTATCATTTATGGGTTAGGCATTAGACACAACCGCATTCACTTTAATAGGGCACCACACAATTCCATTAAGATGACACCATATGAACTATGGTTTAGAGAAACCTAAGCTGTCATTTCTTATAAAGTTTGGGGCTGCGACGCTTATGTGAAAAAGTTTCAGGCTGATAAGCTCGAACCCAAAGCGGATAAATGCATCTTCATAGGACACCCAAAAATAGTTGGGTATACCTCCTGTCTCAGATACGGAAGCAAAAGGGATTGTTTCTAGAATCGGGTCCTTTCTCGAGGAAAAGTTTCTCTCGAAAGAACTGAGTGGGAGGATGGTGGAGACTTGATGAGGTTATTGAACCATCACTTCAACTAGTGTGTAGCAGGGCATAGGAAGTTGTTATTGTGGTGCCTACACCAGTTGAAGTGGAAGCTGATGATAGTGATCATGAAACTTCGGATCAAGTCACTACCAAACCTCATAGGTTGACAAGGATGCGTATTGTTTAGAGTGGTGTGGTAATCCTGTCTTGAAGCTCATGTTGCTAGACAACAATGAACCTACGAGCTATGGAGAAGCGATGGTGGGCCCGGATTCCGACGAATGTCTCGAGGCCATAAAATCCGAGAGAGGATCCATGTATGAAACCAAAGTATAGAGTTTGGAAGAACTACTTGATGGTCGTAAGGCTATTGGGTACAGATGGATTTTAAAAGGAAGACGGACAATGATGGTAAGTATCACCATTAAGAAAGCTCGACTTGTCATTAAAATGTTTTCCGACAAGTTCAAGGAGTTGACTATGATGAGACTTTCTCACTCGTAGCGATGCTAAGAGTCTGTTGAAATTATATTAGCAGTTCTTGCATTATTTATGAAATCTTGCAGATAGGATGTCAAAACATTGTTTCCTCAACGATTTTCTTGAGGAAAGGTTGTATGTGATACAACCAGAAGGTTTTGTCAATCCTAAAAGATGCTAACAAGTATGCAAAGCTCCAGCAATCCTTCTAAGGACTGGAGTAAGCATCTCGGAGTTGGAATATATGCTTTGATGAGATGATCAAAGATTTTGGGTTTATACGAAGTTTATTGGAAACTTGTATTTCCAAAGAAGTGAGTGGGAGCACTATAGCATTTCTGATGAGTATAAGTTGTTGACATATTGTTGATCGGAAATGATGTAGAATTTCTGGAAAGCATATAGGGTTATTTGAAAAGTGTTTTTCAATGGAAAACCTGGATTAAGATACTTGAACATTGAGCATCAAGATCTATAAGGATAGATCAAAAGTTGCTTGATAGTACTTTCAAATGAATACGCACCGTGACAAGATTTTGAAGGAGTTCAAAATAGATCGGCAAAGAAGGTGTTCTTGGCTGTGTTATAAGGTGTGAGTATTGAGTAAGACTCAAGACCTGAGCACGACTGAAGCGAGAGAAAATACGAAGGTCGTCCCCTATGCTTTAGACGTAGGCTCTACAGTATGCTATGCTGTGTACTGCACCTGAAGTGTGCCTTGCCATGAGTCAGTCAAGGGGTACAAGAGTGATCCAGAAATGGATCACAGGACAACGGTCCAAGTTATCCTTAGTGACTAGTGGACTAAGGATTTTTTCTCGATTATGGAGGTGGTAAAATAGTTCATCGTAAAGGGTTACGTCGATGCAAACTTTGACACTAATCTGGATGACTCTGAATAGTAAGCCGGATTCATATAGTAGAAAAGTTATTTGGAATAGTTCCAAATAGTGCGTGGTAGCTGCATCTACAAGATGACGTAGAGATTTGTAAAGCACACATGGATCTGAAAGGTTCAGACCCATTGACTAATAACCTCTCTCACAAGCGAGATATGATCAAACCCCATGGGTGTTGGATTCGTTACGATCACATAGTGATGTGACCTAGATTATTGACTCTAGTGCAAGTGGGAGACTGTTGGAAATATGCCCTAGAGGCAATAATAAAATGGTTATTATTATATTTCCTTGTTCATGATAATTGTCTATTGTTCATGCTATAAATGTATTAACTGGAAACCGTAATACATGTGTGAATACATAGACCACAACATGTCCCTAGTGAGCCTCTAGTTGACTAGCTCGTTGATCAATAGATGGTTATGGTTTCCTGACCATGGATATTGGATGTCATTGATAACGGGATCACATCATTAGGAGAATGATGTGATGGACAAGACCCAATCCTAAGCATAGCACAAGATCGTGTAGTTCGTTTGCTAAAAGCTTTTCTAATGTCAAGTATCATTTCCTTAGACCATGAGATTGTGCAACTCCCGGATACTGTAGGAATGCTTTGGGTGTGCCAAACGTCACAACGTAACTGGGTGGCTATAAAGGTGCACTACGGGTATCTCCGAAAGTGTTTGTTGGGTTGGCACGAATCGAGACTAAGATTTGTCACTCCGTGTGACGGAGAGGTATCTCTGGGCCCACTCAGTAATGCATCATCATAATGAGCTCAATGTGACTAAGTAGTTGGTCATGGGATCATGTATTACGGAACGAGTAAAGTGATTTGCCGGTAACGAGATTGAACGAGGTATTGGGATACCGACGATCGAATCTCGGGCAAGTAACGTACCGATTGACAAAGGGAATTGTATACGGGATTGCTTGAATCCTTGACATCGTGGTTCATCCAATGAGATCATCGTGGAACATGTGGGAGCCAACATGGGTATCCAGATCCCGCTGTTGGTTATTGGCCAGAGAGCTGTCTCGGTCATGTCTGCATGATTCCCGTACCCGTAGGGTCTACACACTTAAGGTTCGGTGACGCTAGAGTCGTTATGGGAATTAGTGTGCAGTTACCGAATGTTGTTCGGAGTCCCGGATGAGATCCCGGATGTCACGAGGAGTTCCAGAATGGTCCGGAGGTAAAGATTTATATATGGGAAATCCTATTTTGGCCACCGGAAAATGTTCGGGATTTTTCGGTATTGTACCGGGAAGGTTCTAGAAGGTTCCGGAGTGGGGCCCACCTTCATGGGGGGATCCACATGAACATGGGTAGCGGGGGCAAGGCCCCACACCCCTGCTCCCGGATGTACTTGAGTGACCCGAGTGACAAATCCCAGTCTTGATCCGTGCCAACCCAACAGACACTTTCGGAGATACCTGTAGTGGACCTTTATAGTCACCCAGTTACGTTGTGACATTTGGTACACCCAAAGCACTTCTACGGTATCCGGGAGTTACGCGATCTCATGGTCTAAGGAAAAGATACTTGACATTGGAAAAGCTCTAGCAAACGAACTACACGATCTTGTGCTATGCTTAGGATTGGGTCTTGTCCATCACATCATTCTCCTAATGATGTGATCCCGTTATCAATGACATCCAATGTCCATAGTCAGGAAGCCATGACAATCTGTTGATCAACGAGCTAGTCAACTAGAGGCTCACTAGGGACATCTTGTGGTCTATGTATTCACACGTGTATTACGATTTCTGGATAATACAATTATAGCATGAATAAAAGACAATTATCATGAATATGGAAATATAATAATAATCCTTTTATTATTGCCTCTAGAGCATATTTGCAACAGTCTCCCACTTGCACTAGAGTCAATAATCTAGTTACACTGTGATGAATCGAACACCCATAGAGTTCTGGTGTTGATCATGTTTTGCTCGTGGAAGAGGTTTAGTCAACGGATCTGCAACATTCAGATCCGTATGTACTTGGCAAATATCTATGTCTCCATCTTGAACATTTTCACGGATGGAGTTGAAATGACGCTTGATGTGCCTGGTCTTCTTGTGAAACCTGGGCTCCTTGGCAAGGGCAATAGCTCCAGTGTTGTCACAGAAGAGAGTGATTGGCCCCGACGCATTGGGTATGACTCCTAGGTCGGTGATGAACTCCTTCATCCATATTGCTTCATGTGTTGCCTCCGAGGCTGCCATGTACTCCGCTTCACATGTAGATCCCGCCACGACGCTCTGCTTGCAACTGCACCAGCTAGCATGAATAAAAGATAATTATCATGAATAAGGAAATATAATAATAATCCTTTTATTATTGCCTCTAGGGCATATTTCCAACACTAGCAGGGGGAGTATTCATTTTTTTGTGCATAATAAGGAGGCACTTCCTTGCGTGCGAAGATACAGCTAGTGGGTCCAAGTTGTGAGCGAGGGGAACGTCTTTTTCGCGAAATACCGAGGTCCTTCTGGTGGGTCCCTGCTGTCAGGTAGATGAATCATTATTTTGCACGTAATAAGGAGGCATTTCCTTGCGTGCGGCCGTGGACCCAGATGACAGCCTCTCCATGTACAGTCCACTTCCGATGGATGTCGTTCATTGACCATGTTGACCATGCCGCGATGTGAGCACCAGGGCGGTGGAGGATGGTGAGGCCTAGGAAGGGAATGACACGGAGCCAGGGAAGACTCGGCAGTTGTTTCCCATGCAAAGGGGAGTACGAGGGTTTAATTTACTGGTTCGTCTGTCGTCACCGGAGAATAATAGTAGGTGTGGATGAGTAGAGGGATGGCTAGGCCAGCGATGGGAGTACGGTGGGTCGGCCGCGGGAGGAGGGACCAGGTAGTCTCGCTGGCGCTTGTTTGAGCAGCTGGAGCAGGAATAGCAGAGATTGAAGAAGCACGACGGCCGTTGGATGGACATCCAACAGCCGCTGCTCTTGTGTGTTGACCAAGTTGACACAGCGTTGCGTGTGCGTCAACCTTTTTATAGGAAAGCATATGCGTCAACCTATAGTAGGCGCACAAGTCAGCCTCAAATGTGTGGAAAACAACATACAACCCATCTGCCATTATTTCTATTAATTTACAGCCCATTTGCTAATTCTGAAGGATTTTTTTGGAGCCCATCTTCTTTTTGTTAGCATTACAGCACATATTGTTATACGATATTTGCATATTTCGGTGCGTCAACTATTTTTAATCCCGAAATTTTGAATCACATTCAAACTAATTTGAAAAATACATTTATATAAATATAAAATTCAAATAATTGTCCATGCATAAAAATCAGTGGAATTTAAAATCTTGAAATGAAAAAAATGAAACAAATTCCTAGTTTGATGTGTTTTAAAAATGTACAGCCCATTTCTCATTACTGATAGCCCATTTTTTGGGCAAGCCGAATGAAACTCTCCTCGTCTTGTAAGATTTGCACTCAGCAGGGCTGACAAAGCAAGGAGGCCTCGGTTGTGTATTTCTTAAAAAAAGTAGAACCGGGCTAGCCATTTCCAGCAAGAAAAAAACACAATTGGGCTCATGGTGTGGTAAACATAAATAAAACCCTGGCTAGACGGGCCACAGCCCGCCCACAGCCCGGTTGTTACCCTGATCCATCTCTAAAACTAGTACTATAAAAATAACAACTCCTTGTTCCTAAACAAAAGTAAATAACAACTCCGCGACCTGCTGGGTCCCTGGTGTCAGCTGCTCGTTATGTAATTCTCTCATTTATTGACTATGTTGACAATGGCGTGGGCCCCAGATGTCCAACCATTAGGAGGAACCATTTTTGCGCTTGTAATAACGAGGCACTTTCTTACGTACTGCCATGACCCTGGTGGGTCCCTACTCTCATCCTCTCCACGTACAGTCATCTCCTTGTTCCTCTTGGTTGTTGACGACGTTGACAATGCAAGAGGGCAGTGCACCACGCACGGTGATCTAAACAAGGCGGACGACGACGGCGAGGCCTCGGATGGAACGAACAGGAGCCGTGGAAGATGCGTCGGTCTAGTCGCGGGCGGAGGGGAGTACAAGGGTTGACTAGTTCGGGTGCGGGTGCGTGTTGGGGCTGATGTCGCCGAAGAATAACATGATGTTTGGGGGAATAGAGGGAGGGACTGGCCAACATTGGAGGGTACGTGAGAGGCGGGGAGCAGGCGGAACTGACGGGGTGGTTTGGTTTGGGTGGCTGGAGGAAGAAGACAAGAGATAGAATATACACGATAGATGTTGGATGTCAATCCAACGGCTGGTAGGCAGAATCATTTGTTGACTAGCTAGTAAGTCGACACCACCTTGGACAGGCTTTTTCCTCATGGGTCCCAAATGTCAGAATCCAAATCTGTCATGGTCATGCAACATTTCTTATGAAAATTTACAGCCCATTTGGGGTGCTAGTTAAAAATAAGTTTGTGGGTGCTGGTGGGGGCTAATCACTTGGGTTCTGTAATGCACAGTGAGCTCAAGCAGCCAGCGAGAGTGATGTTATTTCCCTTGGATGGGATTTGTTACAATATTTCACTCTTAATTAAACGAATGGCAAGCCATTTGCCTTGTTTAAAAGAAAATATGACAGTCACAGCCGAGTTGAAAAGGGCAACAACATCTAACTCCAGCTTATAAACTGTACCAAAGCACGAGGGTTAATTGTTCATCAGGTTTAGACAAAACCCAGATTGAAAAGGGCAACAACATGTAACTCCAGCACTCTTTTTGGTAGTCACAGTGAAATGGATCCGTCAGGTCCGTAGAATGAACATCCTGGGTCGTAAAATTTACTAGATTATGACCACAAGACATTGTAAATAGAAGCCCGACAAGTTCAGAAGCTCTTTTCTCCACCTAAAACTCTTTTTTTGCTCTTCTACATGCCCATCTATCAAAACCATGTTGTTGATAAACTTAATCCTGATGGACAATAGTAACCTCGCATTCAGCAGGAAGAATGTGACAAATCTAGTGGTTGCATGGTTGGCTACATATCGTTCTAGCGTTATTGTCTTCAATCAAATGCCATGAGAAGTAACAAAATCCATGTGCTTACAAATCCACCGATTGGTTATAACTTTCTTACACCATCCTGTTGCCTAAATAGACATGAAGATTGAAAACAGTTAAGGTCTAAAAAAAGAGCAACAGTTGAACAGTTAATTCTAGTACACTATATGCGGGCTTCCAATGTGCATGAAATTATCACCTTTATATACAACTTCTCCAGACATGGAAAGCATTGCAGCAAGCCAATAATCTTATTCAGATCAAAACTATTCATTTGGATATATAAGATCTTGACAGAATCCAACACCATTGATAGGCTATCCATGGAGAAACTCTTCATTGAGCATAGAACATTATATTGGTACAAAATGTTTACTCCAAGATGATATAAAACTTATGCCCCGAAATTTAAAATGCAGCTTATGGTTACAAGTGTAGATGATAATATACAGTACCTGAATAACTGTGGAGCCAAACACCATCTTGAAATGAGCACAGAGATCATGTATTACACCCAAGGTCTACAGTTTAGGCGCAAAGACAACGATTATTTGCGACGGTGAATAACTAGAATCAAGGATCAACCTTTGAAGTGAAGGGGCATCTTGGATGATGAGCTGCGACTGTGAATAACTAGCATCAAGGATCAACCTTTGAAGTTAAGGGGTATCTTGGATGATGATCTGCCCCCTTTCAAAAGAAATTCCTATTCTTACAAGGTTTGGCGACTTTATTTGGAGATAACCTATTGTAACTATGAAACAAAGCACGAAGCACTCTAGGTTAGGGAAACTGGAGTGGATGGTGTTGTGCAATGAGGCCTCCGACGTACAAACATGCACAAGTGAAAGTTTTTTGAGAAATGGGAGTCAAAGGTTTAGTACCAGATTGTCTGGTAGGTAGCACAGCGCAAAGGTTGCGGTGTGGAGAGAGGAGGAAAACCGTGAGATGGACATCAGTGGTGAGGGCACAAGTACATGGCGTTCGTTATCAGGTAGGAGATTTCCTGGGGAATAGTAAAACTCAAGCAGTTGTAGTTCTATGAATTCAGGGGATTTTAGCCAGGTGTCCACCGTGCAGAGCATGGTATGCTTCCTCAGGTAGCATGACGGGATGCAGAGGCTTTCAACGGAGCCCTGGTGGGAGGAGATGATGGCTCTGTGCAGTTCAAAATCATTAAAGACAGGTAGCTGACGATAGTCGAGACTAAGGGGCGCGGCGCGCCATAGAGGGCGCCACGGAATTGAGAGGACTTGGGTGCGGCAGCAATCCTTGGTGGGGAGAAGAGAGATGATCTCCCCAAGGATGGCATCCGGGAGATCGCTGATACGGTCCACCCGAGATTCTACGGGTTCTTGGGATCCGGTGGGGGCGGGCTCGCTGCTTCTCCCCGCGCTGCCGGGTGTAGGATCTACAACAGGCATCGCTGCTGCCGGGAGCATCATCTTCTTGGCGCTGGGGTCAGCCGACTCCATTTTCCTCGAGGGCGTCTCATCGAGCTCACGGATTTGAGCAGAGTAATGAATGACGAGCCTAGTTGTAGTGCGAGGGAAGAAGAAGGGGAGCTGGAGTTTTTCTTTAGTACTGAGGAAGAAGGGGAGCTGGGGTTTTCTGTTGGAGTGAGGTGAGGAATTTGGGGGTACGAGTGGAGTGAGCTTCATGTGAGGTGGGTGGGAGTGAGGAGGAAGAAGAGCACCCAGTTTGTTTAGGGGTGGTGTCCTGGGTAGCACCTCTCATTAAGTAAATATATGGGCTTTTGAATTGATGTTATTATTTACTAGGGGGGTGGGCTGTTTTGTCTTGGGCCCATTAAAACAATTACTACTAGTACAGTGGATACACTACCGCTTCTGGCTCCTCCGAGGTCATCGAAACGTCTCCTACCAAATGTCATTTTACTTTCGTTCACCGACATGCGGGCCATGCAGCCGCGGGCCCGAATGCCATCCACCAAATTAGAAGGCAGTATGCAGGCGGAGAGTCACCCCGGTCGTGGTGCGTAAGTAACGAGCCGTTGTATCACAAAACCCCACCTCCCCGCAGTCTAAGTTTGATGGACGAAGCAACCATCATTTCACTCTTTGCTGAATCCCCTTCTCCCTCACCGTCTTCAAGAAAGCCAACACTCGCATACGCCACAATTCTTCTCTCCCAACGAAGGGAAGGTAAGCGTATCCATGATGTTGTTATATTTTTGTTCAGAAAGAAAAACTTTGGCAAAGCAGTAACCGATCCTCACTCTCTTTTTTGTTTCATTGTCATTGCGATTGTGTTTTCCTTTCAGTGGTCTCCTAGTATTCGTCAGTGATGGACCAAGGAGAACCAGGAAAAGATCTGCCGATGTTGGACCAGATGTGGGAGGCTGATCCCCATGATACAAAGAGCTCCAAGAATATGGAGGCCGCCACCGAGCCGACCCCAGATACGCTCACGTCCACTACTGAGATGGTCAAATCCCCGTTTGAGATTATATCCCCCGTGGCCCTACAGGAGCAGTTTTCCCCCTTCAAAGATGTGCCCCCCCCGTTGAGTTGCCCAAGGTGATTTTCTTCTTTGCCAATATCGATTGTGGTTTTTCATCTAAGTATGTGGTGATAAATAATGCAAAATTTTATTAGCTTCGATGCCATGCTACCTTCCCTATTGTCGGTGTCAAAACCGGCGGATCTCGGGTAGGGGGTCCCGATCTGTGCGTCTAAGGCTAATGGTAACAAGAGGCAGGGGACATGGTGTTTTACCCAGGTTCGGGCCCTCTCGATGGAGGTAAAACCCTACTTCCTGCTTGATTGATCTTGATGATATGAGTATTACAAGAGTTGATCTACCACGAGATCGTAGAGGCTAAACCCTAGAAGCTAACCTATGATGATTATGATTGTCCCTGTACGGACTAAACCCTCCGGTTTATATAGACATCAGAGGGGGCTAGGGTTTACACAGAGTCGGTTACAAAGAAGGAGATCTAACATCCGGATCGCCAAGCTTGTCTTCCACGCAAAGGATAATCCCATCCGGACATGGGACGAAGTCTTGAGTCTTGTATCTTCATGGTCCAACAGTCCGGCCAAAGTATATAGTCCGGCCGTCCGGATACCCCCTAATCCAGGACTCCCTCAGTAGCCCCTGAACCAGGCTTCAATGACGATGACTCCGGCATGCAGATTGTCTTCGGCATTGCAAGGCGGGTTCCATCTCCAAATACTCCAAAGTACCTGTTGTAACAAACAGTGTCCGGCTTCCCATCAATGTTGTACTCCTCGGCTTCTGTGCTTCAATAATCACCATATCCACATGTGGAGCGAATACGAGGAGCCGGAGCATTTTTACATTTGCCACCCCTGGCCCTGCAGGCAAACCATCTATTTGAAGAGACGAGGATCCTCAGATCCAAATCTCACCTTCTTCCCTTGAGCAAGCATCCAGTAGAGTGCATCCGGAAAAACCATTCCAACATGGCCGGTCGCCGCAGCTCCTCTTCTCGCTCCCTTAGCTCTAAGCCAGGTGATTGGGAAGAGTGTTCTGTTCCCCATAGCCGTTTAGTAGAGTTGTAGACCCAAGGGTTTCTTCCACCATCGTTCATGGTCCCCGTCCGAGTCGGACTAGCCACCTATAATGGCGGGGAGCAAGCGGAGAGATCTCCTAACCCATCTCAGGGGGAGTGAGTATGCCTCATCCCATATTTGCTAAGAGGTGTCGGGTTTCCAATCCACCCATTCCTTCATGGGCTCCTGGAGTTTTATGGCCTCCAGTTGCACAACTTCACCCCTACCCCCGTGCTGCACATCGCAGGATACGTTGCCCTTTGTGAATTATTTCTGGGCTGCGAGGCTCACTTTGAGTTATGGAAGAAGTTATTCTGCCTCGTCCCTCGCAATCAGAGGGAATCCATATATCAAGTGGGCGGAGCCGAAATATGGCGCGTCGCCCAGACCGTATACCTGTCCGGTACTCCCAAGAAGGCATCCGAAAACTGGCCTTCGGAGTGGTTTTATGTTGATGACGTTCCCCTTCCGGATCCAATTCGGACGGGCCTCCGTGAGTTTAATAACGCTCCGCTGAAGAAACGCTGAAGTTGGCACCCTCGGAGCCCCCCAGGAGGAAGATACCAAAGAAGTCCACTTCCTGATGAGCAGGATAAAGACACTGGCCAAATCAGGACTGACAATAGTCGAGGTTATATCAATATGCATAATGCCGGGGGTGCAACCACTTCAATATTGGGGGAAACCCATCTGGCACTTCAACGGGGAAGACGATGCCACCCGCTGTGGTCGTAAAGGTCCGGACTCCGCCACTGCTCTGGCGAGAATACTGGCCGATTTGTATAAAGGAGAAGAAGAAGAATTCCTTCGTACTAAACCGCGGGATGGATTTTCCATGTACAACCCCCCATGCTGGGTAAGTCGTCACTCTTTACCCCACTCTATCCATTCTGGCGCCCTTCATCACAATCATTTACCTTGATATTTCTGAGCAGGAACTGAGGAGGGCCGTGGAAGGATTCAACAACCCCTCTCCGCAGCCAGAGGATCCCGGAAGGGCCTTCGATCCAGGACTTGAAGAAGATCCGAATATATCTATGGAGCTTGTCGACGGGACATTTTATCAGGCCAGCTGCAATGGCGCCTCGGTGGCTATTATCGCCGACTATCCCGGACTACTACCTGCGTCGTGTGTAAGCAAAGCTGAAGCCTTACCCTTTGAAGAGGACTCCTTTCTTATACCATGCCTTATGCATAAAATATTGTATTTTTATAGAGACAACCATCAGAACATGGCGCCGAGCCCCTGGGGGCTCGTCGGCAAAGGGCGTCCGGGCCAGGCAGGCTTAAGAGCAAGGCGGTTAGGGCCGAAACGCCTTTACAGAGGTATAGTTAAAACCTGCTCTGTGATTATTGTGTTTGAAATGTAACAGCGTCCTTCGTGTCCTGGCAGAAAGAGTAGTCGCCGGACTATATCCGGAGATCCTGCCGGTCACGCCTCTACCAGCCGGGTTCTAGAACCGGCTTCGAGAGAGGAGGCCAATGCGGGGCCGATGCCAAATTGTCCTCCGATAGAGGATGCGGATATGCTCTCCACCACAAATTCCGAAGTAGAGACTGCCATGAATCATCGGCACAGACGGGCCGTACTTTGCAATGGCATCTTTTCCGAAGAGGCATTCAATGCTTTCAATTCGGGAGACGCATACATCCGAGCTGCCCAAGGCGGGCTCGCCCGAGCGACGGACCAGTATGCGAAAGATATACGGGTAAGAAAATTTGATAAGCATGTATAGTAGTATCCCCTGAGACTTGAAACGGTTGGAACAACTGATTTAAGGATCATTTTATGCACAGATTCTTGTAGAGAAGAATACCCGTTTGTCTCAAGAGCTGGAGGAGTGCAGGACCCAGCTGAGGGCCGCGGTTGCCAAACTAGAGGAATCCTAGAAGGCCTCACCTGGTAACATTTGTCTCAATAGAGAAATTTTAAGGGAATATACGAGTTAGTAATTGGCTTGCTTTATAAGTCTAACAGAAAATTCTGCAGACAATCCCGGGGAGAATCCGGAGATTGTAAGAGATAGTGAGTCACATCTCCAAAGACAGCTAAAGGCTGGCAAGCGTGTGCTTATGCAGGTTAAGCAGGAGAAAAACAATCTCCAAGATGCCAACGTCCGGCTGGGCGTCGAATTAGCAGATGTTTGAGCTCAGCTGGCGGACTCCGTGAAGGAGAACAGGAGGCTTCGTCGCGGCATTTATGGTAAGTGCCTAAACGAATTGTAGTACGGTTCAGCGAGGAAGTATTTTAAAAGAGTTTATATCTGTAGGTATGCTGATGGGCCGTCCTGAAGAGGAGATGCCCGGGTCCGCAGGCGATTTACTGCAAGATCTCTCACAGCTGTACGACCGAGTTCGGCAGGTTATACAGGGTATTGCCCAGCCCTTGTGGCCATCCACTTCCCTACCAGGAGGCATGGGGGAGCTCGTGGATATGCTCCAAGGAGCACAGCGGCGCTTCCGGTTGTGGAAGGTATCAGCCTGCCGACAAGGTGCAAGGGAAGCCTGGGCCATGGTGAAGACGCGCTACACCAAACTTGACCCGAACCATATGGCCGAAGTCGGACTGGCGGGGCCAGATGGGCAAGAGATTCCCGTGAGTCTGGTATATGACCAGGTAGCATTAGCCGCAAAGTATTCCCAACAGGATTGCAAGCTAGATAGCCTGTTGGATGGTATAGAGGAAGAATATAGCTAGTCCAAGTGACTATGTAATTCAATGGACATATGTAGGCCCTAGCCGGATGAAAAAACTTCTGTCATGGCGGACCTTTTCGCTTGAGCCCCCGGATCCGACAGTCCGGGGTGTATTTGAATACCCGCTCAGTTATGCAAAACTGGGGTATGCGTGGAGACCAGGCGTAGGGGTCATAAGTGCTTGAACAGACAAGTACCCAACTAGTTATGTTATATTACATGGGTAGTAAGAAACAACTTCCAGGGAGAATAGTTCCGTTAGGGGTTCCTTTCCCTGGGTACGCATGCATCGATGTGCATGTCCGAACTGCGAACAAAAACGCAGGATACAAAACATCTAGGGATTCACGTTGTAAGAAACGAAAGAAACATCTTTTGTTCACCGACCGAATATTCCCTTAAGAATGCTAGCTTTCGGCTTCACCCAGTCCGAGGTACACATCCGGCTGAACCGGCAGTAACAATCGCAGAGGTGCTCCCCTTATGCCCTAGCCGAATTAATGGGAACATAGGGCATAAACACAATAGCCAGGCAACCCAGCATGGCCACATCTTAAGTCATATCGATGCATATAATGGTGAAGAAAAGGCACATATGGAAAAAGAACGCATATGTGATAGGGAGGAAGCCATAAAAGTAATTATATTTAGCTTCCGTATAGGAAGCCCCCAGGTATGGTGAACACACATAGTGCAGCCGGAGTGATCCGAGCATCCGCACTGTATTGAATACTTTGTGAAGAAGGGAAAAAGGACGAGAAATGAAAAAGGGGGGGGCATAATTAAAAGAGCGGGGGTAAGGAGACGAACACTGAGTTTGGCACTAGGCGTAGAATCTCCGGAGTCTGGCCGCGTTCCATGGGTTCGGCTCGATTCTGTTGTCGGATGCATTACGCAGGCGGTACGCTCCTCCGATGAGAACTTTATCAATAATGAAGGGACCCTCCCACTTAGGTTTGAGCTTGTCCTTCTTATTCTCCGGTAGGCGTAGAACGAGTTCGCCAACATTATAAGTTTTGGCCCGCACTTCTCTGCTTTGATACCTTCGAGCCTGCTGCTGATAGAATGTGGAACGGGCTTTTGCGACGTCACGCTCCTCCTCCAGGGCATCTAAGTTGTCCTGCCGATCTAACTCGGCTTCCTTTTCTTTGTACATGCGCACGCGAGGTGAGTTGTGGATTATGTCGCAGGGTAGTACTGCTTCTCCGCCGTACACCATAAAAAATGGTGTGTATCTGGTGGTGCGATTCGGTGTGGTCCGCAGCCCCCAGAGTACGGAGTCGAGCTCTTCGACCCAGTGCGTGTCCGATTCTGTCAAGGATCGCACTAGTCTGGGTTTGATGCCGCTCATGATGAGACCATTTCCACATTCGACCTGGACGTTTGTTTGGGGATGATAGATAGAGGCGTAATCGAGCTTAATGCCCATGTTGCCGCACCGAGTTTTCACTTCATCGGCTATGAAGTTTGAGACATTATTAGTGATGATGCTATGGGGGACGCCGTAACGGTGTACAACCCCCGATATGAAGTCTATCACTGGTCCGGATTCGACCATTTTAACTGGTTTGGCTTCTATCCATTTGGTGAACTTGTCCACCATGACCAATAAGTATTTTTTCTTATGGCTTCCCCCTTTAAGAGGTCCGGCCATATCCAGCCCCCAGACCATGACGGGCCAAGTTATGGGGATTGTTTGGAGAGCGGTAGGGGGCATATGGCTCTGATTGGCAAAGAGCTAGCAACCGACATAGTGTTGGACAAGGTCCTGTGCGTTTGCCTGGGCTATCGGCCAATAAAAACCTGTACGGAAGGCTTTGCTGACAAGTGCCCGAGCCGCAGCGTGGTTCCCGCCGAGTCCGGCATGGATTTCAGCCAAGAGCTGCCACCCTTCCTCTAAGGAGATGCATCTTTGGAGCACTCCGGTGGCACTTTTCTTATAGAGTTCTCCCTCATGGTCTTTGTAGGCCTTGGAACGCCGCACAATGCAACATGCTTCATTTTGGTCCTCGGGGAGCTCCTGCCTATTTAGGTAGGCCAAGAAAGGCTCGGTCCACCAGGCGATTACAGCCATGATTTTGTGGGCCAAAGGTGTTATTTCAGTGGCGGAGCCCCTGATTACATCGGATGGTTCGGAATCTGGGGTTGTATTCGGAGCCTGACTAGTGTTGCCGGACTCCCCTTCCCATACCACGGATGGCTTGAACAGCCTTTCCAAGAATATGTTAGGTGGGACAGGGTCGCGTTTAGCGCCGATGCGGGCGAGGATATCCGCCGCTTGATTGTTTTCTCGAGCCACATGGTGGAATTCGAGCACCTCAAACCGAGCTACCATTTTGAGGACGGCATTGCGGTAGGCCGCCATTTTCGGATCCTTGGCATAGAAATCTCCGTTTATTTGTGATATTGCGAGGTTTGAGTCCCCGCGCACTTCCAAACATTGAATGCCCATAGAGACTTCCATCCGAAGACCATGCAACAGAGCCTCGTATTCGGCTGCGTTGTTGGAGTCTCTGTATAATATTTGGAGTGCGTATTGGACTGTGTCTCCAGTGGGGGATGTCAGTACTACACCCGCTCCCAGTCCTGCCAGCATTTTAGAGCCGTCGAAGTGCATGATCCAATTGGAGTACGCGCCGTACTCTTTAGGGAGTTCGGCTTCTGTCCATTCGGCGACAAAGTCAGCCAATACTTGCGACTTAATGGCCCGCTGAGGTTTGTATGTTATGTCGAACGGAAGGAGCTGGATGGCCCATTTAGCAATCCGTCCTATGGCGTCGCGGTTGTTTATTATGTCGTTGAGTGGTACTTCGGAGGCCATCGTAATCGAATACTCCTGAAAGTAGTGTCGTAGCTTCAGGGATGCCATGAAGACCGCGTATGTTATCTTTTGATAGTGTGGGTATCGGGATTTGCATGGGGTGAGGACAATGGACACGTAATATACCGGCTTTTGGAGCAGGAACTTGTGTCTGTCTGCTTCTTGTTCGACGACGAGCACTGCGCTTACAACTTGATGTGTTGCAGCTATGTACAATAGCATAGGTTCGCAAATATTTGGTGCGGTCAGGACTGGATTGCTGGCCAATAGGGTCTTTATTTCATTCAGTCTGGCCGCGGCCGCATCCGTCCACACGAAGTGTTCGGTGCATCGAAGAAGGCGGTGAAGAGGTAGTGCCTTTTCTCCTAATCGGGAGATAAAATGGCTTAAGGCAGCCATGCATCCAGTTAGTTTCTGGGTATGCTTGAGGTCTGTTGGGATAGCCAACTGCGACAGAGCTTGGATTTTTGCGAATTTGCCTCGATTCCTCTATTGGAAACGATAAGCCGAGCAACTTCCCAGAGGGTACGCTGAAAACACATTTTTCCGGGTTGAGCTTGATGTCGTATGTTCGAAGGTTGTCGAACGTGAGTCTCCAGACATCTATTAAAGTTTCGATGTGTCTTGTTTTTATGACCACGCCGTCCACATATGCCTCCACTGTTTTGCCGATTTGCTTCTCCAGGCATGTTTGAATCATGCGTTGATAGATTGCACTGGCATTTTTGAGCCCGAAAGGCATAGTGTTGAAACAGAAGGGACCATATGGCGTTATGAAGGCCGTTGCAGCTTGGTCGGACTCTGCCATCTTTATTTGATGGTACCCGGAGTATGCGTCGAGGAAATATAGTGAGTCATGTCCTACGGTAGCATCGATGATTTGGTCGATGCGAGGAAGGGGGAAGGGATCCTTGGGGCAAGCCTTGTTGAGGTCTTTGAAATCGATGGATAGGCGCCAGGATTTCTCCTTCTTTGGTACCATTACCAGATTTGCCAGCCAATCCGGATGCTTTATATCTCTTATGAATCTAGCCTCAAGTAGCTTGGCTAACTCTTCTCCCATGGCTTGCCGTTTAGGCTCTGAGAAGTGCCTAAGAGTCTGTTTGACTGGCTTGTATCCTTTCAGTATATTGAGGCTGTGTTCAGCCAGCCTGCGTGGGATGTCCGGCATGTTTGAAGGATGCCAAGCAAAATTGTCCCGATTCTCGCATAGGAAGTCTCGTAGTGCGGCGTCCATTGTGGGGCTCCACTGTGTCCCGATGGAAGTTGTCTTCGTGGGGTTCGTTGGATGGACCTGGAATTTGACTATCTCGTCTGCGGGCTTGAATGAGGTGGACTTGGGTCGTTTGTCGAGTATCACGTCGTCCCTGTCCACTGTGGCATGCAGTGTTGTTAGTTCTTCGGCCGCTAGGGCTTCGGATAATGCTTCCAGGGCTAGTGCGGCAGTTTTATTTGCGGCGCGGAGTGTGATGTCTGGATCACTGGCTAGAGTGATGATTCCATTGGGTATGGGCATTTTAAGCTTCATGTACCCGTAATGGGGTATAGCTTGAAAGCTTGTGAATGCGTCCCGCCCTAAAACGGTGTGGTATCCGCTGTTGAACGGGGCCACTTGGAACGTGATTTATTCGGACCTATAATTTTCCGGGGTGCCGAATACCACATCGAGTGTGATTTTTCCCGCACACCATGCCTCCCGACTAGGGATGATTCCCCTGAAGGTCGTGCCACTTTCCTCAATGCGGCTTTTATTAATTTCCATCTTGTTGAGCGTTTCTTCATAGATCAGGTTTAATCCGCTTCCGCCATCCATGAGTACTTTAGTGAGCCGAAAGCCATCCACGATTGGGCTAAGGACCAAAGTGACTGGTGCCCGGACTATCTGGAATTGAGGTTCATCACTGGCACTGAAGGTTATAGCAGTGTTGCTCCATGGATTTATTTTTGCCATGTGGCAGATTTTAGTGAAATTTCGATGAGCTCGCTTGCGCCTATTATTTGAGGCGAAAGTCTCGAAGACTGTCAGTGCCGCATTGTTTTCTTCGGCGGGATGTTGCTCTGCCTTATGGTTTACAAGAAGATCCTCGCCGCTTTTTGCTACCTGCTGGAGTATCCAACATGCTCTAAGGCTATGCTCGGCGTGGTATCCGGCGTGCTGTGAATTTTGCATGGCCCATTGAGCCATTCTTCCAATACGGTTCCACGCCCTGGAGTGGGCTTTGGTTTTGGGGAATTGGATCGGGTAACTTACGAGAGTTTGCCCTATTAGCTCGGACAAAGGGTTTAGTGAGAGCCGGATTATCCCAAAATTCTGTTTGGGTTTTCTGGCCGCTTTCCATCGCACAGTACTTCTACACTATGGCTGCTAAGTCAGCAAAGTGTACTATGTCACGGCGACTTATAGCATTAAGGATCCCTTTGTTCGTGCAGTTTTTGTAGATAAGTGAGATTGCATCCTCCTCACGACAATCCTTGATCCTGTTTAGCACAAGAGAGGAATCTGGCCCAGTAACGATGTACTGTCTCTTGGGGCTCTTGTCTGATATGGGAAAGACGGCATAAGTCTGGGTGGGTGGGCGTAGTTAAGTCCGAATTCTGACCCGATTTGACATCCAGGGGCATAGGAGCTTCCGGGCTCGGCAGCTCGGACTCCGGGATGTTGCCCAATTTTTCTGGCCCATTACCCGATTCTAAGTCCGGGGTCTGGGTCACGTCCTCCCGCGAGCGGGTATCCGGCTCAGTGAGCTCGGTAATCTGGACACAATTTGTCCTCCAGGTAGAGGGATAATCCATGTGTGGCTCTTCCACTACCGCTACATCATGGGTGACCGATGGACATTTGATATCCCTTTGGTCGGGTTTAAACCCAATCCGATCGTACTCTGTAGCGACTCCCAGAGCGGCGATGCGATCCAAGAGCTCATTAAGGGAGGAGAGCTCCATCGGATCCATCTATTCGGCGAGTTCTAAATTGACGTGGAGGCTGTTTTTGATGACCCGAGAGGTCATCGTCGGCGCGGCAGCCGATCGGGCGGTCATAATGAAGCCGCCTAGTCGGAGAGTTTGGCCTACCGCCAGTGCTCCCCCAGAGGTGATGTTGTCCTTGACAACAAGACGAGCCATTGAGCCTTGCAGCGACGACACACAGGAACTCTCAATGAAAGCAGCAATGTCGGTGTCAAAACTGGCGGATCTCGGGTAGGGGGTCCCGATATGTGTGTCTAAGGCTAATGGTAACAGGAGGCAGGGGACACGATGTGTTACCCATGTTCGGGCCCTCTCGATGGAGCTAAAACCCTACCTCCTGCTTGATTGATCTTGATGATATGATTATTACAAGAGTTGATCTACCACGAGATCGTAGAGGCTAAACCCTAGAAGCTAGCCTATGATGATTATGATTGTCCCTGTACGGACTAAACCCTCCGGTTTATATAGACACCAGAGAGGGCTAGGGTTTACACAGAGTTGGTTACAAAGAAGGAGATCTTACATCCGGATCGCAAGCTTGTCTTCCACGCAAAGGAGAATCCCATCCGGACACGGGACGAAGTCTTGAGTCTTGTATCTTCACGGTCCAATAGTCCGGCCAAAGTATATAGTCCGGCTGTCCGGATACCCCCTAATCCAGGACTCCTTCAGCTGTCATGCATACTTTTGACTATACATAGTGGTTTAAATAACTCGAGTTTCTTATATTGGAAAGTAATTCAAAATTTGTTTATGTTTAAATTAGAGCCTAGATGCAGAAAAGGATTGTGGGATGTACATGTCACTCACTATGTGGCGAATGACCTGAATATACACAGTGGGAAAACAGAGTTCTTAGGTTGTTAGATCCTGGAAGCCATTTGCACTTATACAAATGTCAAGATGTATTCCAGCCTCACTGTTGTCAGGAATGTTGTCTAGTGTGTACTGAAGTACAAGAAGTTCCAAGCTACTCCTTCGTTTGTGAGGCATACTATTCTTGTCAAGCTTACACAGCAAGCTGACGTGGCATGCCTCCACAAACAAGTTTATTTCTGGCAAGGTCACAAGGTTATCTTCAGAAAGGTTCACAAGATTGAGCTGTTGCCGGACGTCCTCGATGATGTTCATGGCAAGATTCGTCTTGTGTCCATCCCAAGTTATATCGAGGCATGAAATAGTTGCCCTAGCTAGTGTTTAATAATAGTTTGGATTGTGTCTAATTATTCAAACCTTGCCTATTATCGAGCCCTCTGGGGCTAGTACTTTGTTCGAATCCGTCTATGGGAACTGCTACTACTTTTGTGTGCCCAAGACTCATGTGAGAACCATCCTTATTGTTGCCGAAACAAATGTGTCCCCACTAGTTTTTTCATGAATATGGCATCATAATACATAAGTTGTCACGGTTTATCATACAACAGTGTGTGCTTGATGAAATAGAGTACTCATTCGAGAACTATGCGCTGACGTATACATAGGGTACGTAAGGCTGGTTAATTACTTGTAAACACTGTTGGTGCTACCCCGCGTGTAAGCAATTGTGCAAAACACGGCACATTGGCTCAGCTCGTTTCAACACTAGAAAAGTCGGGTATCGGCCAACTAACAATCAATAATCTGCTCCCTGACATATAAGCAACTATGTATCTTGTTACAGTGGTTCATGTAGTTAACTGAGGCCATAATGTAAATTCCAAACGTTCACACGCTAGTCCAGCGTTCATGTGGAACATTCACATTAAACTCGGCTTCATAAAATACTTGAAAAGCATAAGTTAAGTAATGTTATACATCTTAATGATTCATAGAACATAACAAACATATACTAGTTGACAGCAAAAGACAAAGTTGTGAGAAGGTTTACAAATCAGGAAAAATCAAGCAAGGCTTCTCTGAGAAAAGGGCCTCCCTAGGCAGGCTTTAATTTCCTGGAGTTTACTCTGGTTTTTCTTGTTGCCACCATCTAGGGTTAGGTTCTCTCATTCCATAATAACCGGTTATAATTGTGTTCTTAGTTGGAATGTTGAACTGAACCATGTAGTGTACTGACCATCTGAACTTCTTGTGCAGTTCCACTAAATTTAAGCACTGCTATTTGAAGAAATAAGCAGACCATAATGCCCCTTGTCCGGGAAGTTGTCCCAAAAACCTCCATGCAGCCATGCCAGCTAGTCCTCGTCCGTGGATGAACTGGGAGAAAGTGCATTCCCTACTAGGATGCAGTTGTTTTCGCTCATCCATACACTGCAATCAGGAAGTAAAACATACGAATCACCTTCTTTAGATTGCGTTGGTCATTCTACCTAGTTACTACCAATGTAGGAATACCTGGAAGACGGGTGGTTAGACGACAGCAGTGAGGGATAGCCATCTCATCTTGCGCAGTTCTACTAAAACTGAGGTGTGCGCAGATAGAAACGATACGGAGACAGACATCCCTGTTTGCGCAAATATGAAATATGGTTATTTAAACTATGACAGTTATTTCCAGTGGCATATGATTAACAACAACATCTATTGCGTTATAATTGGCACTACATTGACAGTATGAAAGTGCCCTTAAGATAGCATCACATCACATCAATACTGCCACTAGATTAACATGCAGAACAATAGCATTAGTATTACTGTCATGAGAGTAGCACATGGTCAGTAAATGTGCAATCAAATTTGTCCAGTTCCACTAGGATGAAGCAATGTTAGCGGTGTGAGATTTAAGTGTAACTGCAAAAACACAATTCATTGGAAAGAAAGCAAGACAGATGCACTTCATAAAATGGTGATGGCATTGCTTCAATTTATCAACGGCACTAGACCATTACTTAATAGTGACATTAGGTGGCATTGCTTAATGCTTCATCTGATTTTGCATTAACGGTAGCGATATGGGCGTAGGGACATCAGGGGCATAAAGTGGTGAGGCAAATGTGGTTGCCAAGAGTGACAAACACTGAGTCAGCATGTCTACATTTTCCCCATTTTTATCTCCTCCGGACATTTTCCTATGTGAGCACAGGAAATCTAGAATTGCTCATTCTCATTTGCGTTGTCCCCCAACAACCCTCACTTTCTTTCCATTTTCGACCAAGAGATAGGTCCACTTCCCCCCACCCTTCGCCATCCACCATGTTTTCTTCGCCTTTTCATCCAAGAGACTGAATGGGTAGGCAGTATCTATTACTTTCACATGTTTCCTCTTAGAACCAAGTCCTAGATTCATGTTATAGCTTTCCCACTTTCTTCCCTGTTTGAACCAACTCTTAGATTCTACTGTATGAACTAGCTTTAACTCTAATAATAGTAAAAGTCTAGTGGCTTTGGAACAGCTGACAGAAGTACAAAAAGATCCACACGCAGCCACATGGGGAGCTGGGCCAGTAGAGCAAGGCAGGTTTCAAAGGAATATATACACGAGGGTCGTCGGCATGTGGCAAAGACGGCGTCGGAGGTCGCATCTTGGCCACAATACCATAGGGAGGAAGACGGGGTCGGAGGCCCTCCCGAGCCGGCGCTGTCTCGGAGAGAACGGCACGGCCACCGATCGGGATGCGAGCACAGTTGTTGGTCTCCTCCCTCGCAGCTGACGACCGTGTGAACGATGCACCTACACCCTTGCCCCAGTCGAGGTGGTCCGACCAGATTTGTGACCAGCCGTGAGCAGAGAGAGTGTGGCCACCTATGTCTTGCTTAGAT
>NC_041389.1:118916503-118954980 GCF_002162155.2 Triticum dicoccoides
TATATATATCTGTGTGTGTGTGTGTTAGTGAAGTGATTTTGTTGTACCAGCCGTTATTAAATTGAATGCGCGTGAACCACTATTTTCATTTAAAGTTCAACTAAAAATAAAACTCGATCAATAACGTGCCACCGCGTCCAGGACGCACAATATTCTTTCATTCACGTGCGGTCCCCGACCCTCCATCAAGTTGAAAACTAGATTAGTCAAAATGTCAATTGGGATGCCTTTTTGTAAACAAATGCGCTCCTAGCTTCAAAAAAAATGTGCTCCTACGTGTACCCGCGAGTAGGTGTCAGAGAACTAGTGCATGCGTGCACCACTTCTCTTCGTGAGAGTACAATATACTATGCCCAAAGAACGTTCGCTACAAGAGTAATAGTATAAGTGTGTGGCGTGTGAGTTAAAATAAAAGGTGTGTGACGTCTTTTATTTTTTAGAAATTCTGAGAGTAGGTTGTGAATAGCACATATGCGTGTGATGTCTACCTATAGACGGTGGGTGCAAGAGGACTCGAGAGAGTCGTGACTCGTGAGGATGCGTGTGTGCGTGAGAGAGAGGGGGCACGTATCAATGCAATGCATGTGTCCATAAATCATATCTAACAAATGTTCGCCAAAAGTCGTTTCCTAACGAATGCCGTAAGAACCAGTAGATCGCATCTGACAGTTTTAGTTTTGCCATGTCATTTAACAGAACAACCATTCCTCCGATACACAGATCTTCCACGTGAGTGTTAGTAGCTGCCATATGATCCTCCCTCTGTTCCAAAATGTAGTGCATATAGCTTTATTGAAAATTTGAACCTCGCCAAATTTTACCGAGTTTTCATATACCAAAATGCACATATAGAATACCCAGTATATATCATTTCATTCATCTTCGAGAGGTAACTATAAAGATGGGGGGAGTGTACAAAGAAAGAAAGTCATATGACCTGCAGCAATTTCAACCATCCTTTGGTGTGGAGGAATATCATAGGAACTCTATATGATATGATTTTTGTAGGATTTTTCCTTTAGAGCCAATTGGTTCATAGGAATAGATTCATATACTCCACATTTCAAAGGAAAATAAACATGATATCATTTTTATAGCTTTAGAGCCACTTGGTTCATATGAATGGATTCCTACACTCCCACAATTTCAAAGGAAAATAAACATTATCGTATATTCAATACAAAAGTTCCTATGATGTGAACCAATACATCTCTTTTCTAATCCCTCCTCATAGGAATTGAGATACATGTCAGCTCTTGATTCATTAGAAAAGTTCCTATGATATGAACCAAATGACATATCTTTTCCAATCCCTACTCAAAGGAATTGAGAGACATGTCATCTCTTTCCCTACAACTACCATGTATACATCTTCTCTATTCCTAAATAGCTAGTACAACCCACTAGTAGCTTTTTTCATGGACATGCATGCAAGTCATAAATCACATTGTTTTTGTAGTCTATGCATCCAAGCACCACATCATCAATTCATGCATGTAACTCATAAGTTATTTCTTCCATTAGATTTTGTATTGACAATGTATGTGTTGGTCATGTGCACACATATGTAGTTCACATTCACATTTTTGTTAGAAATGTCATTCTTTTAACTGTAATTCATTTTTCTCTTTGTATTACATATTCATTTTAATCATACATTCACTTTCCATTAGTTATAGTTGTTTTTGGAGGAACTTTTATGCATTATTTTGAGTAGCAAATTTCACGCGGCCGCGGGTATATCAAAATGCGGGGCCCATGCGTCATTACCTTTCGATCGAACCTACGTCCACAATTTTTTGTACTACGTATATCTCCACTGGTCCCCAAACCCAAAATGTTGCCTCGTTCCCGTAAAACCAAGCGGCCCACCCATGTTAAGGCGTCGACTCGAACTCAATCCCTCTCCCATTTACTACGCCATGGCCCCGCAGGCCGTAGTACTCCTACAAACCCTACCCGCCACATGCATCATTGGTTTTCTTCAAGAGGACAAGGGAGAAGCCGATCTGTAGTGGAGGCTCCTACCCTAGGTGTCGGTGTACAAAAGTAGGGGCCTAGCTTCTGACCCCTTTACTTGTGCACGGGCAGTCAGAGCCGCCTGCCATGACCGCACATGAGCAAGGCAAGAGAGGGAAGCCGGAGAAAAGCCAAGGCCACAGGGACAAGCAAAGCAAAACAACAAAGGACCAAGACCACAAAGGTTGCACGGACAATGCAGGTTGCCCCGGCAAGGACCCTTGCCGAGGGCACGCCCAGCAGCCCCGGCAAGATCCTTGCTGGGGCAGCTCGTCCACACCCGCTAAGCGAGCCACCTTCGAGCCCACTGACGCTAAGCAGTCGCGTTGGGACAGGGTTCGGGAGGCACCTCCATGGTGGCATGCAGATCTTTGTGAAGACATAGAGCAATCAAGATCAAATGGGGATAGGAAGGCAACCGTCCCCACCGAAGAAACCACAGGGCCCCCCTGCAAGATCCTTGCCGGGGAAGCCGGCGCACCGCGGCAAGACCCTTGCCGGGCCACCCAGCAAGACCATCGCCAAGCGTCCCGGCAAGGCCACTGCCAGGCCCGCACCAGCCAATTCCCTACCACCATCCATGCGCAGCCAACGACCCAACCAGCTGGGCAGGCACCTGCGTGGTAGCATGCAGACCTTCGTGGAGGCTCCAGCACCGCGCCACCTCAGCTGCCTGCCTGCCTACATGGGGCTGCATGTGTTGCTGGCCGGGGCGCGTGTCGAAGACAGGAGGGGCGGTGACGGACGGGATGGGCCTCACCCCCGTCCCCCAATAAAGTGACGGACACCTAAGCCCCGCATTTAATGCGTCTTGTCCTGTAATACTAGCGATAACCTCGCAACGCAGTAGCGCTTTCCACCTCCTGTGTGCCACTTTGGCAGCCCCTTTCGCCTATAAAAGGATTCCAATGGCATACTGAGAAGGGATTCGGCTCTTTTCAACCTCGCAGCACCCAGAGCTAGTTCGAGAGATCAAGAACACTAATACAACCACCAAAGCAGGATCGTAGGGTTTTAAGCATCTTTGCGGCCCGAACCTGGGTAACTCCCTTGTGTGCCATCCCTTAGTCCGGCTCTTCTCACGATTCCGCGCCCCGCAACCGCAGAAGGGATTCTCGTGATCCCATAGGTGTCGTTTTCCATCGACATCTTTGGCGCGCCAGGTAGGGGGCACCTCTATTGTGAGAAACTGGCCTAGGGGTAGGCCTAGTAGTTCATCATCGCCGCGGCATCTGCGGAGAAGGCGGCCAAGAGGGCGGAGCTGCCCGTTGGCGAGAAGGATGTCGAGGTGGCGACGAAAGAGCTAAGTCATGCTAAACTTTAAGTTTTTATCCTTAAATATAAGGTTGTTTTCCTCGGCAGTTCTGCCTATGTATGGGAAACCTGTACGCGAAGGGGGCCTCCTACGATTGGCAACGCCCTTGTTCTGTTTCGAGCCCGCTCAACAGTTCGAGCGGCCGCGTCAAGAGTGGCAGGGTAGCCTTCCGCCACCAGCTACGCTCTCGTTTCGGACTCGAGTCAAGCTCGACAGATCGAGTGGCCGCGCTGGCGGCGGTAAGGTGCTTCGCCGGCAGCAAGCATACCCGGCATGCTAATGAGGATCCGTCCGCAGGGCGCCGCCCCGGGTTTCGTGCCGGCAAGCTTACCCAATCGACATGGGGCATACATACAAAGGAGAATCTAACCGGAAAAAAACATGCATAGTTTCAGGGGTACTGCAGAGTCGTATTACATAAATTGCCGCCGCAGTTCTAACTAAAGATAGCATTTGTCTTGGTCATGAACCTGCAGCGGCGGTAAGAAATGAGGTGCTCAGTCCCGGCGCTGGCCCTCCAACCTCTTGATTTTGTCGATGTGGCTTAGGATGGGCTAGATACGCTCGTTGAGCGCTGCGATGTCAGCATCCTCCGGCAAGCTCTTCAGCACCGCTCCAAACTCGAGGTCAGGATGCCAGTGCGCTATCTTGACGAGCACCCTAGTGATGGCCCCCTGGCAAAGAATCCGGGATTCTTCGGCAAGGGAGGCCGCCTGGTTGGAGTGGAGCCGCTTCAAGGCACCAATGACCCTCTCAAAGTATATGGTCAGGCTGGCGTTGGGGCTCAGGTTCACTTCCGGGGCGTACTCCAAGCCCGGCACCCCCATGATGGCCAGTTGGTCGGCTGCCGAGTTTGCGGCAGCGGCAAGGCGCTCAAGCCAGTGTTTCTCGCCCGCCTTGTGATCCTTGAGGTTGGCGGTCTCGTTCCTCAGCAGCTGCTTCTTCGTCTCCAGCTCCTTTGTCAGGAGTCCCTCCCGGGTCAAGGCCCCCGACAGCACCTCCTCGAGCTCTCCCAGCTTCCACTTGAGATCTTTGATGGAGGCACTGGCTTCGGAGAGCTCTCCAGACTTGTCAATGATCTCGCCCTGCGCCTCTGTCAGGGCGCCGTTGAGCGTGTCCTTCTCTTGGGACAGCTTCAGAGTTTGATCCTCTAGCTCCTTCACCTTGTCGGCGTGAGCCTGAGCGAGGGCATTGAGTGCCTCCTGATGCCTCTACTCCAGCTCCCGGGTCCGCTGTAGGACGAGCTTGTCCAATTCTTCATCCTTGCCGCGGAGAATGGCGGAAAGTTTCTCCTCGCGCATGGCAAGGTCCTCCTCCTGGGTCCTCAAGGCAGCCTCGTGCTGGGACCGGACGGCTGCGGCCTCGTCGGCCAACCTCTTTGCCGTTTCCTGGGCCTTCTCGATGTCGGCCAGCCTCATGGTGAGCTCCAGGTCACGCCTGGCCAGCTCACCCTAAGCGGCCTTCAGCTTGTCCTGAGCCTGGCGCCACCAACCTTGTGCCTCGGTGACGCGCTCCTCAAAATCTGCCTCCACTTTCTCCACCACCGCTGTCTTGGACTTGGCCTTGTCCAGGCGAGCACGGTGGAGAGCCTGGAGTTTCTGGAAGCTAGCGCCCATGGCCCAGAGCAGCCGCTCCTCCTGGGAGCCATCACCATCGACGTCCGGCTCGTCAATAACGTCAAGACCGGCGCCGGCGAGCACCTCGTTGTCGAAAAGCTCCCCCTCGACGGGGGCTCTGAAGCTTGACGCGCGTGGAAGGTGTACGAAGAGGTCATCGCCCACCTTCAGGTACTTGCCGGAGCCAGAGGCCGCGGAGGAGGAGGGCTGATTGTCGACCACTGCCTCCTCGGCAATGGCCTTGCCGGTTCCCTCGGCGGGTCCCTTGTCGGGCTCCTCGGCACGCTCCTTGTCGGGGCCTTTAGTGGGCCCCTTGGCGGCATCCTCGGCGATGTCCCTGGCGCTCTCCTCAGCAGCAATCTTCTCCGCCTCCACCGCGGCCTCTGCGGCAACATCCTTGATGGTGGTGTCGAAGTCCTCCGAAGAAGGGCCTGGACACCAAGAAAGAGACGGGGTGGAGCCAAGATCGAAAGCCGGTGAGAAAAAGAGGAAAAGAAGAATGTAAACAAAAAACGGTTAGCCTACCTGTGCCAGGCCGAGGGGCGGAAGCCTTTTCTCCGCCAAGATCCGGCGCCGAATGGAAGCCACCAGCGCCTGCGTTCTCCTCCTCCTCCTCCGTGTGCATGGCCTCGGGGCTTGGTGCCCTTGCCGGGGACGCCCCTCGGGGCGGTGTGGTTGACGGGGGAGGCACGATACGAGAAGCCCTTCGTGGCTCCCCTTGGTTCTGCTCCCCTCCTGCACCCACGGCATGGTTAGCACTGAAGCATCATGCATAACGCACGCTGATGGAGGGTGGGTGATGGACTCACGCTGGGGGCTGGGCCGGGGGCTGCTGTCCAGGCTGCTCGACACCACCAGTGGCGTGCCGGAGGTGCCTGCCGGGGGCTGGCTACTCGTCGATGACCGGGCCCTCTTCATCCTCTGGGCTAGCGTCTCCACATCCCTGCAAAATGAAGCCAAGTGAGTAACACCATCGGGGGATGTGCGAGGAATGAGGGAGGAAAGTAGAGGCTTACTCGTCATTTCCTTCCTCCTCTTCCTCCTCCTCTGGTGCCTTCCTTTTCCTTGTCGGGCTGGGTGACCCAGAGTATCTGTCCGGGATGAGGGGCCCGAAGTCAAAGGCAATCCCTGCGCCAACGCCTGCCGGCGGCGAGGAAGGCGGTGGTGTCTGAGCACGCCTGGACGACGAGGAAGCAGGTGTCTTCCTCCTCGCTGCCTCGGCTTCTACCGCCTTCTTCGTCACTGTGGCCCTCGTCTGGCGCATCGCCGCTCCCTGCACCAGCCGTAGCTGCACGGCCCGGCCAGGGCGAACCGGCTCGCCGGAGGCAGCCCGCCGCAGAACTCACCCCCTCCCAGTGGCCGGAGGGACGGAGGCTGCAATCTCCTCCTCATCATCATCCTCCAAAGCCCCGTCGATGACGTCCTCAACAAGGGGGGCCCCGACGCCGGCACCGCTGGCCTCCCCAGCGGCCGCCACCCACCGGGAGAGGTCCTCCTCCTCTGCTTTCGCCGCGGCACTGTCCACCGTGCCGCCGGTGCTGCCAGCCTCCATGGTGAGCCTCGCCGACTCCTCGGCAAGCCTCGCCTCCCGCAACCTGCGGGCGATGTAGTCCAACTCCACCTGAAAAGTGTCCTGGACAAGCCACGGCTCGTCGATGACATATGCCTCATGCAAGGTGTCGAAGAACTCCTGCACCCTGAGCTCGTCAGGCTCGACCCAGCTCGGGTCAAGGCCATGCGCATTAAAGAGCGGCATCATGGCGATGATCTCTGACTGACGAGAGTTGTTGCTGAGCGGGACCACCCCCATCGGCAACTTGAAGACGGGCTCCTTGTCCACCTTGCCGTCCTTCGCGGCAGCTCTTGCCACCTTGCCGAACCGCTCTACCTCGCCCTCTTCATTAATCTCGAGCTGGAAGATTCGCTGGCAGAGATGAGCATGCCTCAGCACTGTCAGGTTATGGTCGAGGCCAGGGTGGAGCCGCATGATATCAGCAGCATTCACAAAAAGCCAGGCCGGCCTCCCCTTATCGTGAAGAGGGGCAATCCGGCGACGGATGAAGTCCGCACCGATCATCTCGAGGGTGAGCCCGGCCCAGGTAAGCCTGAAGATCCCGGTGGTGGCGATCGTGAGCTTCTCGTCGTTGACGTCGATGTCGCCCCAGTCCTTTCCATGGACCGGCGCCACCTGACGGACCTCACAGAATGCCGGCGGATTCTCCTCCTCGATATAACACCACTGGCCCCACCACTCTTCCCACCTCTCCTTCATGGTGCCGTCCGGGTATGCTCCTTTGGCCCTTGGGATCCAAGCGACGCTGCCAGTGATGGCGCCTCCCTTTTGGATCCGGGGGGAGAAATAGTGGCGGAAGAGCGTCATGCTGGGATGCACCCCAACGAAGCCCTCGCAAAGGTGTGCGAACAGGCCATACACGCCATGGCATTTGGGGTGAAGTCCAGGAGGTGGAAGCCGATGGTGTACATGATATCCTTGAAGAGATCAGAGAAAGGGGACAGACCCCGCAGGAGAAGTAGTCGATGAAGAAAGGGTACGGATTTGGGGAGGGCCCGGCACTGGCGGGGACGACGCGTGTGGCCGGATGCCCCGTCATCTCTCCCCCCGTCTTCACGCCCCACAGGGCCTTGAAGTACTCCCGGAGCATGGGCACGTCGACCGTCAAGGTGAAAAGGGTGAACTGCGCCCGTCACGCCACAAGCTCGCTCTTCGACGGCTCCGCCGCTCCGGAATCCTTGGCTGCCCCCTTTCCGTTGGAGTATCTGGGTGCCATTGCGGTCGTAGAAAGCGGGGGATGGCAGAAGCGTGTCGGCGATGAGCAGAAGCAGAGGGCTCGAGGAAGAAGAAAGCGGCCGGCGGTTTCCAGATGGAGCGAGACGCAGGAAAGGGGAAAAGTGAGCCCGCGGTTATCCCTTTTTATGGGGAAAACACGGGCCGCCTCCTTTCCCATTAACTGCGACGCGACGCATGCGTGCGGTCGCCATCCCACGCATGCCCCCCACGTCACGCACGCGCATGACCCCCACATCACGCAGTCAACGCAGGTCGTGGGGTAGCACAGCAGGCGGAACTGTGGCAGCGGTAAAATCCGCCTCAACTGCACGTGCACCGTTCTGGGCCTGGCCCAACAATGCGCTGCGCCTATGTGTGACCCAGGCCCGGGGGCTCCTGTCGGTGTACAAAAGTAGGGGCCTAGCTTTTGACCCCTTTACTTGTGCACGGGCAGACAGAGCCGCCTGCCACGACCGCACATGAGCAAGGCAAGAGAGGGAAGCCGGAGAAAAGCCAAGGCCACAGGGACAAGCAAAGCAAAACAACAAAGGACCAAGACCACAAAGGTTGCATGGGCAATGCAGGTTGCCCCGGCAAGGACCCTTGCCGAGGGCAGCCCCAGCAGCCCTGGCAAGATCCTTGCTGGGGCAGCTCGTCCACACCCGCTGAGCAAGCCACCTTCCAACGCACCGACGCTGAGCAGTCGCGTTGGTACAGGGTTCGGGAGGCACCTCCGTGGTGGCATGTAGATCTTTGTGAAGACATAGATCAATCAAGATCAAATGGGGATAGGAAGGCAACCATCCCCACCGAAGAAACCCACAGGACCCCTCGGCAAGATCCTTGCCGGGGAAGCCGGCGCACCGCGGCAAGACCATCGCCAAGCGTCCCGGCAAGGCCACTGCCAGGCCCACACCAGCCAATTCCCTACCGCCATCCATGCGCAGCCAACGACCCAACCAGCTGGGCAGGCACCTGCGTGGTAGCATGCAGACCTTCGTGGAGGCTCCAGCACCGCGCCACCTCAGCTGCCTGCCTGCCTACATGGCGCTGCATGCGTTGCTGGCCGGGGCGCGTGTCGAAGCCAGGAGGGGCGGTGACGGACGGGATGGGCCTCACCCCCGTCCCCCAATAAAGTGATGGACACCTAAGCCCCGCATTTAATGCGTCTTGTCCTGTAATACTAGCGATAACCTCGCAACGCAGTAGCGCTTTCCACCTCCTGTGTGCCACTTTGGCAGCCCCTTTCGCCTATAAAAGGAGGCCCATGGCATACTGAGAAGGGATTCGGCTCTTTTCAACCTCGCAACACCCAGAGCTAGTTCGAGAGCTCAAGAACCTAATACAACAACCAAAGCAGGATCGTAGGGTTTTACGCATCTTTGCGGCCCGAACCTGGGTAAATCCCCTGTGTGCCATCCCCTAGTCCCACTCTTCTCACGATTCTGTGCCCCGCAACCGCAGAAGGGATTCCAGTGATCCCATAGATGTCATTTCCCACCGACACTAGGGTGCCCTAGGTAGCTGCCGCACGCATCATTGTTTTCTCTTTTCTTTATGCTCTTGCACCCTAGAGTGAAATGATGGTTGCTTCATCCGTCCAGCTTAATGCGGGAAAGGTAGGGCTTTGTGATTTTGCCCCTCATCACTCATTTACTACTACTGCGGTGCTAATACCGGGGTGCCTCCAAGTCCAACTGCTGCTCTGAACTGTAATTTGGTGCATCACACATGGAACAAGACGGTGGATGAGCCACATGTCGGCCAAAGGGGTCCTGTTAATTGTGTCGCCATCTCATGTGCGGACTGACCCTGCTTGAGTTGCTACGCCAACATGCAGGAGCAGCTTACAACTTGGTTTTTCTCCTTGGTGAATCCTGACTATATTGATCTAAAAAGATACTACTCCCTCCGTCTTAGTTTATAGGGCATGCATGTAGTTCTAGGTCATCCATTTGACTAAGTAAATATGAGTTGCTATTTCACAAAAAGTATATCATTGGATTCTTAAGTGGATGTAGTTTCTAAACATATATTTTTTATCACATAGTACTATATAGCTAGTTAAATTCTCAACCTAGAACGGCGTGCATGCCATGTAAACCGAGATGAAGGAAGTAGTAAAAATGAGGTGATTTTACCGAGAGGTGGGCGGGGGAGCATGGCATGTCATGCGGTCCCATGTGTCATGATGTACCAAGGCGATGCGCGTCCCTCTTGAGATAGAACAATGGCAGAAGCAATACGTGGTTTTCTTGAAGCAAGGAGATGATGGCGAAGCGGATTCAGTGAAGTGTTAAACAATGGTTGCTTCGTCCATCTGGGAAGGTGCGGCATTGTGATTTGACATCTCATTCCTCATTACTACTACTGGGGCGCTACGACTGGGGTGCATCCCGCTGTTGTTCTGCACTGTTATTGGGTGCGTGACACGTCGACCTGGTTGATATATGTCCCACATGTCGGCAAGAGGAAGTAGTGAATTCATGAAAGCGAGCATCTCTACTCTTTTAGTACGACGCAGGAGTACAAGACATGGCTTGGTTTTTGCTTCTTCGCACGATCCATTGATACAAACCTGGATTGAAAAAGGCGAGGGCGGGTCTTCTCCCGCATTGCAGGCAAGGGATTTTGGCATAGTCTGTTCGAGGCAACGAGGCGGCAAGGGAAACAAGCAAATAAAGGTTGAGTGACTTAGTTTTGGGAAAATCTGATTTTACGGAGCACATACCCATTATGGAGGTAGTATTACATACTAGTCTGGTAGTCCCTCCTTTTCGGTTTATACGGCTCATCTAAAAAATCGTTTGGATTTCGAGGTGCATTATGTCACCTGATGCAAGCAGTATCAAGAGAAAACTCACCAATGCATGTAGAAGTTCATGAAAGTTTAGTGGTCATGCATGCATTCGTTGTAATTAATGCATCGGTAAACATAACTTCTTGAGAAAATTGAGGGTACTGATTACTTTTGCAAACTACAAAATTAATTCCACCATTCACCGTCTACCTTGGTTGGAGAGATTTTGAAATTGAGCCATAAAGAGGAAAGGAGGGATTAGTAACATAGCCTAGGGTAGCTTGCTGCACCACAGACTCTAAGGAAATTGTTGTAGTACTACTACTCCTACTATTAAAAGACATATATTTCAAACAATATGATAATCTCTCTAACCAAGGTAGGGACGAAGAGTAACGGAGGGAGTAGTAAAATTTTCTCCTCGTCTTGCGAGCCACCACACGCATGGGCGAGGGAGCGGGCGTAGGCGTCGTAAGCAAGCTTCTCCTCGTCCTACGACTCTACAAGCCACCGCGCCTGTGGCCGGGGGAAACGGTGTACTAAGCAAGCTTCTCCTTGTTCTGCGAGTTGACGGGACACATCAAAAGTAATACATACAGGGCATCTCCAGTGTATAGAGCCTTGCCTCTAAGGTAGGCCCCACATGGTTTGCCTCTTATCAAATGAAAAAACCACAATGTATAGAGACTCTAACCAGCCTCTAAGGTGGGCCCTAGCGGAAATTAAAAAAGAATTGATTAGCAACACATTTGTCCAATTAGTACTATTTCTCTTGTACTCCTACTTTCTTATGCTTCCTAAGGCTGACAATTGGGACCAGATGGATTGTTACATTGTTAGAGGCATCCTCTATGGTTAGACGCGATGCTAGCCAATTCTTTGTTAGAGGCAGTTCATGCAATGTATAGAGACCTGCCTTTAAGAGCAGAGAGGGCTTAGAGGAAAGAAAAAGCATACATTGTGGATGCCCTAAGTGCCAACTTTCTGGTCTATATGACTCAATTTAAAATCCACAATGCATCCATAATAGATGTTCAGTGGTGGAATAAGTTTATTACTTCCATAGTTCGCAAAAGTACTTGGCATGTGAGATGGTGAACGGAGGGAGTACGATACCATTAGTACTACAGTTCTTTTGGAAGGGTTGTAGTAGTCCCTCCCATTCACATGTTCACATTTCAAGCTTCAATAAAAACGTTGCACGCAAGGATTAAGAGAAACCTCAACAATGCATGTACTCCCTCAATACATATAAGGTATAAAATGCCTTTTGGGGCTAACTTTGACCACATGTTCGAGCAATAATATGACATCCAACTTACACAAATATTACCATCAAATTTGTACGTGGTCATTATACTAATAACACATGCATGTGTTGCAATTAGTACGTAGATAAGGTAGTAAACACTCACTATCTAGTAGGAGTAGTACTAGTAGTACTCTACACTACTACTACTATGAGGCCATCCTACTGTGTCCCGACAAAAGACCGCGGACACTGATTATTCGTTCATATTTAAATTTGTTTTCACACAGCAAAATATCCATGAAAACAACACATGGAAAAATTTCACGGCGAACGACGGATTTGAATGTGCTGGGAGGGGTGGGGCTGGGAGGGGTTGTTTGGATCCTGCCCGAGGTAGCCAAAATATTGGCAACCCTTTTTTCCACCCATGCCTTTGCCAGCGATGAAGGAGGAAGAGCTCGGGTGCTCATTCATCCTCCAGCGCGCCCTTTGGAGACGAGCTCGCACGAGCTTGCTTTTTTTGTCCCACCATGCCGCCCGAGCCGGCCGCAGACCGACCGATGACCCGCCAATTACACCATCCAACCGTAACCGCACACATTCTGACAGCAACTCAACCAACCGGAAGAAATTCATGCAAACACAACGATATTATATATAAACAATGATGGACTTCATATAAAATACCGGGTTTTCATACAAACATGATGGATTTCATTACATTCAAATCAACTAAGTGGTGCTAGTCCTAAACAGCACATGTATAATAATACCTAGCCTAAATGGTCGCCGCGGAGGCCTCCCGTGTTCTACTTCTCCTCGATGATGGCGGCGGACGCGGAGGCGCTGGCCACCGACTCGTCGCTCTCTGCGCACCCGGCTTCTGTCTCTGCTTGCATGGCTTAGCCACGGGCAAGGGAGTCTCAGACACAAAAATGGGAGACACGACCGCAGACACGGGAGGTGCGGTACGAGGCGGCGGCATGGCCGGCAGCGACGACACCCGTGCTCCCCGCCGTGCTGGCGTGGAGCAGCTCGCCGCTCCTCATCGAGCTGGCCTGGAGCGACGAGTTGCTGAACTGCGCGCCGGCTTGGGGCGGCAACTGGCTCCGTCGGGCAAGAGGAGGGAGGTGGATCAGCAAGCTGCATAGATCTTATCCGGCGGGCTTGGCGGGCCACCCAGCCGGATTGGATGCCGGATAACTATTTTTCGTAAGCCATCGTAAGAGTGGACAAAATGGTGAAGTAGGAGATAGGGGAGCGGCGGAGGTGTGCGATTCTTGGCCGGCATCTGGCCTCATTTAAATAGGAGATTAAATAGATGACGGATGGGAGGATCTCGGTGGGCGTTGCTTTTATGTCGGCCCGATCATGAACGGATGTGTGTCCAGAGTGGGTTTCTCGACTTCCACACGGGTTTCATGAAGGCGTTTGAATGCGGCAAGGAGGCGTGTTTAGCCGGGCCTGCAGCGAGTGGCGCCCTCGACTCTGATGTACGACACCGCGCCGTTCTTCCACTAACGTGTGGGATCGTTGTGTTCCTGGCTTGCATGTCAGTGACCCAACGCAGGTAGTGCACGGTAGAGGAACTTTTGGTGGGCCAGGGCGGTCAGAAGCGGGGCATTTCATAAAACGATGATTGTTCATTGAGTGTGACGTCATCTATTTCATGTTGATAAGCCTACTATATAATGTAAGATAATTTTAAAATTTTCATATATACGTTGATAGCCCGTTCGATACGTTATGATTCATAAAGAGCGCTACAAACATCAGTGTTCTACTTATCATAGATATGATTAATACCCGTAACAATCCATGTACTTAAAAAGGGTGCATGCACGTATAGGTTGAGCGTGTGTCTTGCGTCGTTTGCTGTGTGCATGCAGGTGTGCGAGTGTTGCATGTGCGCATGTGTATGTTTCAGTGTTGCATGCATGTGTACGTGTGTGCGTGTGTTCATGAGTGCATATGTACGTCTCAGTGTTGCACACCTGCATGTGTGCGTGTGTTCGTGCGAGTGTTGTGTGTGTGCATGTGTACGTAGTGTGAGTATTGCATGCATGCATGCGGGCATTGCGGGCGTGTTTGTGCGCATGCGTGATGAGTTTGTAATCACCACAATGGCTCGTGCGTGCGTGCCATTAAAATGGACGGCTCAGCATATCATCACAAGGCGATCCTTGTCCGTTGTGGTTAGGGGGCGCGGGTTGCCAACCAGAGGTCTCACGACTTCGAATCCCCACCAATCACTAATTTATTACCATTTCTGTCTTTCATATACACGCTGAAGGGTGGGCCCTATGGTAATGCGCACTGCTGAATGTGGACCATTTGACTGGTCAATTGATCATGTCATCAACAAATTTCGGAGCTGTGTGGTGAGCCAGTGACCGTATGATCACCATAAAATGTATTTTATTAACACAGTACAGACTCAAACTACCATTTCTTTCTTTCGTATACGCGGTGATAGGTGGGCCCCATGGTTACAGCGTGCTGATGGTGCTACACTAGTTGCGCCGCGTGGAACGTTTGACTGGTCAATCGATGGTGTCATCAACAAAATACGGAGTTGTACGGGTGAGCCAGTGACCGTATAATCATGACATGTATTTTTTTAACACAGTACAGATGCAAGCACTCATATATACACGCAAACACTCACCACGATAAGCGCACACACGCAGACCCTACCCCTATTAGCACCTTCGAGAGAGTGAGCCAGCATATGATCTTGAGATTTTACAGTCACCGTAGGTGCCTCCTAGTCGAGGGGAGCGCCTCCTCCTACTAAACGCACATCGTCGGAAAATGCTGAAATTAATCTAGGATAAATGCGAGCACCAGGACTTTAACTCTGGTGTGCTGGGGAAACCACTGTCCTCCTAACCATCCAACCACAGGTTGGTTAGCACCACAAAATGTATATCGTTGACCGTGATGAGCTTATTTTGAAGTCTAGTGACCATATCGTGCTTTCGCTTCAAATACAATGACTGTAAGTGTTGTCAACAAAATACAAAGCACACATAAAATACAATGTCCATCAGTGTCATCAACAAAATACTGAGATGTATCGTGAACTAGATACCGTATGATCACCACAAGAATGTATACGGTGACCGTAATGAGCATATTCAGAAGTCCAGTGACCGTATAGTGCTTTCACTTGAAATACAGTGACCATCACGTGTGAATGTGTCAGGGGCATGCATACTTTTAGAGGGTTGAGAGATGGTTTGTGTGCATGCATGAAAGTGGTGTAGAAAGAGGAGGTGTCTGGTGGAAACAAGGAGAAATATGCCCTTCATTTCTCTTTCCCGTGACTATTATTTTAGGAGAAAATATAAACATTCACAATGCAGATGCACCATGCAATTAACTTTCATGTATAATCTGTACTATTGTATATTCTTATTTTCTTAGTGGTCGATTGCGTGTGGGGTGTGGTGGGCACATCATTTCTAGTTGTGGTGGGTCAACGTGAGGACTCGTGGGTCGGTTCCATCCTGCGCCACTTGGATCGAGACGCTTTATACGAAGACCCATGTGAGGACTCGGTGTACAAAACAAAGCTACCAGAGTCGTGGAGGACTCTATCCCCACTGATGATAAGATGACTATGTATGATTCGTAACCCTAGGCCTCAAGTATGTTGTAGAAGCCCGGGGGCTAGTTCGTCGATAGTATACACACACACACCTAATGCCTGGTATTCACGTGTACTTTGTACACACCCATCACAAATATACAATACCAAGAGTAGGCTTTTTCCTCAACTACAAGGGCCCGGACTTGGGTAAAACTTTGCCTCGTATTACCATCCACCCTAACAATCAGGGATGTCCTACTGAATAATCTGATGGAATCATATCTGCCAACTACTAAGAGAGAGGTGTGTGTGTGGGGGGGGGGGGCAATGTGTGCGAGAGAGGCCTAAAGATAATGTTGTCGGCATTCTGGGAATGGGGGTACCCAGACTTGCCTGCCTGCGGCCTGCGGCCTGCGGCGTGGCTCAAGGAGTGGCCCGGTACGGCCCATCTTCATCAACACTTGCTCAAGACCCTCGCGAGGGGCCAAGCCTCGCGGGGAAGGACGACAGGAGGCTTCCTCAGGCACGGCCTCATCAGGCTGGCTCGCGAGGAGGCGGAGAGATCAAGGCGGGGTACCTCACGAGGTGCCCGTGACGCGCCATGACGACCAAGGCCAGGCGGGCGCTGGCCTGCGCAGAGTCCTTGTTTCCCCTTTGGTGCAAAGGGAGCAAGCGCAGGCAAGGGTATCAAGCAAAGGCAACCATTTTGGTGCAACAAGACCAAGACCAGCAGGGCAGCAGAAACGAGGTCATCGTGGAGCCCAAGCCAGCATCATCTTCAGGGTCTTTGGCAGGTGAGGACCAACTTTAGTCAGGATAAGTGTACTAGATGTTCCCCTTCAAAATGGCCAATTGTTGGCGCCCTTCCCGCTCAATATTTGGGAAGAGGCCCAGGGCCTCCGCCTATAAATAGGACTAGCCACCCCCAGGGTAGAGGCATCAGCATCTGATCTGGAGACCAACCAGAGAGAAGAACCTTGGACAACACCACCATAGGAACAGACCCTCGCGAGGCTGTTCTTCCTTTGTACTGTTCATCATCAGCCCCAGAGGCAATCCACACACCACACACTGGAGTAGGGTATTACACCACAATGGTGGCCTGAACCAGTATAAATCTCGTGTCCTTTGTGTTGTTCTTTGTGTAGTTTAGATCCTAGCGAGGCGGTGAGACATGAGTAGGCTGGGGGTGTGATCTCCGCATGCACCCCAGTGTTCGAACCTCAAGGGTCTGCCGGAACCCAAAATCCGACATTTGGCGCGCCAGGTAGGGGGTGCGCCAGAGTTCTCCCTTCCGTCGACCTGTTCTCCATCAGCACCTCGCTCCGCCCTCATGGCGGACAACGCACCGCCCGCTGCGGCTGTCGACGCCAGTGCGGGAACCAGGGGGCTTCGAGCCCTGGCCCCCGCCTTGCAATAGGTGTAGTGGCCGAACAAGTTCAAGCCGGACATGCCGCCGCACTACGACGGCGTGGCCGACCCGCTGGCCTTCCTGCTAGCATATGAAGAAGCCGTCCTCAAGGCCGGAGGCGATGGCAGGGTCATGGCTAACTGGCTGCCCATGGCCCTCACCGGTGTCCCGCTTTGGCTGCTCCACCAGTCAGCGGCTTCTGTGGCCTCCTGGGGGGAGTTGCGCAGCCTCTTCCTCGCCGGCACCCCAGTCGTTGCAGCCCTCCTGGGCGGATCGCAGGCACCACCCTCAGGCCGCCACATCAAGCCATTCGTCCGCCAGATCGGCGCCGCCTTTGTGCCGCGCAGGGTGCCTCCGGGTTGGGCGGCACCTAAAGTCGATCTGGCCTTCAGCTCAGATGATCACCCCTAAAACTCGGCCTGCTCGGGCACGCTCCCAATGTTGTGCACCCCCACCATCTGCAGCGTGGCGGTCACTAAGACCCTCATCGACGGCGGCGCTAGCCTCAGTGTGCTCTCAGTGGAGGCCTTCAGCCTTTTCCACGTACCGCTAGAACGGCTACAGCCCAACAGGCCCTTCTTGGGCGTCGGAGGCAGCTACGCCGGCTCCCTGGGGAAGATCTGCCTTCCGGTGACCTTCGGCACCTACGACAACTTCTGCATGGAGCTAATCGACTTCGACATCACCCCCATCATCCTCCCATAAAACGCCATCGTCGGCTACCCGGTGCTAGCCCGGTTCATGGCCGCAACTCACCCAGCATACAACCTCATGAAGATGCCCGGGAGTAGCGGCGTACTCACCGTGCCTGGGGACACCGGGGACGCGTTGCAAGCGCTCAAGCTCACTTTCATGGCCGCGGCGGCGGTGCAGCCCGCAGACTCAGACGCCTCTGAACCCAAGGGGGCTGCACCGGCCAAGAAGAAGCAGCTGTTCACTCAGGACAAGGCGGAAACCAAGCAGGTACTGGTTGACGAGGACGGATCCCCCAGTGCCACCTTCACCATAGGCGCCAACCTCGAGCCCGAGTAGGAGGAGGCCTTGGTAAAATTCCTGCGCGCGAACAAGAAGGTATTCGCGTGGGAACCTGATCAGCTAGCAGGGGTCCCGAGGGGCGTAATCGAGCATCACCTCAATGTGTGCCCCAACGTGCGCCCGGTGAAGCAGAAGGCGAGGCGGCAGTCCACTGAGAAGCAAGCTTTCATCGTCCAAGAAACCCGCAAGTTGGAGGCAGCGGGGGTCATTCGCGAGGTCCGCTACCCATATTGGCTGGCTAACCCAGTGGTCGTGCCGAAGAAGGGCGGAAAGGAACGCATGTGTGTCAACTTCAGCAACCTCAACAAGGCCTGCTCGCAGGATTCGTTCCCGCTCCCTCGCATCGACCAGATCGTCGATTCCACCGTCGAGTGCGACTTGTTGTGCTTCCTGGATGCCTTCTCCGTCTACCACCAGATCAAGATGGCAGTAGAAGATGTGGAAAAGACGGCCTTCCTGACCCCTTGCAGGGTGTACTTCTATACGTGTATGTCGTTCGGGTTGCGCAATGCCGGTGCGACCTTTCAGCGGCTAATGCACATTGCCTTGGTTCGGCAGCTCGGGAGGAATGCTGAGGCTTATGTTGATGACATTGTGGTGAAGTCTCGGGAGGCAAAAACCCTGATACAGGACTTGGAGGAAACCTTCGCGAGCCTTAACAAGGTGGACCTGCGGCTCAACCCGGAGAAGTGTGTGTTCGGAGTCCCCTCGGGCAAGCTCCTGGGTTTCCTAGTATCCCACCGGGGCATCGAGGCCAACCTAGAAAAGGTAAAGGCAGTCGATGATATGAGCCCACCGAAGACCCTCAGAGAAATGCAGAAGCTCACTGGGCGCGTGACCGCCCTAGGGCGTTTCATCTCCAAGCTGGGGGAACGAGCGCTGCCCTTCTTCAAGCTGATGAAGAAGAAGGGCCCCTTTGAATGGACTGAAGAGGCCCACAAGGCATTCCAGGATCTGAAGAGGTACTTTACCAGCCCCCCGGTGATGGTAGCTCCGCGCCCTCAGGAGCCCCTGGTGCTCTACCTGGCGGCCACCCCCTACTCTGCCAGCGCAGCCCTGGTGGCTATTAGGGAGGAGTGTAGGACTAAGACCGCAACGACCGTCCGGTTAAAGCAAAGCAGAGCCGAGAGGGCCTCACAGCGATCGCGGCTGCAACCAAGGAATACTAGCCAGAGAAGGGAAGCGCACCCAATACAGAGGAGGCCCCTCCTCCATACGACTAGTCGTTGGGGGCTCCGTTGTCTCATGAGGTGCACCGGCCTCTGGAGGACGCTAGCGACACCGGCACTCCCAACCTAGTTGAGCACCCTGTGTACTTCGTCGGTACGGTATTGCGCGATGCAAGGGCGCGGTACCCCATGCCCCAGAAACTCCTCCTCGCGCTATTGGTGGCCTCGCGCAAGCTGCGGCACTACTTCCAAGGCCATCTGAAAGCACAAGTGCTCCCTAGGTGGTTTTGGTAATTAATGTCAACATATCTCTTGTTGGACTAACACTTTTATCTAGTATGTTTCAGATAAGTTCAACAATGGAGTGGCATGGACTAAAGGATGTGGGAATTCCTTCAAGATGCTAAGGGCAAAGGATTGGCTCAAGCTTCAAGCTCAAGACTCTTCATTTTACATTTTAGTGACCCAAGATCACATTAAGTCTATAGGAAAAGCCAATACTATCAAGGAGGGATGAGGTGTTGCTTAATGAGTTTCTTGCTCCACAGTGCTTAGTGATATGCTCCAAAACCTCAACTACTTTCCCACTTCCACACATATGTCCTAAACCTAAAGTCAAACTCGGCCCCACCGATTCATTCTATCCGGCGCCACCGAGTTCAGATGTCATAGCCACTGCCACAAACCGTAGGCAAATCGGTCTCACCGATAGGGATCTCGGTCTCACCGAGATGGGATTGTAATCTCTCTGTGTATGTCCATTACCAAAATCGGTCTCACCGAGTTTTAGCAATCGGTCCTACCGAGATTACAATGCAAACTCTATGGTTAACTTATTACCAAAATAGGTCCCACCGAGGTTGAGTAATCGGTCCCACCGAGTTTGCCTGACCAACTCTCTGGTTAGCTAATTATCAAATTCGGTCTCACCGAGATTATGTTATTCCCTAACCCTAACCATATCGGTCCTACCGAGTTGCATTTCGGTCCCACCGAAAATCCTAACGGTCACTAGATTTACTAAATCGGTCTGACCGAGTTTGTTGATTCGGTCCCACCGAGATTGGTAAATTGTGTGTAACGGTTAGATTTTGTGTGGAGGCTATATATACCCCTCCACCTCCTCTTCATTCGTGGAGAGAGCCATCAGAACAAACCTACACTTCCAACTTGCTAGTTCTGAGAGAGAACTGCCTACTCATGTGTTCAGGCCATGATATTCCATTCCTACCATATGAATCTTGATCTCTAGCCTTCCCCAAGTTGCTTTCCACTCAAATCTTCTTTCCACCAGATCCAAATCCCATGAGAGAGAGAGTTGAGTGTTGGGGAGACTATTATTTGAAGCACAAGAGCAAGGAGTTCATCATCAACGCACCATTTGTTACTTCTTGGAGAGTGGTGTCTCCTAGATTGGCTAGGTGTCACTTGGGAGCCTCTGACAAAGATTGTGGAGTTGAACCAAGGAGTTTGTAAGGGCAAGGATATCGCCTACTTCGTGAAGATCTACCGCTAGTGAGGCAAGTCCTTCGTGGGCGACAGCCATGGTGGGATAGACAAGGTTGCTTCTTCGTGGACCCTTCTTGGGTGGAGCCCTCCGTGGACTCGCGCAACCATTACCCTTCGTGGGTTGAAGTCTCCATCAACGTGGATGTACGATAGCACCACCTATCGGAACCACGCCAAAAACATCCGTGTCTCCAATTGCGTTTGAATCCTCCAAAACCCTTCCCTTTACATTCTTGCAAGTTGCGTGATTTACTTTCCGATGCTCATATACTCTTTGCATGCTTGCTTGCTATATGTTGTGAATGTTAAACTTGTGCCTAAACTCCACTTAAACTTAAATTTGCTAAAAACTGCAACTTTGGTACTTAGTGTCTAATCACCCCCCCCTCTAGATACCTCTTCTCAAGGTCCTACAAGTGGTATCGGAGAACTGGTCTCCATTGCCTTGGTTTGATCACCATTGGAGGAAGATGGATGAGTCTACTTTGGGGAGTCTTAGACATAGAGTGCCTATACTTGATGGGGAGTATTTTCATGAGTGAAAAAATGAGATGCTTGTAATTTTTAGTCAATATAATTTGAACAAGTACATTGCTAGTCCTTGTGCACCTTATGTTGATCCTATGCATCCTACCCTTGATGAGTCTATTGACATGATTAGGAATGTTAGAACTATTAATCTTATCACTAGAGGCTTGCCTAGAAACTTGATTATAAAAATACCTACTCTTGAGTGTGCTTACACTATATGGAAATTTCTTGAGGAACAGTTTCCTGATTATTCTTTGAAAAATCTTGATGAAATTCTTCATAAGTCTATTGCCTTGAGTAAGATGAATTCCAATGATCCTATGTTTGGTGATCGTCTATTTGAACTTACAAATCTTATGCGTGCCAAAGGAAATGTTGGAATTATTAGCGATATTATTTCCGAAGCCACTAGAATTCATAAGCAAGATTATTGTCAAACTCATACTAATGAATTACTCTCACTAGGAATTGATCCACCACATGACGATGTTGAACATGGATACTATGATGAGGATGATGATGATGACTTTGATCTTGATGATGCAATGAGACATTTTGGTCTTATGGCAAACCTTCGGGGATATATGGCAGGAGGAAAGGAATGGGTCCTTGACAGTGGATGTACTGATCACATGACCGGAGATAAAGACATGTTTCGTGAGCTTGCTGAAAATGATAGTCCTCGAAAGTATGTCACTTTCGGTGACAACTCAAAGGGTAAGATGGTTGGCCTCGGTAAGATGGCCATATCACATGACAGCTCCATTCAGAATGCTATGCTCGTTGAATCTATTGGCTACAACTTACTTTCAGTATCTAGACTTGCTGATTTCGGTTTCAATGTTCTATTTACTGAAGTAGATTGCCAAGTGTTTCGTCGAGACAATCATAAAATGGTCTTTACCGGCATACGTAGAGGTGATATATACATTGTTATTTCACTAAAAAGGCTCAACCTAAAACTTGCTTCATTGCTAAATCCTCAAAAGGTTGGTTATGGCATAGACGACTAGGTCACATTGGCATGAGAAACCTTGACAAGCTTATAAAAGGGAATCATATCCTTGGTGTTAACGATGTCATATTTGATAAGGATAGACTTTGCAGTGCTTGTCAAGAAGGTAAATAGGTTGGAGGAAGGCATCTCGTGAAGAACATCATGACCACAAGGAGGCCACTTGAGCTACTTCACATGGATCTTTTTGGTCCTAACTCTTACAAGAGTCTCGGTGGAAATTGTTTTGGTCTAGTTATAGTTGATGATTTTTCAATATTTACGTGGGTGTTCTTTCTCGATGATAAATCGCAGGTCCAAAAGATCTTCAAAAACTTCGGTAGGAAGGCCCAAAATCAGTTTGAAGTGAAGATCAAGAAGGTTCGCAGCGACAACGGAACGGAGTTCAAGAACGCAAATGTGGACACCTTTCTTGACGAAGAAGGGATTTCACATGAGTTCTCGGCTATGTACACACCTCAACAAAATGGAGTTGTTGAGAGGAAGAACCGGACGCTCATCGAAATGGCGAGAACGATGCTTGATGAGTACAAGACACCGAAGCACTTTTGGGCAGAAGCGGTTGAGACAGCTTGTCATGCAACAAATCGCTTGTATCTTCACAAGCTACTCGGGAAGACGGCATACAAGCTCCTCACCGGTAACAATCCCCAAGTTGGATACTTTCGAGTATTTGGCTCAAAGTGCTACATTCTTGATAAGCATCGTCGTTCTAAATTTGCTTCTAAGTCTCATGAAGGTTCCCTACTAGGTTATGGCTCAAACTCTCACACATACCGTGTCTACAACAATTTCACCCGAAAGGTTGAAGAGACGGTAGATGTGAAGTTTGATGAATCTAACAGCTCGCAAGTAGAGCAATTGCCAATTGATGTAGGAGACAAAGATCCTTCGGAAGCAATCCAAGACTTGTCTATTGGCAAGGTTCGTCCAACGGAGGTGAAGGAGAGTACCTCGTCCGTCCAAGTGGAAGCTTCTACTTCACGGCAAGGTGAACCAAGAGTTGGTACGGAAGCATCCACAAGTGGGACGCACCAAGATGAAGAAAATGAGGAAGTGCATCAAGAACGTCAACAACCTCCTTCTCCACCACGACAAGAGAACAACAACGCCAACAATGAAGAAGATCAAGAAGAAGAAGAAGAAGATGAAGAAGATGTTCAACCAAGAACCAAGCAAAAGCTTTCACGAGTTCGAGCAAGAATTACTAAAGATCATCCCGTCAAGCAAATCTACAATGATATTCAAATTGGGAGAACCACTCGCTCTAAAACTCGTTTAGCTAACTTTTGTGAAAACTATTCTTTCATCTCTAGCATTGAACCTATGAAGGTCGAAGAAGCATTGGATGATCTGGATTGGATAAATGCTATGCATGAAGAGCTACACAACTTTGAGAGAAACCAAGTTTGGACATTGGTTGAGAAGCCCGACAACAACCACAACATCATCGGTACCAAATGGGTGTTTCGCAACAAGCAAGATGAAGATGGACAAGTAGTTCGCAACAAAGCACGTCTCGTCGCCCAAGGCTACACACAAGTCGAAGGTATGGACTATGGTGAGACTTATGCTCCCGTTTCTAGAGTTGAGTCTATTCGCATCTTACTTGCCTATGCTAATCACCATGATATCACATTGTACCAAATGGACATTAAAAGTGCTTTTCTAAATGGTGAAATAGAGGAGGAAGTTTATGTTAAACAACCTCCCGGCTTTATCAATCCTAAGAAACCAAATCATGTTTACAAACTTCACAAAGCTCTTTATGGTCTTAAACAAGCTCCTAGAGCTTGGTACAAATGCTTAACAAAGTTTCTTCTTGGAAAGGGATTTGAAATTGGGAAAATTGATTCTACTCTTTTTACTAAAAGGGTTAATATAGAATTATTTGTATGCCAAATTTATGTTGATGATATCATATTTGGATCAACTAACCTTCATTTTAGTGAGAAGTTTGGAAAGCTAATGTCGGAGAAGTTTGAGATGTCAATGATGAGTGAACTCAAATTCTTTCTTGGGTTGCAAATCAAGCAAACTAAGGAAGATACTTTTGTCTATCAAATGAAGTACACTAAGGACTTATTCAAGAAGTTCAATATGCAAGAATGCAAAGGTATGTCTACACCCATGCCTACTAGTGGACATCTTGATTTGACCAAAGATGGTGAACCGGTTGATCAAAAGGTCTATCGCTCTATGATTGGTTCATTGTTATACATATGTGCTTCACGTCCCGATATTATGCTAAGTGTGTGCATGTGTACAAGATATCAAGCTGCTCCTAAAGAATGTCATCTTAAGGTTGTGAAAAGGATAGTGAGATACTTAATCCATACACCAAATTTTGGCATTTGGTATCCCAAGAGAGCCTCGTTCGATCTTGTTGGCTACTCCGACTCGGACTATGCCGGAGACAAGGTTGATAGAAAGTCCACTTCGGGTACTTGTCAATTTCTTGGTAGATCTCTTGTGTCTTGGTCCTCCAAGAAACAAAACTCGGTATCCTTATCCACCGCCGAAGCGGAATACATTGCCGCTGGTTCATGTTGTGCTCAATTACTTTGGATGACCCAAACTCTTAAAGATTATGGGATATATGTGAAACATGTTCCATTGCTTTGTGACAATGAAAGTGCTATCAAAATTGGACATAATCCTGTGCAACATTCTCGAACTAAGCATATTGAAGTTCGTCATCATTTCATTCGAGATCATGTTGTTAAGGGTGACATTGATCTTAAGCATGTTCACACCGAAAAGCAATTAACGGATATATTCACTAAACCTCTTGATGAGAAAGTGTTTTGCAGGTTGAGAGGAGAATTGAACATCATTGATGCTTCAAACTTGGAGTAGAAACTCCATTGGATACATGCAAGACATGAGCTTATGACTAATCCTTGATATTTCTCTTATGATGAAAATCTTATGTCTTGGATATATTTGCATCTTGCATGATATCTAACCCATGTAGGTACTTAGTTGAATCAAATTCCATGAGATTGTAACCTACTCACATCTTGAGCAATCTCTACATCACCAAGTCTCTACACAAAGGTGGTTGAAGACAAGGAAGCACGAAACCATTCAAACATATCCTATGACTAATTCTATGTTGAGCTTCATGATTGTCATTTTTGGATACACAAGTGCTCTTCCTTGCAAGAACTAACCCATGTAGGTAGATGGACTCAAATTCCACGTGGTGCTCCCAACTCTTGATGAGCTACATCAACCTTCAACCCACACAAGTTCAACTACATGATCAACACCACCAACCAAGGTATGTTATTCCATATTAGAGAAGCTTTAATCCAAGACATGAGCTAAAGCAACTCGACAAGATGTGAATACATCAAGATGCTTGAACGAAAAATGGTAACCCCATTTTGAGCTTAAACGATGAGTATGGCCTATGATCAAGTGATCTCACTTGACTCCTAAGTCAATATACTCTAACATAGGTGACTATGTCGCTGACCATCTCTAGATGAAGTTCTCTTGTGTTCTTTCTGTGCATTTGTCTCATGCATATTTGTTTCCCCTTTTTCAAAAAAAACTTCATCTAGATTTCTTTCTTTCTTTTGTTTTTGTTTGCTCTGCATTTTATGCATCCAATTCAGTGCATATCATTCAGTAAATTCCTTGCAAATTTTTGTGAGATCTTACTAGTCTAGTGAGCTGAGGTGACAAGTGTTTTCTCTGCGATGAACTAGGTTTCACCGATTAGTTATTTTTGGTCCAACCGAATTCTTTCGGTACAACCGAAGCATACAACTCGGTGCCACCAATTTCACCACAGGAAAAACAGTTTGCCACTTATTCTGTGTTTCGTCTGTTCCAGCTCCACTCAATGAATCTTGTCCTCTACAAGCATCACATTTTTATAAATGATTTGTGCTGTGACTCAAGGATCAAACCCATTCACGACAAATTCTAGAAGCCCTTTTGGAAATTGATGTCACAGGGGGAGAGAGAGATCACATCAAAGCTTATCATTTAGAGAGAGATCACATCAGAGAATATCACTTCCACAGGGGGAGAGAGAGATCTCTAGGGGGAGAAAATACTCAAGTAGAAAGTATTTCTCTAGGATCCCAGATACTTGGTGTTCAAGAGGAGAGATGCCACATGTCTTTTTGGGGGAAATACATGTTCATATGTGCTTATTTGCATTAGTTTGCACTAGCTCTGTTCATTCAGATTCTTTTAGCTCTGATTTTCTGTTCCCTATCTTCTCCCAGTATCCCATGCTAGATTCAGGGGAAGCAAGACATCTAAGGGAAAGAAATCATTTAAATTCACTGCATATCTTTACTCTTGGGGACATGTCTAATCCAATGTGGTACTTTGTACTCACTCTCTACATGTCATCCCAGTCTTGGTATTCTTGTGGTTTCTTCTATTTGCCCTGGTTAGTGGATGTACCTGTGTTATCTAACCTTGTTTGTGCAGGTTCATTCCATCCTAAGCCAACTCAAGACTACAAGGTAAGTATATGCATCATAATCATGTGTATGAGGAATTCTTGCTGATGTACATACTGTTTGCAAGAAGGACTCATGAGCATGAAGGTATTTTCTTTAATATTCTTTGCTCTGATGCATATGGCCAAGATACATGTAACTCATTGCTTACTCTGCCATGGTTATGCTCGCACATGCTTCTATATTCTATATTTCACATGATTGCATACATGTAGGGGGAGCCTATGCTTGTTACATGTCTTTCCAAAGCTTTACTTGCTTTTCTTTATATCCTTATCTAAAGCTTTGATGTATGTTGTCATCAATTACCAAAAAGGGGGAGATTGAAAGCACAAGTGCTCCCTAGGTGGTTTTGGTAATTAATGTCAACATATCTCTTGTTGGACTAACACTTTTATCTAGTATGTTTCAGATAAGTTCAACAATGGAGTGGCATGGACTAAAGGATGTGGGAATGCCTTCAAGATGCTAAGGACAAAGGATTGGCTCAAGCTTCAAGCTCAAGACTCTTCATTTTACATTTTAGTGATCCAAGATCACATTGAGTCTATAGGAAAAGCCAATACTATCAAGGAGGGATGAGGTGTTGCTTAATGAGTTTCTTGCTCCACGGTGCTTAGTGATATGCTCCAAAACCCTCAACTACTTTCCCACTTCCACAGATATGTCCTAAACATAAAGTCAAACTCGGCCCCACCGATTCAATCTATCCGGCGCCACCGAGTTCAGATGTCATAGCCACTGCCACAAACCCTAGGCAAATCGGTATACATGACCCGTCCGTCCGTTGACGAACTCTCTGGTTAGCTAATTACCAAAATCGGTCTCACCGAGATTACGTTATGCCCTAACCCTAACCATATCGGTCCTACCGAGTTGCATTTCGGTCCCACCGAAAATCCTAACGGTCACTAGATTTACTAAATCGGTCTGACCGAGTTTGTTGATTCGGTCCCACTGAGATTGGTAAATTGTGTGTAACGGTTAGATTTTGTGTGGAGGCTATATATACCCCTCCACCTCCTCTTCATTCGTGGAGAGAGCCATCAGAACAAACCTACACTTCCAACTTACCAGTTCTGAGAGAGAACTACCTACTCATGTGTTGAGGCCTAGATATTCCATTCCTACCATATGAATCTTGATCTCTAGCCTTCCCCAAGTTGCTTTCCACTCAAATCTTCTTTCCACCAGATCCAAATCCGATGAGAGAGAGTTGAGTGTTGGGGAGACTATCATTTGAAGCACAAGAGCAAGGAGTTCATCATCAATGCACCATTTGTTACTTCTTGGAGAGTGGTGTCTCCTAGATTGGCTAGGTGTCACTTGGGAGCCTCCGACAAAGATTGTGGACTTGAACCAAGGAGTTTGTAAGGGCAAGGAGATCGCCTACTTCGTGAAGATCTACCGCTAGTGAGGCAAGTCCTTCGTGGGCGACGGCCATGGTGGGATAGACAAGGTTGCTTCTTCGTGGACCCTTCTTGGGTGGAGCCCTCCGTGGACTCGCGCAACCGTTACCCTTCGTGGGGTGAAGTCTCCATCAACGTGGATGTACGATAGCACCACCTATCGGAACCACGCCAAAAACATACGTGTCTCCAATTGCGTTTGAATCCTCCAAATACCTTCCCTTTACATTCTTGCAAGTTGCATGCTTTACTTTCCGCTGCTCATATACTCTTTGCATGATTGCTTGCTATATGTTGTGAATGTTAAACTTGTGCCTAAACTCCACTTAAACTTAAATTTGCTAAAAACTGCAACTTTGGTACTTCGTGTCTAATCACCCCCCCCCCCTCTAGACACCTCTTCTCAAGGTCCTACACCATCCCATCAAGGTTGTCTCAGCATACCCTTTGGAAAGGGTGCTCAGGAGCCCCAATTCAGCTGGAAGAGTCTCAGAGTGGAACATCGAGCTGCAGGCATTTCAGATAGAATTCAGCACAACCAGAGTCGTCAAAGGGGCTGCGCTTGCGGACTTCGTGGCCGAATGGGCAGAGGCGCTGGGCCTCGAGGCTGGCGAGGACCGATCGCTCTCCCCAGGGAGCGAGGCACCGGATGGACGGGTCATGTACTTCGACGGGGCGTTCTCCCGACACGGTGTAGGGGCTGGTGCGGTACTCGTATCCCCCACGCAGGACAAGCTCTACTACGCCGTGCAACTTTGTTTTCAGCATGGGGAAAAGGTCTCCAACAACATAGCAGAATACAAAGGCCTGATAGCGGGCCTGAAGGCTGCAGTCGCCCTGGGGGTGAAGCGCCTCACCATCAAGGGTGATTCGCAGCTCCTTGTCAACTTCTCCAACAAAGTATACGAACCAAGGGACGAGCACATGGAAGCCTACCTCACGGAGGTCCGCAGGATGGAGAAGCAGTTTTGGGGGCTGGAGTTGCAGCATGTGCCTCGCGGCACCAATCAAGAGGCTGATGATATCGCAAAAAGGGCATCCAGGCGGCTACCTCAGGAGCCTGGCGTCTTCGAGGAGCGGCTCTTAAAGCCCTCGGCGACGCCGTCACTATCAAGAATTGCGCAGCCTCGGGGGGAGCCCCCCAGCCGCCAGCCTCGGGAGCCCCGGTCTGCGGCCCGACATCAGGAGCGCGCCTGCTCCTGGCACTGGAACCTCAGGAGGGGTGCTGGATCACGGAGCTCAAGAGTTACCTGACGATAGGCACCTTGCCGGAAAAGGAGGAGGAGGCGGAGCGTGTGGCACGGCAGGCCACGGCATACTGCCTTCAGGATGGGGAGCTCTACCGAAGATGGCTGAATGATGTGTCTCTGTGTTGCATTTCCAGAGAGCAAGGGAAAGAGCTACTGGCGGACATACATGGTGGCGACTGTGGGCATCACTCGTCGTCACGAACTCTGGTCGGCAAGGCGTTCCGCAGTGGGTTCTATTGGCCCACGGCACTCAATGACGCTGCGGAGCTGGTAAAAGCTTGCGAGGCCTGTCAGTTCCATGCCAAGCAGATCCATCAGCCGGCGGGAGGTCTGCAGACTATACCCCTCTCATGGACCTTCGCGGTCTGGGGACTGGATATCCTAGGACTGTTCCCTCGGGCGCCAGGGGGCTACCGATACCTCTATGTTGCCGTGGACAAGTTCACCTAGTGGGCTGAGGTGGAAGCTATCAGCACCATCCCCGCAGGCTCCACGGTCAAGTTCATCAAGGGCCTCGTGAGCCGATTCGGGGTGCCGAACCGCATCATCACCGACAACGGTTCGTAGTTCACCCGTAACCTCTTCAAAACATACTGTGCTAACCTTGGAACACAGATATGCTACGCTTCAGTGGCGCACCCGCGCAACAACGGTCAGGCCGAGCGAGCCAACGCAGAGGTCCTGAGGGGCCTCAAGACCAGGACCTTCAAGAAGAAGCTGGAAGCCTGTGGCAGGGACTGGTACGACAAGCTCCAGTCCTTGTTGTGGTCAATCCGCACGATGGCAACCAAGCTGACTGGCGAGACCCCGTTCTTTCTGGTTTATGGAGCTGAAGCTGTTCTCCCTCACGAGGTCAGACGTCATTCCGCGTGGGTCCTGGCGTTTGACGAGGCGCAGCAGGACGCCATGCGGGGGACGGATCTCTTGCTGGGGAAGGAGCATCGCCGAGAAGCTGCCCTGCGGGCAGCAAGGTACCAACAAGCACAACGGCGATACCACTGCCGCAACATCCGCCCCAGGACTCTCGAGGTAGGGGACCTCGTGCTCAGACGGGTTCTCTCCAAGGAGGGGCTGCATAAGCTCTCTCTCCCATGTGGGAGGGCCCGTTTAAGGTTGTTCATGTTTCCAGGCCCGGCTCCGCACGCTTGGAGACCCAGGAGGGGGTGCCCATCCAGAACGCGTGGAACATCCAACACCTCCGAAGGTTTTACCCCTGAAAAAGGCCCGGTGCTTGTGAAGAAGGTGAATGCCTGTGAAGAAGGTGCATTTTGGGAAAAGGCCCGGTGCCTGTGAAGAAGGCGAATGCCTGTGAAGAAGTTGTGTTTTGAGAAAAGGCCAGGTGCCTGTGAAGAAGGCGAATGCGTGTGAAGAAGCTATGTTTTGGGAAAAGGCCCGCTGCCTGTGAAGAAGGCAAATGCCTGTGAAGCTGCAGTGTTTTGGGAAAAGGCCCGGTGCCTGTGAAGCTGCAGTGTTTTGGAAAAGGCCCGGTGCCTGTGAAGAAGGCAAATGCCTGTGAAGCTCGCCGCCCGTGACACTCTCACGTAATAATGAGTGGGGCTGTACACGCCCCGGAGTCTCCGGAGTGCCACCCTCGGGCCTCGGGGGCTCCCGCCCATGCCCAGTGGCAGCACTTAGCTCCGCGCTGGTGAGAAGACGTCGAAGACTAGACTAGGTACCGGACGCGGCTTCTTTCATTTGCTTTCTGCAGTTGGCGTGTTTTTTCCTATTTGAAGTTTTTCTGAAACTGTTGCCATTTCGAACTCGCGACTCTCTCATTTCACTTGTTCGTATCGTTCTCTCCCGCGCAAGGCCTCACGAGGGGGGAGCGTGGGCACCCTCGCGAGTATTTTCCTGCCCAGTATTTTGGAACTTCCCTGATTCGAGTCCGCTGCGGGAGCACCCCTCCCAGTCCGTGCCCCATGGGCATCGCGACACGGTCGCATGATTTTTGGTTGGTTCCCCTCACTACCAAGGTTGGAGACTATCCCTGCTGACTAAACTCTGCAGGACACAAGGTGCAGGACGAGGAACTGGCCTCGGGAGGCGAGGGTCGCGACGAGCCCCCTAAGATAAGTGATTTCCACGCACAGGCACATAGAATGAAAACATCGCGCATAAGCAGAGAAAACAATGCACCAATCAAAACAACAACAGTTCAGCACACCCCTCGGGGCAACGGATTACATTCATTTTGCGCAGGAAAGAAAGGAAAGCAAAAGGGGGTGAGGGAGTCCTGGATTAGGGGGTGTCCGGATGGCCGGACTATGACCTTTGGCCGGACTCCCGGACTATGAAGATACAAGATTGAAGACTTCGTCCCGTGTCCGGATGGGACTTTCCTTGGCGTGGAAGGCAAGCTTGGCGATACGATATGAAGATCTCCTCCCATTGTAACCGACTCTATGTAACCCTAGCCCTCTCCAGTGTCTATATAAACCGGAGAGTTTTAGTCCGTAGGACGAACAACAATCATACCATAGGCTAGCTTCTAGGGTTTAGCCTCTCTGATCTCGTGGTAGATCAACTCTTGTACTACCCATATCATCAAAATTAATCAAGCAGGAGTAGGGTTTTACCTCCACCGAGAGGGCCCGAACCTGGGTAAAAACATCGTGTCCCTTGTCTCCTATTACCATCCGCCTAGACGCACAATTCGGGACCCCCTACCCGAGATCCTCCGGTTTTGACACTGACATTGGTGCTTTCATTGAGAGTTCCTCTGTGTCGTCACCTTTAGGCCCGATGGCTTCTTCGATCATCAACCACGACGCGGTACAGGGTGAGACTTTTCTCCCCGGACAGATCTTCGTATTCGGTGGCTTCGCACTGCGGTCCAACTCGCTTGGCCATCTGGAGTAGATCGAAAGCTACGCCCCTGGCCATCAGTTCAGGTTTGGAAGCTTAAACTACACAGCCGACATCCGTGGGGACTTGATCTTCGACGGATTCGAACCATGGCCGAGCGTGCCGCACTATCCCGATGGGCATGATCTAACTCTGCCGCCGGACAGCGCCCAGAGTGCCGCTCAGGTGTCCGCTCCGACCATTAGCTCGGAGCCGACTGCGCTAGTCGGGGACGGACGGTTGGACGTCGCCCCAGGAGCCGCAATCTCTATGGCGTTAGAGACGAATACCAGCCTAGTCCTTTGCAAGCCCGTGACTCCAAGGTTCCAGACTCCATTCTGGACTCCGAATCTTCTGCACCCCCTCCGATCGAACCCGATTGGGCTCCGATCATGGAGTTCACCGCCACGGACGTCTTTCAGCACTTGCCCTTTGGCGATATCTTGAACTCCCTAAAGTCTCTGTCTTTGTCAGGAGAGCCCTGGGCGGACTACGGTCAGCAGGGTTGGGATGCGGATGACGAAGAAATTCGAAACCCACCCACCATCCACTTTGTAGCCACTGTCGATGATCTAACCGACATGCTCGACTTCGACTCCGAAGACATCGACGGTATGGACGCGATGAAGGAGACGACCAAGAACCAGCACCTATAGGGCACTGGAAGGCCACCTCTTCATATGACATATACATGGTGGACACCCCCAAACCAGGGGGTGGAGATGAAAAAGCAGAGGAGGACCCCTCCAAGAACCAACCCAAGCGCCGACATCAGCGGCGCCGCTCTAAATCCCGCCAAAGCAAGAATGGCAAATCTGGCACCGGAGACGTCAACACCCCGGACAGCAAGGTTGTCAGAATCGCGATTCTGTTATACGATTCTACGACTTTACGATCCGAACTAACCTCTATGATTCTACGATTTTAGTTCTTAGAATCTACGTTTCTACGATCCTGGTAGTGAAGATTCTACGTTTTGCGATCCTACCATCGAAGCTCCGATCCGATTCAAGATCACGATTCTGACAACCTTGTCGGACAGTGCTGAAGACATCCCCCTCCAGCAAGATTCAGCGCAGGAAGACGAAGGAGCCAGCCCTCATGAGAGAGCGGCCGACAGAGAGGTCGAGGACGACAATTATATGCCTTCCTCCGAAGACGAGGAAAGCCTCGACGACGACGAATTCGTCGTGCCAGAGGATCCCGTCGAACAAGAGCGTTTCAAACGCAGGCTTATGGCCACGACAAGCAGCCTCAAGAAAAAACAGCAGCAACTTAGAGCTGACCAAGACCTGCTAGCCGACAGATGGACCGAAGTCCTGGCAGCTGAAGAGTATAAACTCGAACGCCCCTCCAAGAGTTACCCAAAGCGCAGGCTGCTACCCCAACTAGAGGAGGAAGCAACTAAACCTACATCACCAGCGTACGATGCGCCCGATCGGCCACCCCGTGGCTGCGACAGAGAGGCCCTTTGGCCCTCAATACAAGCTGCACCTCGGCGCCTCTCTAAGAATACCAGAGCACGGGGAAACGCAACAGACCTGCGAGACATATTGGAGGATAAGGCAAGGCAAACAAGATCGATCTACGGATCGCGTGGGCGCCCCACATCACGTGACGATAACCGTCACACCGGATATGATAAATACGGCCAGGCCGAATACAATAGACGAAGCTCATCCGAGCTGCGTCGCGATATAGCCCAGTACAGGGGCGCCGCACACCCACTATGCTTCACAGACGAGGTAATGGATCATCAAATCCCCGAGGGTTTTAAACCCGTAAACATCGAGTCATACGATGGCACAACTGATCCCGCGGTATGGATCGAGGATTATCTCCTTCATATCCACATGGCCCGTGGTGATGATCTACACGCCATCAAATACCTCCCGCTCAAGCTTAAAGGACCAGCTCGACATTGGCTTAACAGCCTGCCAGCAGAGTCAATTAGTTGCTGGGAGGACCTGGAATCCGCATTCCTTGACAACTTCCAGGGCACTCATGTGCGACCACCAGACGCCGACGACCTAAGCCACATAATCCAGCAGCCAGAGGAATCGGCCAGGCAATTCTGGACACGGTTCCTAACCAAGAAAAATCAAATAGTCGACTCTCCGGACGCTGAGGCCCTTGCAGCCTTCAGGCACAACATCCGAGATGAATGGCTTGCCCGGCACCTAGGACAGGAAAAGCTGAAATCTATGGCAGCCCTCACGACACTCATGACCCTCTTCTGCGCGGGCGAAGACAGCTGGCTAGCTCGTAGGAATAACATAACCAAGATCCCTGGCAATTCGGATACCAAGGACAATAATGGCAGGTCACGTCGCAACAAGCACAAGCGCCGCATTAACGGTGACAATACTGAGGATACGGCAGTCAATGCCGGATTCAGAGGCTCTAAACCCGGTCAGCGGAAGAAGCCATTCAAAAGAAACCCTCCGGGCCCATCCAGCTTAGACCGGATACTCGATCGCTGGTGCCAGATACACAGCACCCCCGAACAAGCAGCCAACCATACCAACAGGGATTGTTGGGTGTTCATGCAGGCAGGCAAGTTAAGTGCCGAAACCAGAAGACAAGGGGCTGCGTAGCAATGACGAGGAGGATCCCCGGCCGCTGAACAACAGAGGACAGAAGGGATTCCCCCCGCAAGTGCGGACGGTGAACATGATATACGCAACCCACATCCCCAAAAGGGAGCGGAAGCGTGCTCTCAAGGACGTCTATGCGTTGGAGCCAGTCGCCCCAAAGTTCAACCCATGGTCCTCCTGCCCGATCACTTTTCATCGAAGGGACCACCCCACTAGCATCCATCACGGCGGATTCACCGCATTGGTCCTAGACCCAATCATTGACGGATTTCACCTCACCAGAGTCCTCATGGACGGCGGCAGCAGCCTGAACCTGCTTTATCAGGATACAGTGCAAAAAATGGGTATAGATCCCTCAAGGATTAAACCCACAAAGACAACCTTTAAAGGCGTCATACCAGGTGTAGAAGCCAGTTGTACAGGCTCGGTTACACTCGAAGTGGTCTTCGGATCCTCGGATAATTTCCGAAGCGAAGAGTTAATCTTCGACATAGTCCCATTCCGCAGTGGCTATCACGCCCTGCTCGGACGAACCACATTTGCAAAATTCAATGCAGTGCCGCACTACGCATATATCAAGATCAAGATGCCAGGCCCTCGCGGAGTCATCACGGTAAATGGAAACACCGAACGCTCTCTCCGAACGGAGGAGCACACGGTGGCCCTGGCGGCGGAAGTACAGAGCAACCTCTCAAGGCAACTCCCCAATTCGGGTGTTAAGCGTCCGGACAACGTCAAGCGCGCCCGAAGCAACCTACAACAAAGCCGACTGGCGCGTTCCGAGCAAGCATAGCAGCGCGGCACCAGCCCCAGCCCCCGCCAGATGGTGATATCGGTACCACGCGTACATAATTACGCTTTGAAAATACCATGGGCATAAGGGGACGGGCACAACTACAGCACGCCCAGAATGCGGCTCAACCGCACTTAGGGGCTCCCTATTCTGTCGTTTGTTTTTTATATACTTTTAGGACTCAACTAGTCGGAGGGCCTGTCCGGCAATACACTCGCCGAACACACGATGCAACAGCCAGGGCAAGAACAAGCCGCGTCGAATGTCCAGGTGGTCTCTATAACGAGTTAAATACCTGTTTTTACTTAAAATCCCGCAGCTTGCCCCTGGAGGGGGACATGTCAAATAATCCCACCTCTTTCTTATCGCACTATTTGTATCGTTCTGCTTTCATAGCAGCCCTTTTTAATAAACAAGACATAGCTCTTATCTATTATTATATTATTCATCCATTTGTATACATATATGTTCAGTCATGACAATGCAACCGTACACTTTGGTATGCCCAATACACCAGGGGCTTAAGCACCCCATAACATGGTGTGAGAAGACCGAACACTCTCTTGAGTGCGGCACCCCGAACTTATAGCACTATATGCATCGGCTCCGAATCATGTCTTGGGTCAATAGTTGGGTTTGCCCGGCTCCCATGTTTTGGTACCTTACATTCTGCAATGCTGGCTAAGGTAGCGCTGGGAGAACTACTGCGATTGTGCCCCAGTTGAGCTGGATTAACACCTCAATAGAGAAAGCTAAAACTGACCGTAATGATAGTGCGAGAGACCGGTCACTGTTCGCGAGGTTTTTCGAGTCCTTAAAGACTTATGTCGCTTAGAGCGAGGAGCCGGATTTATCTGGCCTAGGCGTGGATAGCGCCCAAAACTCGGTCTTCCGAATACTAGGGGCTTCGCTGAAATTTAAAATTATAGAATTCTATGGCTAAGTGAGAATGATAAATCATTATAAGTCCGATGGCCTGGTTCGTTGTGTTGAGCGCCTCCCTAGATGGACCCAAGAATGGGAACAAGAGCGCTCAGGTTTATCCCGAACACCCCAGCACTCGTGGCATGGGGGTAGAAGCCGACGACTTGCATCTCTCAGATTTGATAAACGACCGCACAGAAGGTAATATTTTAAATTAACAAAGCGTTTCTTAACGCATATGAACAAAGTTTTCAGCGTACATGATAATAGATCCGAGCCTACTCAAAAATCACATCTTTGGAGCATTCACCCGCTATAAGGCGGGCACCCTTCAGGACGCCCTTATAATACATCTTGGGCGTGCGATACTCCTTGCCCGGCGGTGGCGCGTCCGTCAAAAGCCTCTCCGTGTCTAGCTTGCCCCAGTGCACTTTAGCACGGGCGAGGGCCCGACAGGCACCTTCAATACAGATGGAGCGCTTGATGACCTCAATCCATGGACACGCATCCACCAGCCCCCGCACCAGACCGAAGTAGCTCCCAGGCATGGCTTCTCTAGGCCACAGCCAAACTATGAGGCCCTTCATGGACTGTTCGGCCACCTTGTGGAGCTCGACCAGCTGCTTCAGCTGGTCGCTCAGGGGCACCGGATGTTCGGCCTCAGCATACTGAGACCAGAACACCTTTTTCGTCGAGCTCCCCTCCTCGGCTCGGTAGAACGCGGTAGCATTAGACACACTACGGGGCAGATTGGCGAACGCTCCTGGAGAGCTCCAGATTCGGGTAAGTAACAGATAATTTACTTTTATGTTCTTGCTTTGCATAAAGAATGCCTTACCCATCGCTATCTTCTTCATCGCCTCGATCTCCTGGAGGGCCTTCTGGGCTTCGGCCTTAGCGTTCTTGGCACTCTCAAGAGCCAAGGCGAGGTCGGACTCCCGAGTCTTCGAGTCACGCTCCAAACTCTCGTGTTTTTCCACGAGAGCCTGGAGCTCTTGCCGCACCTCCGCCACCCGCGCCTCCTGCTTCTCTCGCTCGGTGCGCTCCAAGGCCGCACTATTTTCGGCCTTGGACACCGCTTCCTTCAGGGTCGCCACCTCGGCCATGGCCCCTACAACATTTACGTTGGTCCTGTCATTATTTGCAACCAAGTAATCTATATCCATTCACATATCGTATTTCATACCCTCCTTGTCCTCGAGCTGCTTCTTGGCACGGCCGAGCTTGTTCTTGGACCGCTCGAGGCTCTCCTTCAATATATTGACCTCCGCAGTCAGTGCGGCAGAGGTCAACAGCGCAGCCTGCATTCCCATATTGACATATTTATGTTGGACTCCTGCATATATCTTTTTAAGATCCTCAGCTTGGCTTTTCTTTCCGAACACCGAACTGAGCATCAGGGGCTACTATCTATGCGGTAACATTTTCATATGTTTTGAACACATACCTCAAAGCCTGTTAACAGACTTGTGCAAGCTTCTGTCAACCCGCTCTTGGCGGACTGAACCTTTTGAATCACCGCACTCATAACAGTGCAGTGCTCCTCGTCGATGGAGGTGCCGTTAAGCGCCTCCAGCAAAACGTCTCGTGCCTCCGGTTGGATGGAGGCCGCCGGTGTAGTAGGCGTGTCCTTCTTGTGAAGGCACTGCCTACCGGTCTCTGTAACCGTCGATGGTTCCGGAGCAGTGTCCGACCCAGAGCCAGACTTGGATCCCTCCGGGGCTTTACCCCCTTTTGGCCTGGGGTCCGAGAGGTCGCCTTGCGGCGCCTCCAGGACCACCTCCTCCTGGCCTAGTCCCTTTTGGGACCGCACCTCCGCGTTGTTCGTAGGAAGAGGGGAGGAGGCCGTCGGAAGTGAAGCGCTATTCACGTCCAACGAGTCGAAGGAGCCGCTCGTCGAATCATCGAGCTGAGCCTTGGGCAGACTGCATGATCAAATTCGGCGTCAGAAAACATCAAATAGTGGAGGAGCGCCATAAGTTATTCGGATATCCGGATACTCACGATTTTGCCAGGGGTTTGACCCTGGATGGCCATTCCTCCCCGCCGTCTTTGGCATCAGAGGAGTAGTCCGGCAGGAGGGTTCTCCCCTTCTTGGACCCTCCGCCCCCCCCC
>NC_041389.1:118955376-119001969 GCF_002162155.2 Triticum dicoccoides
GGAGGGGGAGAGGCTTCTTCTTCCTCCTCCTCCTCCTCGTCCTCAGAGGCGGAGGGTGCTTCGGGGTTGTCAGGCGATGAATCCGACACCACCAGGCGCCGGGAACTCTTTCAAGTCCCCATGGCCTTCTTCTTGGCCTTCTTCTCCGGCACCACATGAGGTGCCAGAACCAGCAGCTTCATCAAGCGAGCGTCCGCTGGGTCTTCGGGCAAGGGAGTCGGACAGTTGATTTGTCCGGCCTTCTTCTGCCAGTCCTGTTAGAGGGATTGGGGTTTAGATCCCACATAGCATCAGATCTATGGAAAACAAATACCCCGTAATGGGAAAATTAAGCTCACCGCGCTGGCTTGGCGCTTGGCGCAGAATCCGCGATCCTCGGTGACGGGAGGGGAGACCTCGGAGCTCTTGAATAGCACCTTCCAGGCATCCCCGTGCTTTGTGTCGAAAAGCCGGGACAGAGTCTGGTGCTGGGCCAGGTCGAACTCCCACAAGTTGAAAGCCCGTCGTTGACACGGGAGAATCCGGTGGAAGAACATGACCTGGACTATGGTGACAAGTTTAACCTTCCTGCCGATCAAGTCTTTGATGCAGGTTTGAAGTCCGACCACTTCTGCCGAATTACCCCACAACAGGCCCGTCTCTTTCCAAGATGTGAGCCATGTGGGGAAGCCAGATCGGAATTCGGGGGCCGCTGCCCATTCAGGCGCACGCAGCTCGGTGATATAGAACCACCCCGATTGCCACCCTTTGATGGTCTCTACGAAGGCGCCCTCGAGCCATGTAACGTTGGCTATCTTGCCCACCATGGCGCCTCCACACTCCGCGTGGTGGCCGCCCACGACCTTCGGCTTGACGCTGAAGATCTTCAGCCATAGGCCAAAGTGAGGCTGGATGCGGAGGAAGGCCTCGCACACGACGATGAACGCTGAGATGTTGAGGATGAAGTTCGGGGCCAGATCGTGGAAATCTAGGCCGTAGTAGAACATGAGCCCTGGACAAACGGGTGAAGAGGAAAGCCCAGTCCGCAGAGGAAATGGGGGAGAAATACAACCCTCTCATGGGGCCTAGGGGTGGGGATGAGTTGTCCCCCATCTGGAAGCCGGTGCGCGATGTCGTCAGACAAGTATCCGGCCTTCCTCAACTTTTTGATTTGCCCCTCCGTGACGGAGGAGGCCATCCATCTACCTCCCACTCCGGACATGATTGGAGTAGGTTGAGGTGGGAAGTGCGGGCTTGGGCGTTGGAGCTCGAGCACGCAGGGACGGAAAAGCAAAGGAGGAAGAAGGCGTAAATGGAAATGGTAGATCCTTATCCCCTTATATGGGCGGCTGAAACTACGAGCCCCCACCGGCCTAATAAAACTCGCTTATTTCCCAAGCGCCGCGGTTAATGGCGCGGTTGGGTTACCCACGCCCGTATTGATGAGAATCCCGGAATAAGGGGACATGATCTCTGCTTTGACAAGACGTGCCAAGGAAACCGCCTCGCTAAACGCGTTGAGGTGGAACATTAAAACGACTCGAATAAAGGCTTGGCCGTGGCATGATGTCATGCTGCGGAATAGGTCAGCAGATTAGATTTGTGCAGATATTATTCTCTCTACAGTGGTATGTGGAACTTATTTTTGCAGAGTCGGACACTATCCTTGTGTTCAACATCTTCTATGAAGTATTCGGAGAAGGAACCCGCCTTGCAATGCCGAAGACAATTTGCGCGCCGGACTCGTCATCATTGAAGTCTGGTTCAGGGGCTACTGAGGGAGTCCTAGATTAGGGGGTGTCCGGATGGCCGGACTATGACCTTTGGCCGGACTCCCGGACTATGAAGATACAAGATTGAAGACTTCATCCCGTGTCTGGATGGGACTTTCCTTGGCGTGGAAGGCAAGCTTGGTGATACGATATGAAGATCTCCTCCCATTGTAACCGACTCTGTGTAACCCTAGCCCTGTCCGGTGTCTATATAAACCGGAGAGTTTTAGTCTGTAGGACGAACAACAATCATACCATAGGCTAGCTTCTAGGGTTTAGCCTCTCTGATCTCGTGGTAGATCAACTCTTGTACCACCCATATCATCAATATTATTCAAGCAGGAGTAGGGTTTTACCTCCACCGAGAGGGCCCGAACCTGGGTAAAAACATCGTGTCCCTTGTCTCCTATTACCATCCGCCTAGACGCACAGTTCGGGACCCCCTACCCGAGATCCGCTGGTTTTGACACCAACAGGGGGGACGACTCGCTCGGCGTCTACTCTCAGCGAAGGCTCGTGCCGCCCTCGGAGCTCAGCTGGATTCCGCCTCCCGCTTCACCGGAGCTTGGCGGCAGGCCGACCCGCTGCCCTCTCCCAGACGAGGGCGGCGACGAGGGGGCTGGTCGCGACCACCACTGGAGGAGCTGCTACCCGAAGGAGAGTCACCGGAGCTTGGCGGATCTCGGGCCCCGCTGCTCGCGCGCCCTCCGCCCCCTTCACCCCAACCAACGCCGAGGCTGGGCACGCGGCAAAGGTCATTGTCTTCGGGGCAGCATCCGGCGCGGTGGCCGTCTTCCCCGAACACTCTCACGTAGAGGGTGGCGTCACCGTCGAACCTGAAGTGCAGAGTGCAACGCCGGTGCAGGGCACACGCGCGGACAAATGTCTGGCAGCCACGGGTCAAGGCCGCCTCCCCGACGGTGGAGACCTCCAAAGTTGCCCAAGAGGCCCTGCTGCAGCAACTATCTGCCTAAAGCAAAAGCCTGGGGCACCAGCCGGGCGCTCACCTATGAAGAAACGGGGAAGTTGGAGCCAGGTGCCGGTCGGGTCCGCCGACCACACGACGAACTCCGGCAGCACCTCCGCCGAGCGGAAGCGTGGCCTTGGGGGTCGCGTAGACCCAGCACGCCTCTTGATGGCAGCCGAACGCCCACCGCTGCGTAGAGGGCTGCTTCCACAGCCCCGGGAGGCCGCAGCAGGGGCAGTGGGGTGCTTGCGAGGACGGCCCCGGCCGCGCTTGGTCGGAGGGGAGCCGGGACCTTCCTAGCGAGCCTTCCCTTTCTCCGCGGCCGAGAACCTCTTCGGCGGAGCCATGGGGATGGCGAGCGGCCGAGAAGAAGACGAGGAGTAGCAGGAAGAGATGGACTGGAAAGGCTCGCGCCATCCCGTACATATAGCTGAGGGAGGCCAACCGTCGGCCTCCACGATCATAGGTAATCATGACCCGTTTTGCATGCAGAGACTTTTCAAATCATGTAGTTTCCAAGGCGTCGTGGGGGAGCCAGGACGCCCACGTCCAATTAACCGCCACGCGACGCCCAAGGCCACAGGCTCTTGGGTCCCGCGGCACTTCGCACTTGCCTCTTCGCTTCTCTGCTAAGCCAAGTCTGAGCGCGCCTTGGGCCCGGGGGCTACTATCGGCATTCTGGGAACGAGGGTATCCACACTTGCCTACCTGCAGCCTGCGGCGTAGCTCAAGGAGTGGCCCAGTACGGCCCATCTTCATCAACACTTTCTCAAGACCCTCGCGAGGGGCCAAGCCTCGCGGGGAAGGACGACAGGAGGCTTCCTCAGGCACGGCCTCGTCAGGCTGGCTCGCGAGGAGGTGGAGAGATCAAGGCGGGGTACCTCATGAGGTGCCCGTGACGCAAGCCATGACGACCAAGGCTAGGCGGGCGCCAGGCGGGAGCCAACCTGCGCAGAGTCCTTGTTTCCCCTTTGGTGCAAAGGGGGCAAGTGCAGGCAAGGGTATCAAGCAAAGGCAACCATTTCGGTGCAACAAGACCAAGACCAGCAGGGCGGCAGAACGGAGGTCATCATGGAGCCCAAGCCAGCGTCATCGTCAGGGTCTTTGGCAGGCGAGGACCAACTTTAGTCAAGATAAGTGTACTAGATGTTCCCCTTCAAAATGGCCAATTGTTGGCGCCCTTCCCGCTCAATATTTGGGAAGAGGCCCAGGGCCTCCGCCTATAAATAGGACTAGCCACCCCTAGGGTAGAGGCATCGGCATCTGATTTGGAGACCAACCAGAGAGAAGAACCTTGGACAACACCACCATAGGAACAGACCCTCGCGAGGCTGTTCTTCCTTTGTACTGTTCATCATCAGCCCCAGAGGCAATCCACACACCACACACTGGAGTAGGGTATTACACCACAATGGTGGCCTGAACTAGTATAAATCTCGTGTCCTTTGTGTTGTTCTTCGTGTAGTTTAGATCCTAGCGAGGCGGTGAGACATGAGTAGGCTGGGGGTGTGATCTCCGCGTGCACCCTAGTGTTCGAACCTCAAGGGTCTGCCGGAACCCGAAATCCGACATTTGGCGCGCCAGGTAGGGGGTGCACTGGAGTTCTCCCTTCCGTCGACCCATTCTCCATCAGCACCTCGCTCCGCCCTCATGGCGGACAATGCACCACCCGCTCCAGCTGTCGACGCCGGCGCGGGAACCAGGGGGCTTCGAGCCCTGGCCCCCGCCTTGCGACGGGTGCAGTGGCCGAACAAGTTCAAGCCCGACATGCCGCCGCGCTACAACGGCGCGGCCGACCCGCTGGCCTTCTTGCTAGCGTATGGAGAAGCCGTCCTTAAGGCCGGAGGCGATGACAGGGTCATGGCTAACTGGTTGCCCATGGCCCTCACCGGTGTCCCGCGCATGTGGCTGCTCCACTTGCCGGCGGCTTTTGTGGCCTCCTGGGGGGAGTTGCGCATCCTTTTCCTCGCCCATCATGCTACGCCGGCACCCCCAGTCGTTGCAGCCCTCCTCGGGGGATCGCAGGAACCACCCTCAATCCGCCACATCAAGCCATTCGTCCGCCAGATCGGCGCCGCCTTTGTGCTGCGCGGGGCGCCTCCGGGTTGGGCGGCACCTAAAGCCGATCTGGCCTTCAGCTCAGATAATCACCCCTCCAACTCGGCCTGCTCAGGCGCGCTCCCAATGTTGTGCACCCCCACTATCTGCAGCAAGGCGGTCACCAAGACCCTCATCAACGATGGCGCTGGCCTCAGTGTGCTCTTAGTGGAGGCCTTCAGCCTTCTCCACATACCGCTGGAACCATGCATGAACTGAGGTAAGTTGCATATTTTTTAATATATACTAGTGTACAATGTATATTCAAATGCACCCCCTCCATTTCAAAATAATCATAGTTTTAGGATTTTCAAGAGTCAAGATTTGTGAAGTTTGACAAATCCTGAAAGTTCAATTCAAGAGAACCGAAAAGTTAATGCTTCTACTCCCAAATATTGAACGAAACACCAAATAAGCCTCTGGTCACCTGAAGCCGCGCGAGACTAATGTTTGGCGGTAGGAAATTGCTGTCTTGACTCTGGCCCGTGTAGCCCATCGGCCCGATGTCCAAAGGTCTAAACCAGAATAGGTTTGTAACTTCACCAAGACGCCAGTCTCAACCGCCTCCGAGAAGCATTCATACATCATGGGGCGCCTAAACACCCATGTGCTCGGCCGAAATCTATCCCACCCACCATTTGGGACACCTGAGATTACTGTCCTACCCCCAACACGCAATATGTCCGAAATTTTAGATGGGGGCAAAATTTGTAACTTTGCCCAAATTTCAAACAAGCGCCTCACAAACTAAAACATTGTACCCCCTTAGTTCCCCCTCCATCAGTTTCCCCATTTCATACTCCGTGGGATCCAAAACGCCCTCTCCACCAGCCACGAAACCCGAGCCTCCTCCGTCCTCCACCCCGTCGCACCCAATCCACCGCCACCCTCCTCCATCACACCGAAGCCGATACCCCGACATCGTTGTCCAACGCAACCGCAACCTCAATGCCCTCAAGGACTTAGCAGCTCAAGTCGAGGCAGAGCTACCTACACGACCCCGACACTGACGCCGACGTGCACCATACCAGAACCACTTCAACCACGCCGTCCTGTGCCTCACCACTGCCGCTCCACTATTGCAACCGCCCACCGCACCGGAGTTGTTCCCGCTACGATGTTGTTCACCGCCTCGGATCTGGTTCCCCGCCGCCGACAGACGGCCACCGCACCAAACTCAACAACATCGCCATGGGTTCATACAAGGCTCCACCATCCTCCACAACTTCTCGTTTCCAGCAAACCACAAGAAGTTCGTTAGAAAAACAGAAGGAGGACATAGCACTGCTAGCAGAAAGAGGTACTCCTCTTCCCATATAATCTGACATCTCTTCTCACACCGTATTCATCCCATGAAAGAAAATAGTTGAGCGCTTCTTACTGCATCTTCTCCATGATAATAAATGCACAAGGTTTCCTCCCATTTGCTATTTCACCTTGGCTAGAGGTCAGTAGCCTACCTGGATTTCAATTCAGGGTCGGTTGATTTGTAATTAAAAGAAGAAACACCTTCTCGGGCGTGCGGAGCACCTAGTCCACCTGTTCGCCGAGGAAGCGGTGCATCAGTGTCTATCATAGGAGTGCGGGGCACAGGAGCTGCTTGCGCCTTATCTAGAGGTCGGCGGGGCTTGAAGGGGTGGCCGGGGGCGGTGCCAAGCACAGCGATGCGGTGAGCTCGAGGGGAGGGCGGAGGCAGCGACTGGGTCGATGGTCGCTGGCTTTTCAAGGAAGATCGTCAACACTGACTGGCTGGAGGTAGATGAAGGCGATCTTCCCGTTCTTTGTACATCGGACGGTGCTGAAAAAATGGACTGGCCTATTTGTTTCAGTCGATTGTTATTTTCATAGGACCACACCTTGTGGTGTGGTGGAGGAGCATCTACATTTCGCAGCCATCCTTGTGCTCATATTTCAAAATCCTAGAATCTAGTAATTTCATGTCCATGCATGTTGTAGAGCTATCATATGACTCCCATCATTTATTTCTCACCGACCTGCTATCTGCTACTTTTACACTATACTACTTGTGCACACACTTCACCCATACTCACACTATTGTTTTTTTTTTGCATGGGTATTTCAGACTCTGACGTAGTGTTGATGAGTTCACAAAAGAAAATATAGAAGTCGCTCCAGTGTAATTCTAAGATAAGCACTAAGTGTTTCAGCGCTCTAAAGGGTGTAGTGTTAGCAGATGGAGACAGTAAATGTAGATCTGCAGTTGATGATCTCAATTGCCACACACAACCATCCCAGGTGCTTGCTTTAACTTCGCACTGTCAAATGTGTTTGCATGTTGCATATGGTGTGTAGCTTGTATTGCTTCCATTTTGGTTAAATTGCAACTGCTTACTTTACACATTATAGATAATGGCATGCCTTCCTGTTTTTGATACATACTACATATGTCTATTAACCATGTTCATACATCAAACTAATGCTCTTTTGTATCCCTCCTCAATCACTTATGATGAGATAGTCACCCCAATGGGTTACTGTGAGACGTGCTACTCGTTTAAAGAGTGCAGGGTCATCCTACCCACATGATTCTCAAGAAATAGCAAGGCTAAATGAAAATAGTCAACATAGCTCTCTAATTGATGACCGCAATTCCCCTACACCACCATCTAAGGTGCTTGCTCTTACTTGGCAATGTGATATGTGGTTGCATGTTGCATATGGTGTCTACTTTGTAATGCTTCTAATTAGGGTAAATTGCATCTGCTTAGTTAACACGTCATACCTATGAATATGACATGCCTTCCTGTTTTTGGTACATACTATGTCTTTCTATTAACCATTTTCTTACATCATACTACTTTTATTGTGTATCCCTCATCAATCACTTCTGACGAGACACCTTCTAGTTGATAGTGTAATATTGGTTGCATCTTGCATATCATTTCAAACATGTATGGCCTCTAATTAGTTGAAGTGCCACTTATAATGAGACACATCTAACTGGGTAGAGTAATTTTGGTTGGATCTTTCATATGGTGTCTAGATTGCATTGCTTCCAATTTGTTGAATGCCTTCTGCTTAGCGTTTTTCGTACATATTCCATCCTCCTACAATGTGGTTGCCTTACATAAAAGTTGTGTTTGTCAGTATCATGCATCAACGAATTTGGAAGTGCAAATTTCATTCCTTTTTCTTGTGTGTTTACTTGACAAGGAAAAATCTAAAAGGACGAAGGCACGAAATGATGGTGGTCCTCTGCAGCAACCGAAAACAGATGATCTCTACATATTCTCCTGCTACTCCTACTACAATGCAAGTTCCAAAACTCATCTCCCCTACTCCACAGCCGAGGTGCTTCCTCTAACATGGCAGTGTGATATCTGGTTGCATGTTGCATATGGTGCCTAGATTGTATTGCTCCTAATTTGTTAAATTGCATCTCCTTAGCTTACACATTATACACGTGAATATGACACGCCTTCTTGTTTTTGGTACATACTACATCTGCCTATCACACCATGTTCTTACATCAAACTACTATTCGTGTGTATCCTGCATCTATCACTTATGATGAGATAGTCATGCCCGTGGGTTAGTATGAGATGCGCTACTCTTATAAAGAGTGCAGTTTCATCCTCCCTACATGATTCTCAAGAAACAGCAACCCTAAATGAAGATATTGAACGTAGCTCTATACATGAAGACCGCATTTACCCTTCACCAACATCACAAGTGCTTGCTCTAACGTCGCAGTGTGATATGTGGGTGCATGTTGCATACAGTGTCTAGCTTGTAATGCTTCTAATTAGGGTAAATTGCATCTGCTTAGTTTACACATTGTACCTATGAATATGACATGCCTTCCTATTTTTGGTAGATAATACATCTATATGTTAACCACGTTCTTACATGAAACTACCTCTCTTCTGTATCCTGCATCAATCACTTATGATGAGACACCTTTATTCATTGCATATTGCATATGATTTCTAGCTTGTTACCATGTATTGCTTCTAATTTGGTCAAATACATTTATGAGGCCACCCTTTTAATTTGGCAGAGTGATATTGGTTTCACCTTTCATATAGTTTCTAGATTGCATTGCTTCTAACTAGTTCAAACACCTTGTGCTTAGTTTAAACTTTATACATCATGCATGTCAATATGTCATGTCATCCTATTTTTCATACATATTCCATCCTCCTATCATGCCGCTGCCTTACATGAAAGTAGTTTTCGGAGGTATCATGCGTCAAGGAGTTCTTGTCGGATTTTGTGTTCCGCAAACCCTTGATAGGTTTGAACTCTTGGGTACGTGCAGAGATCTCAACCTACCCAGCATGTCTACTCGCGATCCTCTAGGCCTAGCGCGTCGAGCTCAAAGAGACAGAGAGACACGGCAGTTTATCCTGGTTCGGGCCACCTTGCGGTGTAATACCCTACTCCAGCGTTTTCCTGGATTGCCTCGAGGGGCTGAGGATGAACTAGTACACCGGCTGAACAAGCCTCAGGAGGTAAGGTGTTCTAGAGCTCGGTTGAGCTGGTGAGGTGGTCGGGTGAGAGTGGATCCGATCTCTCCGTCACCCGTTCTGCCCTTTCTCTCTTGATTCCGTCCCCCTCTATGGTGGTGGCTAAGTCCTATTTATAGTGGCCTTGGTCCTCTTCCCAAATGTTGGCGGGAAGGGATCCCACAACGTCCGGATTTGAAGGGGGACAGGAAGTACATCCTATCCTGACTAAAGTGCTCTTCGCCTGCGAAAAGCCTCTGGTCGTGACGCTGTGGTGGGCTCGGCGATGGCCTTTGTCCTGCCGTCCTGGCGGTCTTGGTCTTGTTGCACCAGAATGGAAACCTTTGGCTGATTCCTCGGGACTCCGCGCCTACTGCTTGCCTCCTTTGCACCAAAGAGGAAACTGGTACTCTATGCCCGCTGGCGCCCGCCTGGCCTTGGTCATCATGGCTCACGTCAGCTGAGCCTCATGAGGTGCACCTTGCATAGAACTCTCCGCCCCTCGGGAGCCAGCCTGAGGAGGCCGATCCCCTCGGAGGTCTTGGCGTCGTCCGCCTCGCGAGGGTCTTGAGTTGTTGATGCTGAAGCTGGGCCGTACCAGGCCGTCGATGGAGCCACGCAATGGGCCGCAGGCAAGCAAGTCTGGGTACCCCCGTATCCAGAACGCCGACAGTAGCCCCCGAGCCCAAGGCGCGCTCGGACTTAGCTTCTAGGCGAAGCCAAAGGGCAAGTGCGGAGCGCCGCGGGCCCTAACCGCCTACGGCCTTGAATGACGCATGGCGATTGATGGGACGTGGGCGTCTCCATTTCCCCATGCTGCCTCGGTAACCGTTCGACTTGACGAGTTGATGCTGCATGCAAAAGATCATCATTACGCGAGGCCGTCGTGGTTGAACATGTCGTGGCGGCTGCCGCAATTTCGGCACAAAGGGGTGTTGCGACTCCTGTGGCTCCAGCAGCGGCGTCGTCTTCTCGGAGCTTGGAGACCCAGCCTCGGGAGGAGCCGGCGTCCACGGTAGGACTGACCCTGGCGGCGCCCATCTCTGTCACGACTCCTGAGGTCACAAGGCCTCCGGAGCCCCTTGTCCTTCCTGCTGCTGCAGCTTCACCTGTCTTGGCACCAAGAACATCTCTTCTTCTACCCACCGTGCTGCTGGGCCATGGTGCTCCTTCCCCCTCCGGAGCCCTAGAGGAGGCCCAAACCGTGCTAGACCATCTCCAAGGTGATCTTCAAGGCTGGGACCAGCACGCAGCGTTGGGGCGCCTGGGGCTGATCTCAGGCTGGCTCCAGGCCGACGCATCTGTCCGAGCGGCCTGGAGTTCCGTGAAGGAGGCCCAGAAGGTGGCCGGAGTAGCCGCTGCCGAGCGTGACTTGGCGCAGAAGGAGGCCAAGGACGCCCAGGAGCGTTGCCACGCAGTGGAGGCCAAGCTGAAGACCCTCCAGGATTGGGAGGCCGCCTAGGACAGCCAGCTCCAGGAGCGAGAGGAGAAGCTGAAGGCCCAGGAGGCTGCCGTTGTCACTCATGACGTCGAGCTGAAGCATGCAACCTAGGAGCAAGCCATGGAGCACGACCGCCTGAAAAGCTTGAAGGAGGAAGCGAAAACGGCCCAGGCATCCCTTGCCGAGGCCAAGGAGGTGGCCGCCATGGAGCACAGCACCCTCGTCTCCCTCAAGGCAAGATTTCACAAGGCTCAGCAGGCACTCTTTGGGAGCGATCCCTAGGGGACAGTGGTGACCCCGAAGGAGAGCCCTGCCGCCCTACTTCCTGAGGTCGTCGAGGCGCTCGAGGACGTCGTCGATGGGTTTTGGCTCCATGGTGGAAGGCGAGGCTCGCCTACTCTACTCCTCGGCCTTGACGCGCACCTTCAGCCATCTCTATCTCCGTGACGCCAGCTTCAACTTTGCCGCCTTCCTCGAGCCCGTCGACTCCAACTCCTATGATGTTGTTGCCGACGCCGTGAAAGGTTCAGTGGAGGCCCTGCTGGACAAGTTCCTTGTCGTTGGCCCTGCGGCTGGGGTCAAGGGCAAGGACGATGGCGACATCGTCGATGATGGGGCTCCACACGCGGGCGATGGCGGTGGCCAAGGCTGAAGAGGTGGCGCGACGATGATGCTCCTTCCTATTTTTATTCTGCAACATGTATCATGCCTCGTGGAGGCGTTAAAACTGGTGCTTGGAACAATGTGCTTTGTAATAACTAGCTTATGGCTTTGCGACTTATTTTCCATTTGCTTTGTTGTCTGCGTCGGCAGGGCCCGACCCCGCGCGTACCTCAGCCGCTGTTGGGTCATCCAGATCACCACGATGAGCCTAAGGGATGAGGGGCTATGTGGCCAGTTAGGCTCCTGAGACATGATGCTCAGGAGTCCCCCTTGACATGCGAAAAGCTTGGGAAAATAGGCGCGAGGGCAAGCCTTGGCGTTCTGAGTCGATAGGGCCCGGCCCCGCGAATACCTCAACCGCCGTTGGATCATTTAGGTCACCAGGACGAGCCCAAGGGTTGAGGGGCTATGCGGCCAGTTAGGCTCCTGAGACGCGATGCTCGGGAGTCCCCCTTGACGTACGAACGGCTTGGGAAGGGAGGGACGAGAGTTAGGCCTTGGTGTTCTACGTCGGCAGGGCCCGTCCTCACGCATACCTCAGCCGCCGTTGGGTCGTCTGGATCACCAGGACGAGCCCAAGGGGTGAGGTGCTACGTGGCCAGTTAGGCTCCTGAGGCGCGATGCTCAGGAATCCCCCTTGACGTACGAACAGACCATCATACCTCTCCTCGCCTGTCTCTCGCTCGGGAGGGGCGCACGAAGACCAGGTCCGTGGGACCTTGCATGGTAGCATATTCCAGGGGTGACCTGAGTGTAGCCCCCTCGTGCCCAGCCCCCTCGTGCTACCCTCTCGAGGGAGAGCAGCACGGTGAGGCTAAGCACTAAGCTCGGAGGCTCCCTGAGGTTGCTGCAGCCGCGAGGCCACCCTCAGTTGTTTATCACCAGCGTGGAGCATGGCGCTTCCGCTCTTGCACGGGCATAGCTACTCTTCGGCAGTGTTGACGGCCAGCACGGAGCATGGTGCTTCCACTGGTGCGTGGGAGGGGGCTCCCTTTGAGGAGAGCCCCCGGGCGTGTACAGCCCCACCCTGACACGTGGCTTGCACGGCATGGCTGGAGGAGGTGTGTATGGGCACTCTGAGCCAACGCGGCACTCATGAGGCCCTACCTCAAGGCGGGTTGTGCCTGAATTTGATCGGGAACTCTTGTGTCAGTCCTGCAAGATGGTTAGGAAACCTGCACTGAATGAGTCTCCTGAGGTTATTGCATGAGAAGGCCACACACCAATGACCCCAGGAGGTGACGTGAACGGGGCCGGCCCGCCAGACAGAGCTCAGCCGTTGGGTTTATCGATGCTGCAGGGACGGACCCGAGCACAGACACCGGGCCCAGTCTTCTCATGTAACGATCCTAAAGAAAAACAACCGGCGTGCGGCTCCTGTGGCGACGAGGCACTAGGTTGCGCCCTCACTCATCCGCCCGCGATTAGCTCATACGAGAACAAGGCACCAAGGGCCATGGGAGGTGACGTACACGGGGGCTGGCCCGTGAGCCAAAGCTCAGCCTCTTGGGTTTAGCGATGCTGTAGGGACGGACCCGAGCACAAACGCCGTGCCAGTCCTTAATCATGAGGCGGTCATGGGTGGGCTCGTAAGGGCGCAAGACATTGTTGGCGGCGAAGCGCCGATCAGGCAGTTGATAATTTCAAAGAAGCTCATAAGGGAAGGTAAACTAGTTTTGATAGACACAAAAGAGATACATATCACAGGGACAGAACCACGTGACTTGGGGATAATGCAGCCCGAGAGGCGCCCCCAAATTGAACGAACTAAAAAGATGTCACCTGGCACTGTTGCTGAAGAGATGTCGGGGTAGTAGAAGATGTGCGCTGCTGAAGTCGTTCCTCACGAGCCGTCTTGGCCCTGGGCCTCGGGAGGCTCTGGGGGCCTGGGGGCTCCTGAAGATGCATCTCCATCTCCGCCAGGATCGCCTGGTGCCTAGCCTCTTGAGCCGCTAGGATGTCCCGCATGCGGTGCTGGAATGCGACAGCTGCGCTCGGCGGGCCGAAGGGCATGCGAACGTAGCTGTGAGGGGGACCCTCGCATCGGCCGACATGGTGCAGCCAGAAGAGCTGCCGAGATGTGGCCCTATTGAGCCCTGGAATGAAGATGCAAACACGGAACTCCTTACCCTCTCCAGGGCAATGAGCCGCGCCCGGCGGTGGGCGGCGATCACCCTGCAAAACCCTTGCCTCTTGAATCTCCTCGACTGCCTTGCTAATGAACTCCTGAATGCATGGTGCCTCATGCCCCGCGCCTTCTCCTGGGAAGCATGCGCTAAAGCATGCCTCCACATGGTGCCTGAGCGCCTCCCTCGTGATGTTGGCTAGGTCTAAGGACCTCCAAAGGAGAGCCCCCAAGCCCAGCCTAAGAGGGGTGCCGGGCGCGCCTTCCTATGTGATAGGTGAAGGCGCCCCATCTAGGGACGTGAGGCTCAGCGCGGCACTGTCGAGCGATACCTTATCGTGAGACCCCTGACCCAGCTGCAGCTTCTTCGTCTTGGGGGCAACCTCAGGGGGGAGGACACTGCCCTTGTCTTCAGGGTTCTCGACTGCTGCAGCCTTGTAGGCGTACTCGAGGGAGCACACCGCGTCCTTTTCCTTGTAGGCGATTGTGATGATGTCGCTGCTCCCTGGCATCTTGAGGACGTTGTAGCCGTGGTGTGTTGCCGCCATGAACATGGCCAGTGTTGGGTACCCGAGGATGGTGTTGTATGGCAAACGAATGTCGGTGACGTCGAACTCGATGAGCTCGGTGTGGTAGTTGTCGCTCTCGCCGAAGGTGACAGGGAGGCAGATCTGTCCTATCGGATACGTGGAACCATCGGTCACTCCTGAGAATGGCTTGGTAGGCTGAAGCTGGTGATATGGCACTTGGAGCCTGTTAAACGTCTTGACAGAGAGAACATTGAGCCATGCTCCACCCTTAATGAGGGTCTTGGTGATGACCACATTGCTGATGACGGGCGAGCAGAGCATTGGGAGCACGCCAGCAGTGGCCACGCACTTGAGATGATCGGAGGATTTGAAGGTGATGGCGTATTTGGACCACCTGAGCGGGCGAGTTGCCTCGAGCTTGGGGAGCACTGCGTTCACCTCGCGTGCGAACTGCTTGAAGATGCGGTCAGAGGCTGGGGCTTGAGAGCCGCCCATGATGCAGGCAATGGCTCGAGCCTCCTAGAAGCCCCCAGCCCCCTCGTCCTGGTGATGATATTCGTTCCTTCTTGGTGGTGGAGGCAGTGGGGGTAGACCAGCGTTGCCCTGAGGCCGATCCCCGCGAGGCTGGTCCCTCCAGGCACCCTCGTGAGGCTGGCCTGCCAGCGGTCCTCCCTAAGCTGGTCGCGCCACTCCTGGCAATGCTCGCGGCCGTCCCAGCGTCCTCCACCTTGGTCGCCTCCGCGACCGTAGCCTCGTTCATTGTGCTTGGGGCGTCGGCTGAGGCGTCCATCGCGGAGGGCCCTAAGCTCCTGGTAGTCGTTGGTGTTGTGGCTGTGGACATTCTGGAAGACGCAGAATGGTCGGTTGCTCTTGGATGACTCAGGGTGATCGCAGCCATGCTTCATCTCCGGCTCGGCTGCAAGCACAGCTGGCCCCTTGTGCTTCATGTTTTTGGTTTTGGCCTTCTTGTCTTCTGGGTCAGCATCGAGGAGCTCGAGGAGGGAGAGGCGTCCCTCCTTAGTCCTCGCACACTTGTTTGCCATGTTGAACATCTCCAGGACTGTGTAGAGGTCCGCGTGAATGGCGAGCTCCTCCTTCATCTTGATATCACGGACGCCATCAGTGAACGCTGAGATGATGGCCTCATCCGACACCTTGGGGATCTTGAGGTGAACATTGTTGAAGCGCTGGATGTACTTCTACACGGTCTCCCTTGGCTGCTGCCTGATGCATCGTAGGTCACCCGCGGCCGGCAGGCAGTCGCGAGTGCCCTGGAAGTTGGCGATGAAGCGGTCGCGCATCTCATCCCAGGAGGAGACGGATCCCACAGGGTGATTCAAGAGCCAGGAGCACGCACCATCCTTGAGGGCCATGGGGAACTAGTTCACCATGATCTTCTCGTTGCCACTAGCCGCCTTGATGCTTAGCTCGTAGAGCTGCAGGAACTCGGCGGGGTCGGCGGTGCCGTCTTAGCGTGGGGGCAGATCAGGCTTGAACTTGCCCAGCCATATGACGTTGTGAAGCTTCGGGGCGAACGGGCGGCACCCTATTGTGGTCACGGGAGCCCATCGAGGAGGTGGAGCTTGGTCTTGGTGCTCGCGCACCGCCACCATCACAGGCGTCACACGATCTTGATGTGGGGGTGCTGGAAGCGCACGCGCATCTTCTTGGGGCCGCTGCACCACTTGGCATCTCGTCTCTTTGTGCATAGGCGACTGGCGCGATGGGTCGTGCCGCGGTGCCACCCCCTTGGTTCAACGATGGCGCCCTGAGCTGGAGGTGGTGGAGGTGCCCCGTGAGCCATGTTGCCCGCGGCAGGCGGCTACTGAGGCAGTGAGTGGGCCAGCGCGGTGGAGTCTCCGGTGGCGCTGACGAGCTCGGCGATGCGCTTGAGCCACTCCTCGTAGAAGTCGTCGACGGGGCGGTAGCGAAGGAGCTCCCACGCCATGAGCAAAGAAGCTTGCGCGTTCGCCGGGCTGCGACGCGCGTGGGAGGATCAAGCGGCCAGGGTCAACGACGGAGTGGCAGTGCACCCGTCGCAGTGCACCGAGGGGTGCAGCGATGAAGCTTGCTGCTCGTGGCCGACAGGGCCCGTGGCGGTGTCGGCCACTAGTGACAGAGGACGACAAGGATAGCCGTCGCCCGCCGGAGCCGTCTGAGCGACGCGGGCGGAAACTGTGGCCCGGCGCTCAGCGCAAGCCCGACGTGCGGCAGCCATGGAAGTGTCGGAGAGCGGTGGATCGATCAACGGAAGAGAGGATCCGACGCACCCCTACCTGGCGCGTCAAATGTTGTATTCGGGTTCCGCAAACCCTTTATAGGTTCGAACTCTAGGGTGCGTGCGGAGATCTCAACTTAACCATCTTACCTACTCGCGATCCTCTAGGCCTAGCGCGTCGAGCTCAAAGAGATAGAGAGACACATCAGTTTATCCTGGTTTGGGCCACCTTGCGGTGTAATACCCTACTCCAGCGTTTTGGTGGATTGTCTCGAGGGGCTGAGGATGAACTAGTACAGTGGATGAACAAGCCTCAGGAGGTGAGGTGTTCTAGAGCTCGGGTGAGCTGGTGAGGTGGTCGGGTGAGAGTGGATCTGATCTCTCCGTCCCCCATTCTACCCTTTCTCTCTGGATTCCGCCCCCCTATATGGTGGTGGCTAAATCCTATTTATAGTGGCCTTGGTCCTGTTCCCCAATGTTGGCGGGAAGAGATCCCACAACGGCCGGATTTGAAGGGGGGCAGGAAGTACATCCTATCCTAACTAAAGTGGTCTTCACCTGCAAAAAGCCACTAGTCGTGACGCTGCGGTGGGCTCGGCGATGACCTCCGTCCTGCCGTCCTAGCGGTCTTGGTCTTGTTGCACCAGAATGGAAACCTTTGGCTGATTCCACAAGACTCCGCGCCTGCTGCTTGCCTCCTTTGCACCGAGGAAACTGGTACTTTGTGCCTGCTGGCACCTGATGACCCACAAGTATAGGGGGTCTATCATAGTCCTTTCGATAAGTAAGAGTGTCGAACCCAACAAGGAGCAGAAGGAAATGATAAGCGGTTTTCAGCAAGGTATTCTCTACTAGTACTGAAATAAGCGGTAACAGATAGTTTTGTGATAAGATAAATGGTAACGAGCAATAAGTAACAAAAGTAAATAAAGTGCAGCAAGGTGGCCCAATCCTTTTTGTAGCAAAGGACAAGCCTGGACAAACTCTTATAATAGGAAAAGCGCTCCCGAGGACACATGGGAATATCGTCAAGCTAGTTTTCATCACGCTCATATGATTCGCGTTCGGTACTTTGATAATTTGATATGTGGGTGGACGGGTGCTTGGGTACTGCCCTTACTTGGACAAGCATCCCACTTATGATTAACCTCTATTGCAAGCATCCGTAACTACAACAAAAATATTAAGGTAAACCTAACCATAGCATGAAACATATGGATCCAAATCATCCCCCTTACGAAGCAACGCATAAACTAGGGTTTAAGCTTCTGTCACTCTAGCAACCCATCATCTACTTATTACTTCCCAATGCCTTCCTCTAGGCCCAAATAATGGTGAAGTGTTATGTAGTCGACGTTCACATAACACCACTAGAGGTTAGACAACATACATCTTATCAAAATATTGAACGAATACCAAATTCACATGAATACTAATAGCAAGACTTCTCCCTTGTCCTCAGGAACAAATGTAACTACTCACAAAGCATGTTCATGTTCATAATCAGAGGGGTAATGATGTGCATATAGGATCTGAACATATGATCTTCCACCAAATAAACCAACTAGCATCAATTACGAGGAGTAATCAACACTACTAGCAACCTACTATCACCAATCCCGTACTTGGAGACAAGAATTGGATACAAGAGATGAACTAGGGTTTGGAGATGAGATGGTGCTGGTGAAGATGTTGATTGAGATTGCCCTCTCCCAATGAGAGGAGCGTTGGTGATGACGATGGTGATGATTTCCCCCTCCCGGAGGGAAGTGTCCCCGGCAGAACAGCTCTGCCGGAGCCCTAGATTGGTTCCACCAAGGTTCCGCCTCGTGGCGGCGGAGTCTCGTCCTGAAAGGTTGCTTGTTATTTCTTCCCATTGAAAGACTTCATATAGGAGAAGACGGGCGTCGGAGAGCCACCAGGGGGCCCACGAGGTAGGGGGCGCGCGCCCCACCCTCGTGAGCAGGGTGTGGGCCCCCTAGCCTTCATCTTTGGCGATGATTTTTCTTTATTTATTTTAAGGTATTCCGTGGAGTTTCAGGACTTTTGGAGTTGCGCAGAATATTCCTTTAATGTTTGCTCCTTTTCCAGCCCAGAATTCCAGCTGTCGGCATTCTCCCTCTTCATGTAAACCTTGTAAAACAAGAGAGAATAGACATAAGCATTGTGACATAACGTGAAATAACAGCCCATAAAGCAATAAATATTGACATAAAAGCATGATGCAAAATGGACGTATCAACTCCCCCAAGCTTAGACCTTGCTTGTCCTCAAGCGAAAAGCCGATAACAATAAATATGCCCTCATGTTTAGAAGTAGAGGCGTCGATAAAAATAAAATACGGACATGCAGGCATCATGATTATTTCATAGCAGCAACATAAATAGATTTTTTTCATATGATTACTCATGTTCAAGTGATGATCTTTTCACAAAGCCAAAGTATGAATCAGAAACCTTATTGAGCACCAACAAATTATAACCTCGGTCATTGAAGCAATTGCAATTTATCATAACATCGGCAAGAGTCTATGTCAGAGCTTAAAAGCAAGTCCACATACTCAACTATCACCTAGTCCTTCATAATTGCTAGCACTCACGCGATACTTGTGGTTACGGAGTTTTAATCAGACACAGAGAAAGATAGGGGCTTATAGTTTTGCCCCACAACCTTTTACCTCAAGGGTGATGTCAACAATAATAATTCATGCTCCCCCACATCCAATTAAATATATATATCATGTTCTTTCCAACGTGCTGAGCTTGCCAAAGGATAAAATAAAAAGAAAGGTGAAGATAACCGTGACTCTTGCATAAGGTAAAAGATAATAATAAAAGATAGGCCCTTCGCAGAGGGAAGCAGAGGTTGTCATGTGCGTTTAGGGTTGATGCACAAAATCTTAATGCAAAAGAACGTCACTTTATATTGCCCCTTGTATGTGAACCTTTATTATGCAGTCTGTCACTTTTATTGCGTCCACAACAAGTTCGTACAAAGCTTATTTCTCCACATTAATAAGTCATGCATATTTAGAGAGCAATTCTTATTGCTTGCACCGATGACAACTTACTTGAAGGATCTTACTCAAGCCATAGGTAGATATGGTGGACTCTCATGGCAAAACTGGTTTAAGGGTATTTGGAAACACAAGTAGTATTTCTACTTAGTGCTGAGAATTTGGCTAGCATGAGGGGGAAAGGCAAGCTCAACACGATAGAGGAACCATGACAACATACTTTATCTCAGATATAGGAAAACATAACTCATTATGTTGTCTTCCTTGTCCAACCTCAACTCTTTAGCATGTCATATTTTAATGAGTGCTCCCAATCATAAAAGATGTCAATGATAATATATCTATATGTGAAATCTCTCTTTCCTTATTACTTCCTATTAATTGCAACGATGACCAAAGCTATATTTGCCAACTCCCAACAACTTTTAATCATCAAACTCCTTCTATGTGAAGTCATTACTTTCACTAGGATCAATATGAACTCTTTGATTCTTTTTATTCTTTTTCTTCTAATCACCCAAGATCATGGCAAAATACTCAAGCCCTTGACTCAACACTAATCTTTATTATATAGCTCACGGACTCGATTACAGAGAAGGATCATAAAGCAAAACTCGAAACTAGATCATGCCATAACTTTATTCTACTAAATCAAGATACTACTAAAAGGATTGAACTAAGAAAATGGTAAATATAGGAGTTGTGATGGTGATACGATACCAGGGCATCTCCCCCAAGCTTGGCAGTTGCCAAGGGGAGTGCCCATACCCATGTGATTATGTCCTCGGAGGTGATGGAGGTGGTGATGATGATGGTGGATAATCGCACATCGAGCGTAAAAGTTCCTCCAACTTGCGGATAATGTTCTTGAGCCCCGCAATATGATCCTTCAACAAAATATTCTCCTGTGTAAGATACTTGTTCTGTATGCGGGCTAACTCAATCATCTGGAAGGCTTCAATCTCTATTGGAGTGAAAAGATTAGGTAAGGGTTCAGGGATGTCTTCTTCTTTCACCACCGGAGCTTGAACCTCCATAGCCTTCTTGATCCTTTCATCCTTGTTGATCTCTTCCGGTTCCTCTCTTTTCAACTCTATCTTCAATAACCAGGCATCCTTGTCTTCATTGTTGAAGGAGGGAGAAGTCATGGTGCTCTAAATCTGCACAGAAATAGCTCGAAACGAAAACAGAGGATATTTGCGTGATACGAGAGTCAAAACCTTCGGGAGTATATATAATGAATTTTTACCGACGAAAATATGTATCGTGCAAGGAAACGGAGTCCGGAGGGCACACGAGGTGCTCACGAGGTAGGGGGCGCGCCCTCCACCCTCGTGGAGGCCTTGTGTCTTCCCCGGACTGATACTTATTTTTCTATTTTTCTAAATATTCCAAAACGGAGAAATATTGCCTTAAAAATTGTTTTGGAGTCGGTTTTCTTACCGTACCACATACCTATTCCTTTTCGGAGTCTGGAAATTCTGGAAAGTGTCTCTTATGTATTCCTCCGGGGTTACGGTTTCAATAATATTAGTTTCAACATTTATAGGGTTACCTGAGATATAGTGTTTGATCCTTTGACCGCTTACCACCTTCGGATTTGTGCCTACAAAGTTGTTGATTTTAATGGCACCGGAACGATAGACCTCCTCGATAACGTAGGGACCTTCCCATTTGGAGAGAAGTTTTCCTGCAAAAAACCTTAAACGAGAGTTGTGTAGCAATACATAATCACCTACATTAAACTCACGCTTTTGTATCCTTTTGTCATGTCATCTTTTGACTTTTTCCTTAAACAACTTGGCATTTTCATAAGCTTGGGTTCTCCATTCATTAAGTGAGCTAATATCAAATAACCTCTTCTCACCGGCAAGTTTGAAATCATAGTTGAGATCTTTAATAGCCCAATATGCCTTATGTTCTAATTCGAGAGGTAAGTGACAAGCTTTCCCATAAACCATTTTATACGGAGACATACCCATAGGATTCTTGTATGCAGTTCTATAGGCCCATAATGCATCATCCAGTTTCTTGGACCAATTCTTTCTAGACCTATTCACAGTCTTCTGCAAAATTGATTTGAGCTCTCTGTTGCTCAATTCTACTTGACCACTAGACTGCGGGTGATATGGAGATGCAATTCTATGATTAACGTCGTATTTAGCAAGCATCTTACGGAAAGCACCATGAATAAAGTGTGAACCACCATCAGTCATAAGATATCTAGGGACTCCAAACCTCAGAAAAATAATGTCCTTCAGCATTTTAATAGAGGTGTTATGATCAGCACTACTAGTTGGAATAGCTTCTACCCACTTGGTAACGTAATCAACAGCAACTAAAATATGAGTATATCCATTAGAGGCAGGAAAAGGTCCCATATAATCAAAGCCCCAAACATCAAATGGTTCAATAACAAGTGAATAGTTCATAGGCATTTCTTGACGTCTACTAATATTATCAATTCTTTGACATTCATTGCAAGATAAAACAAACTTACGGGCATCCTTGAAGAGAGTAGGCCAATAAAAACCGGATTGCAATACCTTATGTGCAGTTCTATCTCCAGCATGGTGTCCTCCATAAGCTTCATAGTGACACTTGCGTAGGATCTGTTCCTGTTCATGCTCAGGTACACAACGTCTAATAACACCATCTACTCCTTCTTTATAAAGATGTGGGTCATCCCAAAAGTAATGTCGCAAATCAAAGAAAAACTTTTTCTTTTGCTGGTATGTGAAGCTAGGTGGTATAAATTTAGCAACAATATAATTAGCATAATCAGCATACCATGGAGTGCTATGAGAAGTACTTATGACATTTAATTGCTCATCAGGAAAGCTATCATCAATAGGTAGTGGGTCATCAAGAACATTCTCTAGCCTAGACAAGTTGTCTGCAACGGGGTTCTCAGCTCCTTTTCTATCAACAATATGCAAATCAAATTCTTGCAGCAAGAGAACCCATCTAATGAGTCTAGGTTTTGCGTCTTTCTTTTCCATAAGATATTTAATAGCAGCGTGATCAGTGTGAATAGTTACTCTAGAATCAACAATATAGGGTCTGAACTTATCACAAGCAAACACGACTGCTAAAAGTTCCTTTTCGGTAGTAGCATAATTTCTTTGAGCATTGTCTAGAGTCTTACTAGCATAATGGATAACATTCAATTTCTTATCAACTCTTTGCCCTAGAACAGCACCTACAGCATAGTCACTAGCATCACACATAATTTCAAAGGGTAAATTTCAATCAGGTGGCTGAACAACAGGTGCAGAGACTAATGCTTTCTTAAGTATTTCAAATGCTTCTACACAGTCATCATCAAAGACAAATGGTACATCTTTTTGTAATAAATTAGTCAGAGGCCGAGACATTTTTGAGAAGTCCTTAATGAACCTCCTATAAAATCCGGCGTGACCAAGGAAACTTCTTATACCTTTGATGTCCTTGGGACATGGCATCTTTTCAATAGCATCAACCTTGGCTTTATCAACTTTAATACCTCTTTCAGAAACTTTGTGCCCCAAGACAATACCTTCATTCACCATAAAGTGGCACTTTTCCCAATTCAAGACAAGATTAGTTTCTTCACATCTCTGCAAAACTCGAGCAAGATTGCTCAAGCAATCATCAAAAGAGGAACCATAGACGGAAAAGTCATCCATGAAAACCTCACAAATTTTCTCACAAAAGTCAGAGAATATAGCCATCATGCATCTTTGAAAGGTAGCAAGTGCATTACATAAACCAAAAGACATACGTCTATAAGCAAAAGTACCAAAAGGACATGTAAAAGTGGTCTTTGATTGATCCTTAGCCGACACAGGTATTTGAGAAAAACCAGAATAACCATCTAGAAAGCAATAATGTGTATGTTTGCATAATATTTCTAGCATTTGAACAATAAAAGGTAAGGGGTAATGATCTTTCTTAGTAGCCTTATTTAACTTGCGGAAATCAATTACCATCCTATAACCTGTGATAATTCTTTGCGGAATCAATTCATCTTTATCATTAGGAACAACAGTAATACCTCCCTTCTTAGGGACACAATGGATAGGGCTTACCCACTGACTATCAGCAACAGGATAAATTATACCTGCCTCCAGAAGCTTGAGTATTTCTTTTCTTACCACTTCTTTCATTTTAGGATTCAAACATCATTGAGGATCACGAACTGGTTTGGCATCAACTTCCAAATTTATTTTATGCTGACATAGAGTGGGACTGATGCCCTTAAGATCATCCAGAGTATATCCAATAGCGGCACGGTGCTTTTTCAGAGTTTTCAATAATCTTTCTTCTTCATGCTCTGAAAGGTTAGCACTAATAATAACAGGATATATTTTCTTTTCATCAACATAGGCATATTTAAGATTATCAGGAAACGGTTTAAGCTCAAACACGGGATCACCCTTGGGTGGAGGAGGATCCCCTAGGATTTCAACAGGCAAATTGTGTTGCAGAATAGGTTCATGTTTAAAGAATATTTCATCTATTTCCCTTCTTTCATTCATGAACATATCATTTTCATGGTCTAGCAAATAGTGTTCTAAAGGATCACTAGGAGGTATAGCAATAGAAGCAAGACCAATAATTTCATCCTTACGAGGCAATTCTTCCTCACGATGTTGTTTACTAAATTTAGAGAAATTAAACTCATGAACCATATCATCCAAGCCAACAGTAACAACATTCTTTTTGCAATCTATTGTAGCATTAACAGTAAGCAAGAAGGGTCTACCAAATATAATGGGACAAAAGCTATCTTGTGGAGAACCAAGAACAAGAAAATCAGCGGGATATTTGGTTTTCCCACACAAGACTTCAACATCTCTAACAATTCACATTGGAGATATAGTATCTCTATTGGCAAGTTTAATTGTAACATCAATTTCCTCTAACTCAGCAGGTGCAATCTCATGCGTAATTTCTTTGTATAAGCCAATGGGTATAACACTAGCACTAGCACCCATATCACATAAGCCATGATAACAATGATCTCCTATTTTAACAGAAATAACAGGCACGCCTACCACAGGTCTATGTTTATCTCTATCACAGGGTTTAGCAATTCTAGCAGTTTCACCAGAGAATTGAATAACATGCCCATCAATATTATCAGACAAGAGATCTTTAGGAATATTGGGTTCTACTTTGACTTGCTCAGTAGGTGTATAAGTCCTAGTATTGCTTTTACGAACAACAGTTGAAGCTTTAGCATGATCCTTCATCTTAACAGGGAAAGGGGGTTTCTCAACATAAGAAGTAGGAACAATAGGATCATTATAAGTGACAATCTTTTCTTCAACTTTAATAGGTGCAGCTACTTTTACTTCTATGGGAGGATGATATTTAAACCACTTCTCCTTGGGGAGATCAACATAAGTACCAAAAGATTCACAGAAAGAAGCTACTATCTCAGAGTCAAGTCCATATTTAGTGCTAAACTTACGGAAAATATCGGTATCCATAAAAGATTTAACACAATCAAACTTAGGTGTCATACCCGACTCCTTACCTTCGTCGAGGTCCCAATCTTCAGAGTTGCATTTGATTCTATCCAATAAATTCCATCCAAATTCAATAGACTTCATCATAAAAGAGCCAGCACAAGAAGTATCGAGCATGGTGCGATTGTTATCAGAAAGCCGAGCTTAAAAATTCTGGAGAATTGTCAATTTTGAGAGCTCATGATTGGGGCATGAATGTAACATTGATTTAAGCCTCCCCTAAGCTTGAGCGATGCTTTCTCCTTTGCGAGGCCAAAAATTATATATATTGCGATCACGATGAACAAGATGCATAGGGTAATACTTTTGATGAAATTCCAATTTCACTCTTTTATAGTTCCATGATCTCGTATCATCACATAGCCTATACCATGTCAATGCGTCTCCCTCCAAAGATAAAGGGAAAGCCTTCTTCTTAACAACATCATCGGGTATACCTGCAAGCTTAAATAGTCCACAAATATCATCCACAAAGCGTAGATGTTCGTCGGGATGCTTTATTCTGTCTCCTGCAAAAGTGTTAGCTAGCAGTTTTTCCATCATACCCGAAGGAATCTGAAAAGCAGTTTCATTTTCAATAGGTTCGGTAGGTTCAGTAGGTTGAGGAGCAACTCTTGGCTCAACTGGACGGGGTGAAGATGCCCCGAACAAGCCCCTCAAACAATTACTTTCAATAGTAACAAGTGACAGAAAATTTCAGCACACTAAATAAATTTTTCTTACCAAATTCCACCTACCAAAGGCGCTTCACTCCCCGGCAACGGCGCCAGAAAAGAGTCTTGATGACCCACAAGTATAGGGGATCTATCGTAGTCCTTTCGATAAGTAAGAGTGTCGAACCCAACGAGGAGCAGAAGGAAATGATAAGCGGTTTTCAGCAAAGTATTCTCTGCAAGTACTGAAATAAGCGGTAACAGATAGTTTTGTGATAAGATAAATGGTAACGAGCAATAAGTAAGAAAAGTAAATAAAGTGCAGAAAGGTGGCCCAATCCTTTTTGTAGCAAAGGACAAGCCTGGACAAACTCTTATAATAGGAAAAGCGCTCCCGAGGACACATGGGAATATCGTCAAGCTAGTTTTCATCATGCTCATATGATTCGCGCTCGGTACTTTGATAATTTGATATGTGGGTGGACCGGTGCTTGGTTACTACCCTTACTTGGATAAGCATCCCACTTATGATTAACCTCTATTGCAAGCATCCGCAACTACAACAAAAGTATTAAGGTAAACCTAACCATAGCATGAAACATATGGATCCAAATCAGCCCCTTACGAAGCAACGCATAAACTAGGGTTTAAGCTTATGTCACTCTAGCAACCCATCATCTACTTATTACTTCCCAATGCCTTCCTCTAGGCCCAAATAATGGTGAAGTGTTATGTAGTCGACGTTCACATAACACCACTAGAGGTTAGACAACATACATCTTATCAAAATATCGAACGAATACCAAATTCACATGACTACTAATAGCAAGACTTCACCCTTGTCCTCGGGAACAAACGTAACTACTCACAAAGCATATTCATGTTCATAATCAGAGGGGTAATGATGTGCATATAGGATCTGAACATATGATCTTCCACCAAATAAACCAACTAGCATCAACTACAAGGAGTAATCAACACTGCTAGCAACCTACTATCACCAATCCCGGACTTGGAGACAAGAATTGGATACAAGAGATGAACTAGGGTTTGGAGATGAGATGGTGCTGGTGAAGACGTTGGTGGAGATTGCACTCTCCCGATGAGAGGAGCGTTGGTGATGACGATGGTGATGATTTCCCCCTCCCGGAGGGAAGTGTCCCTTGCAGAACAGCTCTGCGGGAGCCCTATATTGGTTCCGCCAAGGTTCCGCCTCGTAGCGGCGGATTCTTGTCCCGAAAGGTTGCTTGTTATTTTTTCCCATCGAAAGACTTCATATAGGAGAAGACGGGCGTCGTAGAGTCATTAGGGGCCCCACGAGGTAGGGGCGCGCCTAGGGAAGGCGCGCCCCCACCCTCGTGAGCAGGGTGTGGGCCCCCTGGCCTTCATCTTCGGCGACGATTTTTCTTTATTTATTTTAAGTTATTCCGTGGAGTTTCATGACTTTTGGAGTTGCGCAGAATAGTCCTTCAATATTTGCTTCTTTTCCAGCCTAGAATTCCAGCTGTCGGCATTCTCCCTCTTCATGTAAACCTTGTAAAACAAGAGAGAATAGCCATAAGTATTGTGACATAACGTGAAATAACTGCCCATAATGCAATAAATATTGACATAAAAGCATGATGCAAAATGGACGTATCAGCACCCACTTGGCGCCCGCCTAGCCTTGGTCATCATGGCTCACGTCAGCTGAGCCTCGTGAGGTGCACCTTGCATAGAACTCTCCACCCATTGGGAGCCAGTCTGAGGAGGCCGATCCCCTCGAAGGTCTTGGCATCGTCCGCCTCGCGAGGCTTAGCCCCTCGCGAGGGTCTTGAGTTGTTGATGCTAAAGCTGGGTCGTACCAGGCCGTCGATGGAGCCACGCAGTGGGCCGCAGGAAGGCAAGTCTGGGTACCCCCGTATCAAGAACACCGACAGTTCTCAAGAGCAAATCTTATTCCTTTTTGTTGTGGGTTTGACTTGACAAGGCAAAATCAAAAAAGAGGAAGGAAAAGAGTAAGGAAGGCAATGTTGGTGGTCCTCTGCAGCAACGTAAACGGAGCATATGTGTGGATTCTCCTCATACTGCTAGTGCATTACAAGTTCCAAGTCTCCGCTCCCCTACTCCACCATCCAAGGTTCTTGCTCTAACTTGGCAGTGTGATATCTGGTTGCATGTTGCATATGGTGTGTATCTTGTATTGCTTCTAATTAGTGTAAACTACATCTGCTTAGCTTACACATGATACGTGTGAATATGACACGCCTTCCTATTTTTGGTACATACTATATTTGTCTATCACACCATGTTCTTACATGAAACTACTCTTCTTGTGTATTCGGCATCAGTCACTTATGATGGGACACCTTAAAGTTGGATGTGTGATATTGGTTTGCGTCTTGAATATGATTTCTAGCATGTGGTTCTTCTAGTTTGATGAACGCCACCTATGACGAGACAGTTTTAACTTGGCAGAGTGATATTGATTGCACCTTCCATATGGTGTCTAGCTTGCAATGCTTCTACTTTGTTGATGTGCCTTCTGCTTAGTTACCACATCATAGGTGGGAATATGTCAAGCCATCTAGTTTTTCATACATATTCCATCCTCGTATCATGACTTCGCCATTCATCAGAGTAGTGTTCGTCAGTATCATGCATGAATGAGTTCTGATGAGCGAATTTTATTCCTTTTTCTTGTCGGTTTGACCTCACAATGCAAAATCAGTAAAGCGGAAGGAAATTGGTAAGGCATTGGATGATGGTGGTCCTTCCGAGCAACTGAAACGGAGGGTCTCTACAGATTCTACTCTGCCATCCTCCCAACAAGATTCGCAAGACAACGCAAGGCTAGAGAGTCAACGTAGATGTGTAGATGACGAGCACATCTCCCCTACTCCACCATCACAGATGTTTGCTCTAACTTGGCACTATTATATGTGGTTGCATGTTGCGTATGATATCTAGATTGTATTGCTTTTAACTTTCTTGAATTGCATCTGCTTACTTTACACATAATGCATGTGAATATTACACATGTTCCTATTTCTTGAACATACTATATCTGATCACACCATGTTCTTACATCAGACTATTGTTCTTGCATATCCCGCATCAGTCACTTATGATAAGGCACCTTTAAGTCGCCACTATGATATTGGTTGCGTCTTGCATATGATTTCTAGCATGTACTGCTTCTAATTTCTTGAAATGCAGACAGTTTTAACTTGGCAGAGTGATATTGGTTGCATCTTTCATATGGTGCCTAGCTTGCAGTGCTTCTAATTTGTTGAAATGCCTTCTGCTTAGTTATCCCATCATAGGTGTGAATATATCACGCCGTACATATTCCATCATCATATCATGACTTTGCCTTTCATCAGAGTAGTGTTCGTCAGTATCATGCATGAATGAGTTCTGATGAGCGAATTTTATTCCTTTTTCTTGTCGGTTTGACCTCACAATGCAAAATCAATAAAGTGGAAGGAAATTGGTAATGCATTGGATGATGGTGGTCCTTCCGAGCAACTGAAACGGAGGGTCTCTACAGATTCTACTCCGCCATCCTCCCAACAAGATTCGCAAGACAACGCAAGGCTAGAGAGTCAACGTAGCTGTGTAGATGATGAGCACATCACCCCTACTCCACCATCACAGGCGTTTGCTCTAACTTGGCACTATTATATGTGGTTGCATGTTGCGTATGATGTCTAGCTTGTATTGCTTCTAACTTTGTTGAATTGCATCTGCTTACTTTACACATAATGCCTGTGAATATGACACGTGTTCCTGTTTCTAAAACATACTATATCTGATCACACCATGTTCTTACATCAAACTACTATTCTTGCATATCCCACATCAGTCACTGATGATAAGGCACCTTTAAGTCACCACTGTGATATTGGTTGCGTCTTGCATATGATTTTTAGCATGTAATGCTTCTAATTTGTTGAAACGCCAGACAGTTTGAACTTGGTAGAGTGATATTGGTTGCATCATTCATATGGTGTCTAGCTTGCAGTGCTTCTAATTTGTTGAAATACCTTCTGCTTAGTTATCACATCAGGTGTGAATATTTCATGCCATACTATTTGTCGTACATATTCCATCCTCGTACCATGTGTTTGCCTTTCATCCGAGTAGTGTTCGTCGGTATCATGCATGAATGACTTCTGAAGAGCAAATTTTATTCCTTTTTCTTATCAGTTTGACTTCACAATGCAAAATCCATACAGCTGAAGGAAACTAGTATGGTAGTGGATGATGGTGGTCCTTCGGAGCAACTCAAACAAAGGGTCTCTACCGATTCTACTCCGCCATCCTCCCAACAAGATACGCAAGACAACACAAGGATGGACAGTCAGCATAGCTATGTAGATGATGAGCACATCTCCCCTACTCCACCATCATGATACGTCTCCAATGTATCTCTAATTTTTGATTGTTCCATGCTGGTATATTATCATTCTTGTATGTTTTACAATCATTTTGTAGTCATTTAATATCATTTTTTGGTGGTAACCTATTGACATAGTGCCCAATGCCAGTTGATGTTTTCTGCAAGTTCTTTACATCACAGGAAATCAATATCAAACGAAGTCCAAATGCAATGAAATTGCTGGATAATTTTTTCGGGCCTCAAGACATCCAGTGGGCCAAGGAAGCACCTGGGGGGTGGCTCAAGGGGAGCAGCACCCACGAGGGCGCGCCAGGAGGCCCAGGCGCGCCCTGGTGGGTTGTGCCCACCTCAGGTGCCCCCTGAACCGCCTCTTTGCTCTATAAATACCCCCAATATTTCGGAAACCCTAGGGGAGTCGACGAAAATCAGTTCCAACCGCCGCAGAGTCCAGAACCACCAGATCCAATCTAGACACCGTCATGGAGGGGTTCACCACTTCCATTGGTGCCTCTCTGATGATGTGTGAGTAGTTCTTTGTAGACCTACGGGTCCATACTTAGTAGCTAGATGGCTTCCTCTCTCTCTCTTGATTATCAATACAATGGTCTCGTGGAGATCCATATGATGTAAGTCCCTTTACTGTGTGTTTGTTGGGATCCGATGAACTTTGAGTTTATGATCTGATCTATGTTTTTATCCATGAAAGTTATTTCAGTCTTCTTTGATCTCTTATATGCATGATTGCTTATAGCCTCATATTTCTTCTCCGATATTTGGGTTTTGATTGGCCAACTTGATCTATTTATCTTGCAATGGGAAGAGGTGCTTTGTAGTGGGTTGGATCTTACGGTGCTTGATCCCAATGACAGAAGTGGAACCGACACGTATGTATCATTGCTACTAAGGATAAAAATATGGGATCTATATCTCAGCAATAGATAAACGGATCACGCCTACATCATGTCATCATTCTTATTGCATTACTCTGTTTTTCCATGAACTTAATACACTAGATGCATGCTCGATAGCGGTCGATGTATGGAGTAATAGTAGTAGATGCAGGAAGGAGTCGGTCTACTAATCTTGGACATGATGCCTATATAATGATCATTGCCTGGATATCATCATGATTATTTGAAGTTCTATGAATTGCCCAACAGTAATTGTTTTCCCACCGTTTGCTATTTTTCTTGAGAGAAGCCACAAGTGAAACCTACGGCCCCCGGGTCTCTTTTCATCATATTTGCCTTTGCGATCTATTTTCCTTTGCATTTATTTTCAGATCTATTAAACCAAAAATAGAAAAATACCTTGCTGCAATTTATTTGTTCCATGATCTATTTATCCTATCTACCACTTTTACCTCACGTTATTTGCCTATCTTGAGGCGTTGTACCCGAAAGGGATTGACAACCCCTTTAACACGTCAGGTTGCGAGTATTTGTTATTTATGTGCATGTGCTGTTTATGTGGTGTGAGGAGGTTCTCCTACTAGTTCAATAACCTCGTCTCATCACTGAGGGATACCTACCGTCGCTATACTGCATCATCCCTTCCTCTTTGGGGAATATCGACGTAGTTCTAGCAGACATCAAAAGGAATTTCTGGCGTCGTTGCTGGGGAGGATCTTCAACATCAACCAGGTTCCTAATCACAAATATCATATCCTTGCAATTTACATTATTGGCCATTTGCCTCTCGTTTTCCTCTCCCCCCACTTCACAAAAATTTGTTGTTTTATTCGCCCTCTTTTTCGTTCGCCATTTTCTCGTCAGATCTGTTTTGAGTGCAATCTTGTTGCGTAGTCATCATGACTCAAGAGAACACCAAGTTATGTGATTTTTTAGCACTCTGATTGCTCCTCCCGCCACTAGTGCGGAGTCTTGTGATATTAATAATGCTTTGCTGAATCTTGTCATGAAAGATCAATTTGCCGGTACTCCTAATGAGGATGCCACATAACATCTTAACACATTCGTGGAATTATGCGATATGCAAAAGAAAAAAGATGTGGACAATGATGTTGTGAAGTTGAAATTATTTCCGTTTTCTTTGCGAGATCATGAAAAAAATTGGTTTTCTTCTTTGCCTCAGAATAGTATTGGTTCTTGGAACAAGTGCAAGGATGCTTTTATCACCAAGTATTTTCCGCCCGCAAAAATTATTTCCCTTAGAACCCAGATCATGAATTTCAATCAACTTGAACATGAGCATGTTACACAATCTTGGGAAAGGATAAAATTGATGCTAAGGAATTGCCCAACTCATGGGTTAAATCTTTGGATGATCATACAAAAAATTTATGCGGGATTGAATTTTGTTTCTCGTAATCTTTTAGATTCCGCCGCTGGGGGTACTTGTATGGAAATTACTTTGAGTGAAGCTACTAAATTTCTAGACAATATTATGTCAAATTACTCGCAATGGCATACCGAAAGAGCTCCTACTAGTAAAAAGGTCAATTTGGTAGAAGAAATAAATTATTTGAGTGAAAAAGTTGATGCTCTTATGAAGATGGTTGCTAATAAAAATGCTCCTGTTGATTTTAATGATGTGCCTTTGTCTACTTTGATTGAGCAAAATAGTGATGCATAGATGTGAATTTTGTCTCGCAAAACAATTTCAATAACAATGCTTATAGAGGTAATTTGCATCCTAGGCCTTTTCCTAGTAATTCCTCTAATAACTATGGTAATTCCTATGGTAATCCAACCTATAATAATAATAGAAACACCTTTGACCTTGAGAGCAATATTAAAGAATTTATCAATACACAAAAAGCCTTCAATACTTCCATAGAAGAAAAGTTGAATAAAATTGATGATTTGTGTAGAAGTGTTGAAAGAATTTCTCATGATGTAGAAACTCTCAATATGAAATTTTTTGTGCCTAAAGTTGAAGAATCAATTAACTCTCTTTATCTTTCTATGGATGAAAGTAAGAAAAGAACCACCATGCTTAGAGCTAAAAGAGAATTTTTAGAAAGAGCGTTTTCTAGTGATTACTATCATAAAAGTGATGAAGATGTTAAAATGATTGGTGTTTCTTCTATTGATTCTTTGTTTAGTAAATTTTAACATTGATGAAAAAGGGACTTGAGAAGAGTCAACTTTATTTAGAAAGCGTCCCTATGATTCGAAGGGTGAAAATCTTGTTGAGAAAATTGATAAAAGTGGGTTTGAAGAGGTCAAGACTTTAACTAGTGATGTGCCCACTATTTTGGATTACAAAGACTTTAATTATGATAGTTGCTCTTTGGTTGATTGTATTTCTTTGTTGCAATCCATGATAAATTCACCCCGTGCTTATGAACAAAATAAAGCTTTTACTAAACATATTGTTGATGCCATGGTGAAAGCTTTTGAAGAAAAAATGGAATTAGAAGTTTCAATTCCTATAAAATTGCATGATGAATGGGAACCTACTATCAAAGTCAAGATGAAATTTTTTGAGTGTTTTGCTTTGTGAGACTTGGGTGCTAGTATTTCTACAATTCCGAAATCTTTATGTGATGTGCTTGGTCTTACCAATATTGAAGAATGCTCCTTAAATTTGCACTTGGCGGATTCTACTATTAAAAATCCTATGGGAAGAATTAATGATGTTCTTATTCTTGCAAATAGGAATTATGTGCCCATAGATTTTATTGTTCTTGATATTGATTGCAATCCATCGTGTCCAATTATTCTTGGTAGACCGTTTTTGTGTACTACTGGTTCCATGATTGATATGAAAGAAGGCAATATTAAATTTCAATTTCCATTAAGGAAGGGAATGTAACACTTCCTTAGAACAAGAATTAGGCCACCATGTGAATCAATCATGAGGGCATCTTATGGATCTAGAACCAAAGATGACAACACTTAGATCCTGCGCGTTATGCCTAGCTAGGGGCGTAAAACGATAGCGCTTGTTGGGAGGCAACCCAAAGAATAAAAATTATTTTTTATTTATATTCTTGAGAGTTAGCACAATTATGCTACTGCTATGATTGTGTTTTTTGTGCCAAGCAAGGCCTTTGGGAAGACTTGGGTGAAAGTTGATTTGATCTTGCTGAAAAACAGAAACTTTTGCACTCACGAGATTATTTGTCACTTCTTACATAAGAGTGCTTTTGAGTTCATTATTTTTGCAGAATATTAATAGACAAATTAGTCACGCCCACAATTTATTTCATAATATTTTGAGTTACATAAGTATTCTAAATATTCAGATTGCTATAGACTATTCTGTTCTGGACAGATTCTGTTTTCTTTGTGTTGTGTGCTTGTTTTAGTGATTCTATGGTTTTCTTTGATGAGTTTTTACCATAGAAAAGTTGTAATGCATTAGATATAATGCAAAAAAATAAGAATAGGTTTTCTACAGTACATATAGTAGTGGTTTGGTTTCTTATACTAATGGATCTCACGAAGGTTTTGTTTGAGTTTTGTGTGATTGAAGTTTTCAAGTTTTGGGTTATCTTATGATGGATAAAGGAATAAGGATAATCAAAAGGATAGGGGATGCCCGAGACACCCCAAGATAATATTCAAATAATTAGCAAACAACTAAGCTTGGGGATGCCCCCGAGTGGCATCCCCGCTTTCTTCTAATAACCATCGGTATTTTACTTGAAACTATATTTTTATTCATCACATAATATGAGTTTTTCTTGGTCGTCTTGTATGATATGAGTCTTTGCTTGTTTTGCTTTGTGTCTTAAATGTTGAATCCTTGCAGGACACACCTTTTGAGAGAGCCAAAAATTATGCTATGCTTGCTCCTATGCTTCACTTAAATTTTTAGAGCCATAGATTTTCTCTAGTACTTCACTTATATCTTTTTGAGCACAGTGTGCTTTGTTACTTTTGAAGAAATGATCTCATGCTTCACTTTGATTTATTTGGGAGTTCGTAATTTTTTTAGAAATTCTCTCTTGCTTCACTTAGATTATTTTGAGAGAAAGAAGAAGAAATTATGCTTATGGTCTTCACTTATATTTGTTTGAGCTTATCAAAAGCAACATATGAAAATAGTCCCAAAGTGATAGATATCCAAGGAGGATAATAATAAAAACTTTCATGAAGATCATTGGACAAAATAAACTTGATTCTTAGTAATGGTTTTGAGATATGGCGATATGATATGTGAGTCATGTTGATGAGTAATTGTGCTTTAGTAAGAATATTGACGTTAAGGTTTGTGATTCCCTATGCAAGAACGAAAGTCAATAGTTATGCAATGAAATTTATATCCTACTTATGGTGCATTATTCGGTGTTACTTATTCTTAATGCTTGGATACGAGATTTTTCGCTTTTTGGTTGGTCGCTTCTCAATCTTTTTGCTAGCCTTCATTTTGCAGTAAGTATGATCACTACTTGTGCATCCAAAACCCTTTAAACCTGTTTTGCCATATGAGTCCACTATACCTACCTATATGCGGTATTTCCATGCCGTTCTAAGCAAATTTGCATGTGCCATCTCTAATTTTCAAAATAAATTTCTCTTTTGTGTGCTCTACCGCTCATGAGGCGGTGAAGGGTAGCCAATATTTTCCATGCTAGATGTGTTATTCTCATGATGAGTGTTTATTCATTTTCCATTGCACGAGTGTACATCAAAGGTATTAGGGATGCCCAGTCCTGGAATGAAAAATGAATTTACTTTATGTTGTCAAATAATAAATTCCTTGGAAAGTGTTGGTATGGAGGGCATCCGTGGATACGGTTAGCCATGGAAAGTGAAAGTAATGGTGGAAAAGGAATAAACTTTATTTTCTATTTGGGAACCGCATATGATGTATCTAGCATGGAAAGTGTTGGGATGCTTCAAATCATTTTCGTTGGTGGAAAAAGTATGCCTCTCAATAATATTTTTATCTGTCAATTTAAGCTTTGAGCTCTGGCACCTCTACAAATCCCTACTTCCCTCCGCGAAGGGCCTTTCTTTTACTTATGATTTTTTTATTTTGAATTTGAGTCTCCATCTTCTCTTATAAAGCACCAACTAAGGGGCACTATGATCGTATTTGAGCATTGGGTGTAGCTAATATTCGAGTGTGTTTCATGAATGGATCAATTATTGAGCATAATGGGCTAGGGATAACTTGCTTTAGTGTTGATATTTTGAAAGACATAGTTGCTTGTTGGTATGCTTGAGTATTAAAGTCTTCATGTCAAAACTAGACTATTGGTTTGAATCATATAAAAGTCCATATGTCCATGCTATAAAGAGAAGAAATGTGATGAACATGTTAGGCAGCATTCCACATCAAAAATTTTGTTTTTATCATTTACCTACTCGAGGACGAGCAGGAACTAAGCTTGGGGATGTTGATACGTCTCCAACGTATCTATAATTTTTTATTGTTCCATGTTGTTATATTATCATTCTTGAATGTTTTACAATCATTTTATAGTCATTTTATATCATTTTTTGGTACTAACCTATTGACATAGTGCCTTGTGCCAGTTGTTGTTTGCTGCATGTTTTTTACACTGCAGGAAATCAATATCAAACAAAGTCCAAACGCAACGAAACTCCTGGACGATTATTTTGGGCCAGAAGACATTCAGTGGGCCAAGGAAGCACCTGGGGGTGGCTCGAGGGGAGCAGGACCCAGCAGGGCAGAGTGATATTGGTTGCATCTTTCATATGGTGTCTAGCTTGCATTACTTCTATTTTATTGAAAATCCTTTTGCTTAGTTTACACATCGTAGCTGTGAATATGTCATGTTGTCCTGTTTTTCTTACATATTCCATCACCATACGGTTGTCTTACATCAAAGTATTGCTTGTTTGTATCATGCATCAATGAGTTCTAAAGAGTGATTTTATTCTTTTGTGTTGTGGGTACGTCTTGACATGGAAAAGTCAATAAAGAGCAAGGAAAAGAATATAGTAGGGAATGGTGTTACTCGTCGGGTGCAAAGGAAAAGGATCTGCCCTTGAGATTCTGCTGGTACTTATAGTGCAGTAGAAGGTCCAAGTCCATCGGCTAAATCTACAAACACAATATCACCTGCTCCACCATCTGCAGCATCCGCTTCAACTATACAGGCATCTCAATGAGTTACTTGTTCGTTTGCTCCCCAACTAGCCAGTTCCCAAGCTGCATTCACACCTAACACAACTTCTGAAGCACTGCTGACACAACAGGACTTGGCAAGATCAGATGAACCTCATGAGCATCAACACCAAGACGGTACCTGACCGAGTCAATTGGAAGTTGCATGCTCCTTTATATGTACTCTCATAGTTTGATGTGCACTAACACTTTCCATATTCGTTGTTGAACTAGTACCACGGCACAAGCGGAAACAGACATCAGGGATAATGCTTGACAGATTAACAAAATCTGAAGGAGGAAGAATGGAGATCCATTTTGAGGAAGATTTAAAAAGGCCACGTGATGTTATAGAGTCAGCCAAGTTAGTATCAGAGGTGGCTGTTGCCGTTAGGTGTCATGCACGTATCCTCCCAACGTGGATCCAGTACAGGAACGAGAAACACGATACCGAGTTGAACACCTTCCTGGACCATTTATCCGTAAGTAATGTTATACATCACAATTTGTAATATTGTCTTGCTCTGTCCCATACTTTCTAGCTTCCTCCTAATGAGACTCACATTCTTTTTCCAACAGATGAGGTTCAAGTTGGATCCGAAAGATGATGCAACTAAACAAGCATGCACTCATGTTTTTTAGTCTGCTCTGCAACAGTATCGGTATCACCTTAGAAAAACTCACTTTGAAGGCAAGGCTAACAATGAAATCGCCCAAACATCTCCAGTGGAATATATTATAGATGAAGACTAGACAGCCCTTGTTAAACACTGGTCTGATCCAAAGTATCAGGTAGGGTATATGTATTTGATCAGATCACATATTAAACTTGTATTTATGTAGGTGCCTTACAAGTGTATCTTCTTCTAGGCTAACTGTTTGAAGAACAAGACCAACCGTTCTAAAGTGAAATTCCAACAAACAATAGGATCTCGTAGCTACATTGCACACTGTGAGGCTCTTGTAAGTAGATGTTACTTCCTTCTTTTTTCTGTGCAATATTATTGTATCTATATTGACTTCTTCCAAATATAGAGGAAAGCCCGTGCGGACCAAAAAGAACCTGAACCGAACGCAGTGCAAATCTTCAAGGATTGCCACACACGCAAGATGAAGGGCATGAGCACACCAGTTCAAGCTGTTGTTGTAAGTCCTTACTCCTCCTGCCTTTGAACTGCTTGTTACTGTGACGTGTTCATTTAATTGCTTGGTGTGCAGCCAATGTCAATTACTCTGTTCACTTCTATAAACAGTTGTATTAACGTATCATTAGACCTTACACGGTTGAAAAGAGAGGAAGGATATTATTTTGGTCTTGATCTATAATCTAGTTGTGATGTTCACATGCCCACACAATGATACAATAGCATGTTTGTTTGATATCTGTTTGCCCATGATATGAATGACATCATACTATGTTCATCCTACTTTAAACCATGTCTCTTTATCCTTACACGTCAACGAATGTGAGGAAATAGAAAATACAGTAGGCATGCTACATGGACATATGTTCTGAAAGTGATTTTATTATGTAGTTGGCACTACAATACATGCTAATGTATTACAGTAGTTCACCAAAATAAGTTATGTATAAATGTGAAACCTACTTTGTTTGCTTTTGTCTCATTAGTAACTTATCTAGTACACCAATCTAGATGTTCAAACTTTTAGCAAGCTATGGAACAAATGATTGAACAGCCACAACCACCTGAAGGTGACGAGGCTACCACAGGCACAATGTCACCCCTTGCTGCAGTGTGTCAGTATCTCTCCACTAACAGTGCAAAAAGCACCTTCCTGCGTAATTCTGGATTGGTTGGCAAGGTAACCTCAACCAAATCGCCTACTGAACAAAATCTTTCGGCTAGACAGAGTGATATATCTGTGCTTCAGACACAAGTCCAATCCCTAATGGACGTCATTTCAGAAACAAGAATAGTGGTTGACAAATGTCGTCAAGATATGAATTGTTTTGAAACTAGACTATCAGACATTTGCTTCGTTGTTCAAGAGAAATGGCGGAAAAAAGGGGATGACCATGCTGCTCCATCAGATTCTATAGCCTGAAACATTAGCACTCAGGTCAAATGATATGTGCTTCTATACATCTGATGGTGCTTTTATCTGCAAGGATTGTAAACTTTATGCTAACAGGCCTTTTGTTGTATGGCTGGAATTTATTTTGTTGTGATACAACATTTATCATGCTACCAAAGGATGTACAAGTTATGACGCTATTTTTGTATAGTGTAGGAGCCCAATGTGCCAACATCCGTTAGGCCCATTCCAATTGGGCTAAAAACGATTATGGGTCGTAATTTGCATGTAGCCTACTAAAAATATATGGGCCTAAATCAGCATAAGCTTTCATATTTTTGGTAGGCATGTGCACCTAGTGGGCCTTTAACAGGCCTAAACATAATTTGGGCCCTCAGAACAATAGATCGTTAACATGTGTAAATGTCTCGAGCCCATAAGTAACATGGGCCTTTAATAGGCCGAAAGTGAGATTGTGCCATGATTGTGCCAAATAATCCAATGGCCATTAGCAGGCCGAAATGTATCTCAACTCGTGTTGGCCCATTTACAATGCGGATCATTCACAAGCCAAAACTCAGACGGGACGAAAATGCGCCGACCTGCTACATAGGCCTCTAACAGGCCGGAAGTTTGGTCGGGCTTGATTAGTATCAGTTTTATATGGGCCGTTAATAGACCCAATGTGACATTGGGCCATATATGGCCCATGGATTTCGTCCAACGTTAACAGGCCGAAAGTCAAAATAGGCTGGAAGTGGCCCAAATCTACAGCAGGCCTCTAACAGGCCGAATGTCACAATAGGCTGGAAGTGGCCCAAATCTACAGTGGGCCTCTAACAGGCGGAATGTCACAATAGGCTGGAAGTGGCCCAATTCTACAATGGGCCTCTAATAGGCCAAATGTCACAACATGCTGGAAGTGGCCCAAATCTACAGTGGACCTCTAACAGGCCGAATGTCAGACATGGCTGAATATGACCCAAATCCTTGACGATCATTTATGGGCCAAAAGTTTCAAGGGCCGAAAAATGGGCCCAAAACAAGCAGGACCTTTAACAGGCCGAAAACACACTGGGCCGTAATTCGGCCCAAATACTTAGCGGACTACTAATGGGCCAGAAGTGACCATGGGTTGTGATGTTGAAAAGTTTAGAGCGGGCCATTGACGGGCCGATTTGGCAATAGCCGTATGGGCCTTAACTGTGAATGGGTCGTCCGCAAGCAGGTCGTTAATGGGCCAGCACGCTAATTTTGACTGGGCCAGCCTTTTAACCTAAATGGGTCGTTGTTGGGATTTGCCACGTGTCGACGTATCATAGGCGCCTCCTGTCCACTGGGCGGTTGACATCTGTCCTTTTCGGGTGCTGACACGTGGTTCCTCTAGCCAATGAGAAATTTACACGTGGAAAATCCCCATTGGTCGTCACTGTTAGCAAGTTATCGGATCCAAAACCAGACCCGATAGCTTAACGGCGACCTGTTACGGTGGATGACACGTGTCGGTCACCCTTAACGAAAGCACTTCTATGACGCGCGATTTATCATCATGGAAGTGGACACTTTCGTGATGATAATTTTGGTAATGTCATGGAACACTTCTACGACAGCACATGTATGACTATCTTGATTCTGTCATAAAATCGTCATGGATGTACATGCATGACAAAAAACATGACCTACTGTGACAAACACCTATCATCACGGAAGTGTATTTTTTTGTAGTGCTTGTCCTTAGCATTTTGAGGGGTCCACATCTCTATTTCATGCCATGCCAATCATTGAACATCCTGAAATATTTATCTTGAATGGTGATACATCTCTAAGGTATCTAAATTTTTTTATTGTTCCATGCTATTATATTATCTGTTTTGGATGTTTAATGGGCATTAATGTGCTATTTTATATTATTTTTGGGACTAACCTATTAACCAAGGGCCTAGTGCCAGTTTCTATTTTTTGCCTATTTTAGAGTTTTGCAGAAAAGGAATACCAAACAGAGTCCAAACGGAATGAAACCTTCGCGATGATCGCAAACCAGAAGACTTGGAGATGAAGTCGGAGACGCAACGAGGAAGCCACGAGGCAGGAGGGCGCGCCTAGGGGGTAGGGCGCCCCCCCCCCCACCCTCGTGGGCGGCAATCCCTACTCACTCACATTGATATCTATTGATGGGCATCTCCATAGCCCGTTGATACACCTAGTTCATGTGAGACTATATTCTCCTTTTTGTCTTCTCCACAACCATAATTCTATTACACCTATAGTGCTATGTCCATGGCTCACGCTCATATATTGTGTGAAGATTGAAAAAGTTTGAGAACATCAAAAGTATGAAACAATTGCTTGGCTTGTCATCGGGGTTGTGCATGATTTAAATATTTTGTGTGATGAAGATAGAGCATAGCCAGACTATATGATTTTGTAGGGATAACTTTCTTTGGCCATGTTATTTCGAGAAGACATGATTGATTTGTTATTATGCTTGAAGTATTATTGTTTTTATGTCAATATTAAACTTTTGTCTTGAATCTTTCGGATCTGAACATTCATGCTACAATAAAGAAAATTACATGGATAAATATGTTAGGTAGCATTCCACATCAAAAATTCTGTTTTTATCATTTACCTACTTGAGGACGAGCAGGAATTAAGCTTGGGGATGCTTGATACGTCTCCAACATATGTATAATTTTTTATTGTTCCATGCTATTATATTGTCTGTTTTGGATGTTTAATGGGCATTAACATGCTATTTTATATAATTTTTGGGAGTAACCTATTAACCGAGGGCCTAGTGCCAATTTCTGTTTTTTGCCTATTTTAGAGTTTTGCAGAAAAGGAATACCAAACGGAGTCCAAACGGAATGAAACCTTCGCAATGATCTTTCTTGGACCGAAAGCAAACCAGAAGACTTGGAGATGAAGTCGGAGATGCAATGAGGAATCCACGAGGCAGGAGGGCGCACCCCCACCCTCGTGGGCCCCTCATGGCCCCCTCGTGGGCCCCTCGCGCCCAGGGATGTAATACTCTTTTGCGGTGTGTTTGCCGAGATTCTATGAATTGTGGATTTATGATCAAGATTATCTATGAATATTATTTGGTTCTTCTCTGAATTCTTATATGCATGATTTGATATCTTCGCAAGTCTCTTCGAATTATTGGTTTAGCTTGGCCTACTAGATTGATCTTTCTTGCAATGGGAGAAGTGCTTAGCTTTGGGTTCAATCTTGCGGTGTCCCTTCCTAGTGACAGTAGGGGCAGCAAGGCACGTATTGTATTGTTGCCATCGAGGACAAAAAGATGGGGTTTTCATCATATTGCTTGAGTTAATTCCTCTACATCATGTCATCTTTCTTAATGCGTTACTTCGTTCTTTATGAATTTAACTCTAGACGCATGCTGGATAGCGGTTGATGTGTGGAGTAATAGTAGTAGATGCAGGCAGGAGTCGATCTACTTGACATGGACGTGATGCCTATGTTCATGATCATTGCCTTAGATGTCACCATAACTATGCGCTTTTCTATCAATTGCTCGGCATTAATTCGTTCACCCACCGTAATATTTGCTATCTTGAGAGAAACCACTAGTGAAATCTATGGCCCCCGGGCCTCTTTTCCATATTATTGAATCTCGTTTACATCTTGATAGTTTCCGATCTGCTATTTTGCAATCTTTACTTTCCAATCTATAAACCAAAAATACCAAAAATATTTACTTTACCGTTTATCTATCTCTGTCAGATTTCACTTTTGCAAGTGACTATGAAGGGATTGGCAACCCCTTTATCGTGTTGGGTGCAAGTTGTTGATTGTTTGTGCAGGTATTCGGTGACTTGTGCGTTGTCTCCTACTGGATTGATACCTTGGTTCTCAAAACTGAGGGAAATACTTACGCTACTTTGCTGCATCACCCTTTCCTCTTCAAGGGAAAACCAACGCAAGCTCAAGAGGTAGCAAATGGATATTTGTTCAGTGAGATATATGTTGTTATGAATTACCAAAACCACCCGGGGATTAGTTGCACTTTCCATCTCCCCCTTTTTGGTAATTGATGACAACATATAGATCAAAGCTTCGACGAATAATTAAATGAATGAAATACGTCATCACTTTGAGAAGTATGTGATAAGCAAGAGCTCCCCCTAAATTTGTACATTATTAAGAATTTTCGTTTGAATGCAAATGCACAATTGATTAGGATCATGGGTCACTCTCCTGTGTCACATAAAACTTGGTGGAGTGCGCAAAATGATATGAATGGAATAGTAAGCACGCATCAACAAAACATAAGCGAATGATCATACACAAATAATGATAGAGATAAGCATTAAACATCACATGAAGCATAGTGTGATCAATCACAACCAACAAACGTAGTATCTCACAAGCATAACGAACAAAGTAGCATGAACCAAATGGAAATAGTAGGAAGAACTCACGAAAACTAACGACAAAAAGCAAGACACTCTCTTGAAGCCTAATGATCTATACAAATTCTCCCCCTTTGGAAACAAGTACCAAAAATATCGAATAGGTATAGAGCTATGCGTCGCTCTAGGCACGATCCTTGGCAGCTCCTGAAGGTGACTTCTGGCTAGTGGCTCTGGTGTGCGTAGATGGCGTGGAGAGAAGTGCATCCGTGAAGGCTTCATCTGACGTCCGCTGAACTGGTGGCATAGAGACTGGAGGTGGCACTATGGCAGTGGCATCAGGTGCCGAAACAGTAGCTCTTATGTATGCAACTGGCATGGCAGCAGATCTGGCTACTCTAGGCACTGTCTGAAACCTGTAAGTTGTAGCTCACTCATCTCCACTATCCTCAGCAGCGGCTCTAGCAGCATCAACATCTTCCTTCAGCTTCATCGCAACTGACTGAACCTCGGTGATCTTGACATCAAGATCATAAATCTTAGCTTCAACCACCCGCTCTAAGCTCTCCTGGTTCTTGGTGATGTTGGCCAGACTTTGCTTAATCCTCAGGGTTGCTTCTTGCAGGTAAGTCATCTGGTCATTCTTGGATTTGAGGTTGGCAATAGGAGCAATGGGTGCAAATGCCTTATGTGCTTATTTTGCTGCTGCTGCTGCCTGTATTTCCTCTTGAGCTTGAGTAGATGAAGGATGTGAAGGGTCCATCATTACAACATTGTCCTCAAACTCAGGCTGCAATGGGAGATGCTCACGATCAAGTAGATAAGTGCTCGTTCCAACCTTCGAGTTGATGGGCAACTGTATATGAGGAGAAAATCCACAAGATCTCTTCTGGTGATCAGTTGTGGTTCTCTTGTTTGTCTCTACCGCGAAGTGTCAAACAAATGTAGCAAGTTGATGGAGTGGCCACAGGTCATCTTATCGTCTCCAGACTTTGGCAACAGAGTGTGCCTCAAGATTGTGTTGGTGGTGGCCAAACCAGTAAGCAGATGCTTCAGTGAACCAAGCTTATGCATGTGAAGATCTTTCTGGGGAATAGGCTTGTACATGTTGGCCATTGAGTTGTGATCCATCCTAGGCTTGCCATAGACATCTGTGTCATCTTCCTCTTCCTCTGGAGCATCAAGAAGTATAGCCCATTCTGAGATAGTTGACTAGTATCTATGTCCCTCAGCCATCCACACAATTCTGCCATCTGGATAGAAATGAGATGTGGAATAGAATTGCATGATCATCTCACCATTCCATTTGGTGAGCTTCTTCCCAACAAATGCATCAACTCCTCCAAGCTTGAAGCTTTCATGTACATGGGGAAAGTAATCTTCATTGGCATCGATGTACTTCCAATCCACCCACTTCATATCACTGACTATGGGCTTCTTGTCAAGCAGAATGGTCTCACAGAAACCATGTTGCTCTTGAGTGTGAAAGTGATAGTCACATGCAGTCCTTCTCTTGACAGAATATGGATCAGACATCCTCCATTGACGCGGTTCTTTATCCTTCCATAGCATCATGTTTTATGCCATTTGATGAGAGTTGTCATGGCCTGGAATCTTTGGCTTTAACTTCCTGACCACTAGTGGCTCTTCATCAATATCAGCCTCAGGCACTGGGCCTTGTTCTTCTCACTGGCAGAGATGTTCCTGGTAGACCTTTTAGGTGTTGGAGCTTTGGGCTTGGACTTAGGATTGGAGGGAGCAGCAGACTTCATAGCATCTGACATAAGCTTCTGAGTTTTGGCTGGAGGTGCCTCAACTGCTTGTTCCTCCTCCTCATCATCATCATCATGATCATCATCAACCATGGAGGGTTTGCCAATGACATAGGCAGTAGTCTTCCTAGCCCTTTTCTTCTTCTTTCCTGTAGCAGCCTATGTATCACTTTGCTCCTCCAAAGTGAATGCCATTGTTTCCCTTGGAGTTGTGGCCTTGTCAGACTAGGACAGAGGTACTTTCCTCATTGCAGTTCTATCTTGAGCTCTTGGCCTGGTACTAGTAGTTGTACCATACTCTTTCCTCATTGATATCTTCTTTTTGGGTATGGCCTCACTAGCCACAAAATCTTCATCCTCATCATTTGAGTTCTTCTTCTTCCTAGTCCTTGTGGCAACCTTTGGAAGTTCAAGTGAGCTCCTCTCTCCTTCATAGTAGTTGTCCTCAGGACTGGATCCCTCACGGAGATCCTCATCCTGCTCTGACATGTTCTGACCATCACTTGCACTTGACATCTTGCAAACAGACCCCTAACTTGGTGGACATCCTCTACAATGGCAACGGCAGAGAAGATTCTGTTGATGGTGATGGATTCCGAAGGGAACAAATCGGTGGCACCGAGACAGTAGTTACAACAAATCGGTGACGCCAAGTTGGTCTAATCGGTAGCACCAAGATGAAAACCTAGATCAATCTAAATGATTTTGGTTTTACCAAGTTGTAATGAGTTGGGCCAACCAAAATGCATATAGAAGGTTTTGGAGGTCAGCCCTTTCAAATCGGTAGCTCCGAGTGCGCCTCTGTAACACCCCGGATTCGATGCGCCAGGTATCTGCCAGTTATTCGCCGTCATTGCCATGTCATTTGCTTGTGTGTTGCATTTTATCATGTCATCATGTGCATCTCATTTTGCATAGGTGTTCATCTCATGCATCTGAGCATTTTCCCCGTTGTTCGTTTTGCGATCCGGCACTCCTATGCCCTCCGGCGTCCCCCTTCTTGCCTCTCTTCGTGAGCGGGTGTTAAACTTTCTCGGAATGGCCCGAGATTTGCCAAGCGGCCTTGGTATAGCACCGATAGACCGCCTGTCAAGTTTCGTGCCATCTGGAGGTCGTTTAATACTCCAACGGTTAACCGCGTAGCCTGAAGCCCTCTTTTGTTTGCAGCCCAACACCCCTTCCAAAGTGGCCCAAAACCCAGCAAACTCCACTCCATGCTCTCGGTCGTTCGATCACGATCGCGTGGCCGAAAACCGCACCTCATTTGGACTCTCCTAGCTCCCTCTACCTATATATTTGAGCCCCTCCTGGATTTTTTTCGCGCAGACGAAACCCTACCCCTTTTCCCCACCGCGCCACCGGACATGTCCGCCGCCGTCCGGACGTGTCCGCCGCCCCGCAGCCACGTCGCCCGGACCAATCCGGGGCCGACACGTCATCGCGCCACCGCCCCGGACCAACCCCATGCCGCCACCTGTCTCCGCCGCCTCCCACCACCGCGCGGCCCGCGGGGCCCAGAGCCGGCCCG
>NC_041389.1:119002422-119082149 GCF_002162155.2 Triticum dicoccoides
GCCGCCCGAGCCCCGCCGCTCGCCGGCGCCGCCCGCCGCCCGCCGGCGTGCGCCGCGTCCTCCGTCGCCTCCTCCCGCACCCCTCGGACCCCGCCGCCTCGGCCCGTGGCCTCCTCCGCCGCGCGCCTCCGCGCCTCGAGCGCCGGCGGCCCGGCCGCCCTCGGACCTCGTCGGCCGCGAGCTCCAGCGCCGCGCCCCGCGTCTTCCGCGCCGCCCCTGCCAGGATCCGGCCGGGAGCACCTCGTCCCCGACCTCTTCGGTGCCTCTCCGGCCTCCTTCCTCCTCTCCGGCGTCTTCTCCGGCGAGCTCCGGATCTGCCTCGAAATCCGCGCCCGGGTCAACCCCCAGATCCGGAGGTGATATTTCTGCTAAGTCCCGAATATTTCTGCATAATCATGCCATGTTCATCGCATCATATCTCTACATCCGTAGCTCCGTTTCGTGCGTGTAATATGTCAAATTGTTCGCCTCAACGAGTACATCATTTCATTCCATTGCATCATATTCATTGGAGTTCATCTTGATGCCTGAAGCATCGTTGCAAGAGTGCTTCATAATGTTGGCTGCTATCTGTCAACAGAACATGCTCTTTTGTCATTTTTGCCATGATTGATGTGTGCATCCTATGAGGTTGATGTCTACATGTGTTTTGATCTATACTATGTCTTATTTACAGAGGTGCTTACCATGTATTTTTGTGATCAATGTGGTGACTAGCACAAGCATGCAAACTAGGCATCGTGATGTTGCTGATTTTAGTCCCTGTTCTGCTGTTATTTTGATGCCATGTAAACTTGATGCTACAGAGATATCCATGCATATTTTGAGATACTTCAGTAAAGATGTTTTGAACATATAGTTTTTGTATATCCATTCATGCCCCTGTTTGCAATTATGGAGTAGTCTAACATGTCATTTTCGTGCTCTACTTTTGCTTCAAAATGTTTCCTGGCAGATTGTTTACATGTTATTCAATTTTGCCGAGGTTGTTGTAGTTGATCCTTGCATGCTATGCACTTGTTCTTGCCTTGGTTTGTTTCATAAACATGTATTCTTGCTGATGCTATGCTTATCTTGTCATGCAATGACTTCTGGTGAGTGAATCAAACTTGTTAAGTAGTGTACTCGTTGTTGCTGTTTTGCTAGGTTGAATCTGTTATTTCGTGATGCTATGTAAACCTGCTGCTACAAGTCATTCTATGCATAATCTGGAGATATTCACTAAGGGTGTTTTGTTCCACATGTCATGCTCTATCCATCCATGGCCCTGGTTGCATTTATAGCCTATTGTAGCTTGTTGTTAACTTGCTCCAAAGTAGCTAAATAATGTTGTTGTCAGCCTGTTAACATTAAGTTCAGTTGTTGCCATGATTGTTGTTAGTGATCCATGTACCCTATGAACTTGCTCTTGCCATGCTTAGCCCCACAAACATGTCTTCTCACTGTTGGTTTCCCTGTCATGCCATGTTTTGCTCTGTAGTGAGTTGCACAAGCTCACCAACATGCCTACTTATCGTTGTTCCTGCCATGTATGAATCTGTAATATAACTTGCCATGTTTACATGGGTGCCATCATTTCTTCTGATCCTTTTTGGCTTATGGTCAGTAAGGGACTTTTGTTCTATGCAATTAATAGTTTCATGCCATGCCTTTGTTTGTCATGATAAGTTCCTGTAACATGTTGTTTGGTAGCTCTGAACATTGCAACCTGATGTTATTTTCTGCAAAGTCTGAACTGTTATTATTTGCAATCTTGCCATGTGTGTTTGAGCATGTTCTAGTGATTTCTGGAGATAGCTCAGTGTTCATGTTTTGTTATGCTTTACCTGTACATCATGCCCATGCCTTTTGTTTTCATGTTGAGATGTTGTAGCATGTTGTTTTGGTGCTTGCAATATGCCTAGTTGCTGTTTTGGACAGATTGTTGCTATAACTTGTATAGTGTGTGTGTGTTGAACCGTTGCTCCATTTTGAGTGTGCTCTATATGAAACTTGCTTAGAATTGCATGTAGTTTCATATTATCATGTTGAATCCATGTTTTGAGGTGTTTGCTTGATGTTTGTATGCATTTTGCATCAATGCCATGTTTAACTTGTTTTGCTCATATCTTCTAGGCCGTAGCTCCGAACTAAATGAACTTTATATGTAACTTGACTAGAATCTCGTGTAGATCATCTTTGTGCATCTTAACTTGCTGTTTAACAACTTGAACATAAGGTTTATTCAGATCTGGACCAACTTCGAAATTTGCATATGAGGACTTATCGGAATTGTTATATGTTGTTCCCGGCCTCATTTAAACTTGCCTTGATATGTTGCTCTTGTTTGCATCATCTCTTGCCATGAGTAGCTTCATGTAGCTTTGTCATGCATCATGCTTGTGTGTGCATCATGCCTTGTTCATGTGTGGTGTGTTTACTATGTTGTGTGCTTCTTCTCGATAGTTCCCGTTTGCGTTGCGATAGTGAGGATTCGTTCGTCTACGCATGGTTCGTCTTCGTGGCTTCATCTTCTTCATGGACTCGTTCTCCTTCCTAGCGGGATTTCAGGAAAGATGACCGCTACCCTGGATCTCACTACTATCATTGCTATGCTAGTTGTTTCGTTCTATCGCTATGCTGCGTTTCCTATCACTTATTCTTCAAGCCTCCCAAATTGCCATGAACCTCTAACCTTTGATACCTTTCCTATGGAAACCATTGTTTGGCTATGTTACCGCTTTGCTCAGCCCTCTTATAGCGTTGCTAGTTGCAGGTGAAGTTGAAGATTGCTCCATGGTGGACAGGATTTTGGTTGGGATGTCACAATATCTCTCATATTATTAATGCATCTATATACTTGGTAAAGGGTGGAAGACTCGGCCTTATGCCTGGTGTTTTGTTCCACTCTTGCCGCCCTAGTTTCCGTCATACCGGTGTTATGTTCCCGGATTTTGCGTTCCTTACGCGGTTGGGTGATTTATGGGACCCCCTTGACAGTTCGCTTTGAATAAAACTCCTCCAGCAAGGCCCAACATTGGTTTTACCATTTGCCTCACCACCACCTATACTTTTCCCTTGGGAGTCGCTCTCTCGAGGGTCATCTTTATTTTAGCCCCCCCCCCCGGGCCAGTGCTTGTCTAAGTGTTGGTCCGAATCGAGCAGCCTGCGGGGCCACCTCGGGGCAACTCGAGGGATGGTTTTACTCGTAGCTTGACTTATCCGGTGTTGCCCTGAGAACGAGATATGTGCAGCTCCTATCGGGATTGTCGGCGCATCGGGCGGCTTTGCTGGTCTTGTTTTACCATTGTCGAAATGTCTTGTAAACCGGGATTCCGAGTCTGATCGGGTCTTCCTGGGAGAAGGTATATCCTTCGTTGATCGCGAGAGCTTATCATGGGCTAAGTTGGGACACCCCTGCAGGGTATAATCTTTCGAAAGCCGTGCCTGCGATTATAGGCAGGTGGGAATTTGTTAATGTCCGGTTGTAGATAACTTGACACCAGATCCGAATTAAAATGCATCAACCGTGTGTGTAGCCGTGATGGTCTCTTTCCGGCGGAGTCCGGGAAGTGAACACGGTTTTGGGTTATGTTTGACGTAAGTAGGAGTTCAGGATCACTTCTTGATCATTACTAGTTGACGACCGTTCCTTTTGCTCTCTTCTCGCTCTTATTTGCGTATGTTAGCCACCATATATGCTTAGTCGCTGCTGCAGCCTCACCACTTTACCCCCTTCATTTCCCTTTAAGCTTTGCTAGTCTTGATACCCATGGTAATGGGATTACTGAGTCCTCGTGGCTCACAAATTACTACAACAACAGTTGCAGGTACAGGTTATGCGATGATCTTGACGCGAGAGCGATGTTTGCTTGTATTGGAGTTCTACTTCTGCTTCTTCGATCAGGGGATAGGTTCCAGGTCGGCAGCCTGGGCTAGCAGGGTGGATGTCGTTTGAGCTTCTGTTTGTGTTTCACCCGTAGTCGGATGTTGAACTTATGTATTGTGATGTTGTATTCGTGTGGCATTGTATGCCTCTTGTATGTATCCCCATCTATTATGTAATGTTGATGTAATGATATCCACCTTGCAAAAGCGTTTCAATATGCGGGTCTATCCTTGGTGGGACCTTTGAGTTCCTTTTTGGATAGGGTCGCATATTGGGCGTGACAGCCTCACCCGGAGGGTCTAAAAAAGACTTGTTCAATTTTTGTGATATAGCATGAAAAGAGTTTGAGACAAGAAAAGCATATATAGCTAAAGAAGGTTCTTAGGCATTCTTGTACATCCACTTGGCCAGAAAAAACAAGACACTCAAAACAACAAATGGATGTCCTCGAATGAATAAAATATGCAAATCAACATGCTCACCCAATAAAATGGCAAATAAAATATGTGTCAAACATGCACAACCAATTCTAGCATCTATCAAGCAATTGGTGACGACTAGGTCATCTATATATGTTGTATATTGACTTAGGAGTCAAATGAGAACATTTGATAATAGGTCATACTCATCGGTTAAGCACAAGTGGGGTTGCCACTTTTACATAAAACATTAATGTGTTCACACCATTTGAGTTGATTTAGCTCAAGTTTTAGAGCAATCCCTAGATGTGATACCCCCCCACCCAAGAGGGATGAACTAACCTAGGGTTTTGTCGATGATGACTTCATGTAGATAGTGAAGATGTGGATGCTCAATGTTGATGTAGTCCATCATGAGTTTGGAGCAATCCTTTGGAGTTTTGCACTTTCAATACCTACATGAGTTAGTCCCACAAGGAACAAACAAGAATATCCATAGACATAGAGTGAATTCCTCACATGATGATGTCCATGAATGCATTGAGCTACGTTGTCCCTTGTCTTACCAACAAGAGGGTTTGTGATTCCATGAACTAGTGCAAGATGTGAAAGTTGGTTGCACAAGTCCTTGCCAAAATGAATATGAGTGAAGTATGTTGGTGGATTCACCCTCAAGAACACTCTAGTTCTTCTTATTTGGTACCCACATCAACTTGATGGGAATTCTTGGAGTTGTAGTCGAACTTGATGAAGTAGAGCTTGAAGTGGTCTTGGGAACCTACTTGACCATGGCTCTAGGTGCTTCTTCAAATGAGTCAATCTCTTCTTGAAGCTTGTGGTGGAAGATCATATTGAGCTTGTGTTCCCTCAAGAGAAGTGGGGTCATACTTCTCTTGCTGAGGAACAAACTTTGTCTTGGGGTATTAATCTTCTTCCCATTCAACTCCATTGGCATTGAACTTTCGTTCAAAACCAACACCTTGATTCTTCCGGTGCCTTCATTGCTTCCTTACAATTTCCTAAAATTGCTTACTCCCAGCAAGACTCTTGTAAACACCTTCCTCTATTATTCCCTTCAACAAGCTTTTTTCTTGCTCAAGTGTAACTTGGCTAAGAGAATCATTAGTTGAATCAAGAGAATTACTAGAAGCAACAATATTGGATTTAGCATGATTATTACTACTACTAGAAGAAGAATCTTTCTTGCTCTTGTTACTAGGTTTAACTTGTGGCATGTAAGTAGACAAGAGGAGACGTTTGCCAGTGTAAGAAGAACTCTTCTTTCGAAGATCATCATTGATAGCTTTTAGAAACTCATCCTCTTGCTCTAAATTTAGCTTCTCGAAGCGTAGCTTCTCATGAGTTCTTAGGAACTCTCTATGATCCTCTTGAGTTGTTTCATGAGCTAACTTAAGAGTGTTTAGTTCTTTAGTTAGACACTCAATATCCTTCTTATTGTCATTCGTTTCATCTTGATTAGCATGATTACTAGCAAGTTCATTATAGTTCTCATCACTAGTTTTGTCAACAAGTAAATCATCATCACCTAGCAAATCATCTTCATCACTATTGAAATCAAGGTACTCGAGGTGTGATACCTTGGGGCCTTTAGCCATGAAGCATCTTCCAATTCCTTTATTTGGTGAACCAAATATGTCATGGGAGTTGGATGACACTAGAGCAAGTCCAGCAACACCTTCATCTTGAGTATATTCAGAGTCGGAGTGATAGCTTCTCTTAGATTAGTTGTCAGAGTCATAACCGAAACCCATTCACCAACATGAGCTTGATGTATTCGTTTTGTGTAGCTCTTTGATGATGTATCCTTCCTTTCTGAATCATTGCTTCTTCGAGAGGGTCTTTGTTCATAATGATCATCTCTACTCCTCTCTCTCTCTCTCTCTCTCTCTCTCTCTCTCTCTCTCTTGGAGGTGATTCATCTCTTCTACTTATCCTTTTTGGTTAGTCTTTTCTTGTAGGGAGCCGTACACTCATTGGAGTAGTGTCCGAGTCTTCCGCAATTGTAGCAATTACGGTCACGACTAGAAGATCTTTTCTCATTGTAGGGCCTTGACTTGAAGCTTCTATCTTTGCTTCTACTCTTGTAGAATTGGTTGAAGTTTTTCACCATTAAGCTCAATTCTTCATTGGAGACTAACTTGTCACTTGATGTTGTAGGAGCATCACTTAAAGCTTTGTATGCACCACTTGACTTGTTGTGGAGCTCTTCCTTATCCTTGAGTGACATCTCATGAGCAACAATTCTACCAATGACTTTTGTGGGCTTGAGATGTTTGTAGTTGGGCATAATTTGGATCAATGTGCCACGGTATCATATTTTCCATCCAAGGCTCTAAGGATCTTCTTGATGATGAACTTGTCGGTCATCTCTTCACTTCCTAAGCTGGCAATCTCATTTGTGATGAGAGCAATCCTAGAGTACATTTTGGCAACTCCTTCACCATCCTTCATCTTGAACTTGTCAAGTTGACTTTGAAGCACATCCAACTTGGATTCCTTGATGGACTTGGTACCTTCGTGCATATCAACCAAAGTATCCCAAATTTCCTTTGCATTCTCAAGGTGGCTAATTTTGTTGAATTCATCGAGGCACAATCCATTGAAGAGAATATCACAAGCTTGTGCATTGTATTGCAACATCTTCAATTCTTCTGCGGTCGCTTCACGGACCGGTTCTCTACCATCCTCAGAGAGTTCACCTTGCAAGACAATATGAACAATAGCCCAAACGACGGGTTATGACCAAGAATATGCATTTTCATCTTATGCTTCCAACTAGCAAAATTTGTACCATCAAAATAAGGACCTCTATGGTGATAGTTACCCTCACTAGACGCCATACTCTCCTAGGTTGTGAAACCAAGGTTGTGATCACCAAAGCAATGGAATCAAGGCTAATGGAGACCAAAGCTCTGACACCACTTGTAGGATCAAAAGTATGTTTAGAGGGGGTGATTAGACTACTTGACAAATAAAAACCTATCCTTTTCCATTTTTAATTGTGGATAGATTTTAGCAATTATGACAAGTCAAGCAATCAACCTACACATGCAATTCTAAGAGTATAGCAGCGGAATGTAAAACACTACATATGAAGGTAAAGGGAAGGGTTTGGAGAAGCCAAACACAATGGAGACACGGAGATTTTTGGCATGGTTCAGATAGGTGGTACTATCATACATCCACGTTGATGGAGACTTCAACCCGCGAAGGGTAACAGCTGCGCGAGTCCATGGAGGGCTCCACCCATGAAGGGTCCACGAAGAAGCAACCTTGTCTATCCCACCATGGCCATCGTCCATGAAGGACTTTCCTCACTCGGGTAGATCTTCAAAAAGTAGGCGATCTCCTTGCCCTTACAAACTTCTTGGTTCAACTCCACATCATATTGGAGGCTCCCAAGAGACACCTAACCAATCTAGGAGACACCACTCTCAAAAGGTAATAGACGGTGTGTTGATGATGAACTCCTTGCTCTTGTGCTTCAAATGATAGTCTCCCCAACACTCAACTCTCTCACACAGATTTGGCTATGGAGGAAGAAGGATTTGAGTGGAAAGCAACTTGGGGAAGGCTAGAAATCAAGGTTCAAATGGTAGGAATGGAATCTCTTGATCTCAACACATGAGTAGGTGGTTCTCTATCAAAAAATGAATGGTGGAAGTGTAGGCGTGTTTTGATGGCTCTGTTTATGGAGAAGAAGGGAGTGGAGGGATATATATAGCCTCCACACAAAATCCAACCGTTGCACACTTTTGAACCATCCCGGTGGCACCAATCAAAAAACTCGGTGGCACCGATCTGTTGTAAAAATATGAACGTTAGGAATCTTGGTAGGACCGACGAGAACAACTCGATGGGACCAATTGCATCATCTCGGTGAAACCGAAGTGAAGCAACAAGAAACAGAGAATCAGTCAAGCCATCTCGATGAGACTGATTGCAATTCTCGGTGAGACCGAAATAATTGCAACAAGTCACAGGGATTTGGCAAGGCCATCTTGATGGGACTGAGATCCATATCGGTGGAACCGAATTGTTCGGGTTTTGGCAGTGGCTAAGTCAAGATGAACTCGGTGGCTCTGGGTAGGAAATATCAGTGGGGCCAATTAGGAAATTAGGGTTTGAACATATTTGGATAGAGAAAGTGGCTGAAGGTTTTGGAGCAATATCACTAAGCACTTGAGCAAATAGATCATTAAGCAACACCTTATCCCCTTTTAATAGTATTACCTTTCCTATGGACTCAATGTGATCTTGGATCACTTAAAGAAAAATGAAGAGTCTTGAGCTTTTGCCAATCCTTGTCCTTAGCATTTTGAGGGGTTCACATCTCTATTTCATGCAATGCCAATCACTGAACATCCTGAAATATTTACCTTGAATGGATATTAGTTCAATGAGATATATGTTGTTATGAATTACCAAAACCACCCTGGAATTAGTTGCACTTTCAAATTATGACCAAAATATCACCCCCTTTTAATAATATTGGCTTTTTCTATGGACTCAATGTGATCTTGGATCACTTCACAAAAAAAGTAGAGTCTTGGAGCTTTTGTCGATCTTGTCCTTAGCATTTTGAAAGGGTCCACATCCTCATTTCCTTGCCATGTCACTGTTGGACTGAAATGTACAAGATAAAGGTTTTAGTCTAATAAAATGTATGTTGACATTAATTACCAAAACCACCAAGGGAGCAAGTGTACTTTCAGCTTTGGACTCAATGTGATCTTGAATCACTTAACCAAAAAAGTAGAGTTTTGAAGGTTGTGCCAATCCATGTCCTTAGCATTTTGAGGGGTATACTTTCTCATGTCCTTGCCATGCCCACATTGAACTTTCCTGAAATCTATCTTGAATAGGCATTAGTTCAATCACATATATGTTGTTATAAATTACCAAAACTATTATGGTATGCTCCAAATTCAAGTATAAAGAGAAATACTAACTTTCGACGAGCGAGCGGAGCGAGGCCCATCGCCGGTAGGCTTGGGTCGAAGCAGAGGACAGCGTGCGGTAGGCTTGGGCCGTAGCGGTACGGATCAGTATTGACCTAGGTCACCTGTGTTATATATAACTCTTGTAAGCCGCCGCACGAGATAAGTTGATTACTTGTAAATCTCCGATGTTTGTAACCTCCCCCGATATAGTGAAGTTTGGTTGGCTGGCGCCCGTGGTTTTTTCACCTTCGTCTAGGAGGGGTTTTCCATGTTAAATCTTGTGTCCCCTGCTTGTTTTTCGTTCTTCGTCAAGTTGATTTGCCTGCCGTATCTCTAACAAAAACCACTCGATTATTTCATACTTGTCACTCGGTTTAAGAATCAACCCTCGCTCGGTTTTAAGTTGTTTTGACTGTGTTGACCAGTTTTGACTGCTGACTAGACAACACCATGTCAGCTTTTGACTACCCAATCAGCTCAAACTAGATCAAATTATTTGGAGTGTTATTTTCCATGTTTACTTAAGATGGGGTCCATGGGTCAACTACACAATATCATACAGGGTTAGGTTAAACGCGGGATTAGCTCACGACTCCTTCCCTTCTCCTCTTACTCTCATGTTCTTCTTCCTCCTGACAAGAGAATGCAAGGTATTGATTGAAAAGGAGCACACACAAAACTATGTCATTCGGTCGAACAGGACATGGGCAGACTGGGCGCCGTCGCTGCTCGTGCTTGTCCGCGCCAGTTGGAGCTGCAGCGAGTAACACACGTTGTTCACCGGCTCCTGTGTTGCCGGAAAACCGTCCGTAATGGCCCAATCGGCCGTCGAGTCGACCTTTGCCCCGGGTGGGGCGGACGACGCCTTCCTTGCCGGCGGCTGGATGGACAGGGTTCGGAGGCCGAGTGCGGTAGAAGGGACACATCGTCATCGAGGTCCACAAGCGGAACTCCCTGCTACACCGCTTCCCTCTCATGCTACCTCCTTTGCCAGTACCCGGGTGACGTTCTCCGGCTTGCAGACCGGAGTTAAAGACGGGAGCCCCAAGGACGAGGCTGAGGCAACATCTGTGGCGGCGGTTGGGGACGAGATGCACGACACTTAGGACGGCGGCGCGGATGGGGAGAAGGGTGGACGACGGCAACTACGTAGACGCGGAAAATGATGGATGGACTCAGATAGAGGGCGGCGAGTTTGATAGACTAGGTCATTTTGGGGTAATTTACGGTATCTGTCTGTCTGATTCGACTGAGCTAGATACGAAGGGTGGCGGTCAGCCCTATAGAAACGGTACATCTGTGTTGCTTCTTTTATACCGGTGAGTGATCCGACCGTCCTACCTAGCGTATAGGTGGGTTCACGGAGATCCGCCGTAGACGCTCTTATTTATCCCTCAATCACGACGTAACCTCCTGAGATTATATTGGCCATGCATTTTGGTGTCTCCTTGTCTCGAAAATCAGAGCAAGAGAGTGTTTCGCTACTTGTCAAAGTAACCATCCCACTGATGCCCCACATCATCCTCCAGCCCTCGCTTGATCCTCCTCACCCTCTCGATCACGCCGTCCACGGCGACGTCCACGGCGTCCCTGAAGCGGATGCCAGCCTTGACCCTTGGGTCCCTGTACACGATGCTGGGAATCATCCTGACCACCTGCTCCCTCATGGCCGCCACCTCCCTCGCGCCGATCCGCCGGAGCACGTCCTCCACCCTCACTGTGCCGTTCCGCACGCCGTCCTCCGGCACGAACACCGAGTACTTGCGGTGATCCGCCGGCAGATGCCACCGGTACTGCACGTACGCCGACCCGGGGTGAAAGAACACCGGCACGCAGCCGGCGAGCACGGCGTCGAACGCCGACCGCCGCGTGTACGAGTCCCCCTGGGGCTGCAGGCAGAAGGCGGCGCTCTTGAACAGCCGCATGACGTTGCTCGGCGCGTAGCAGTCGTTGCGCCGGCCACGGCCGCCGCACAGAAGGAGCCCGCACCGCCGTGACCGCGCGCACTGGTTGATGATCGTGTCGCGAACGACGGCGTTAATGTTCTTGTTGCTGCCGTCGTGCGTCCGCGCGCCACCGGCGAACGCGAACAGCCACGGCCTTCGCGCGCGTCTCACGGCGCGCTGCCATGAGGCCACCTCGCCGGCGAGGGACGGGTGGAAGTAGGTCGGGTACGGCACGCCGATGTCGTTGCCTTGCCACGGGCTGGACTCGATGGCGAGCATCGTCATGTTCTTGGCCTCCGGGAGGAGAAGCAGCCGGCTCCCCCACTCGCCGCCGTCCTCGCGCCGGAAGTCCCACGTGATGCGACCGCCGACGAAGAAGTGGTCCCGCCCGCCCTGCGCCGCCCATACCGGTGACGACCGGAGCCACTCGAAGAGGTCCTCCGCGAGAGCGTCGCGGACGCCGTTGCTGAACCCCCACAGGTGCCGGCCGACGTCGAGCCCTGCATAGTAGGGCACGTAGACGGCGGCGGCGCGGGACGCGTCGCTGGTGAGGCAATCGTACCGTCGCATCCGGCTGTGGAAGATGACCTCCAGGGCGAACTGGTTGGTGTCGTACCAGCCAGTGGACGGGAGCACGCCGCCGGTGCGCGTGAGCCGCGGGCCCATGCCGGCGTTGAGGAGGTGCTTGCACATGTCGGTCCACTCTGACAGGGACCGGCAGTCCCGGATCAGGTCGGAGTTGAACCGACTCGGCAGATCATGGATGTAGATGTAGCGGCCGGCGCACCGGTCGGTCGCCACCGCCGGCGGAGGTGGCGACGGAGTCTCTGTCCCTGCTTGACGTGGCATCTCTGTTCTTGCTTGACGTGCCGGTGCCAGCGGTGGAGGCGGCGCATTAATGATGACATGGCGCTCCGTCGGCGGCGGCGGCGGCGGCGAGGACGTGTCAACGATCCCTCGACGCTCCGACGGCCACGGCGGCGTCGTGTCAACGGCCCGCAGCCCCGTCAACGCAATGCTCGGCTGGAAACTCTGCCGGAAGACGGCGACCTCAACCGGCGGAGAAGGGAAGACGAGGAGCATCCACAGGGCGCAGCACGCCAGGAAGGCCAGCGGCAGGAGGTACCTGCCGGCCCGGACCGCCGTCGATCCACGCAAATTCACCATATGGCCGGGCCCGGCCGTACGTCGCAGGGAACAAATCACTCGCCGGCCGGCAGCCGGATTTTAATCGGCCAGCGCGATCGATATGATCCGGCTGTCATATCGCTCGTTGTCGCTGTCCGATCATCAACAGCTTGATCGGCGTAGAAATAAGCGCGAATTGATTCCGGGAAGGTTTCTTTGCCGCAGATGCCGGGAATTGGGATGCGCATTCCTTCCTTGCATGTGTTTCATGATGTATTTCCATTTGTTCGTCACCTCTCCTGATTTGTCTTTCCTCTCTGTCGTTAGTTGCATCATGCTGAACACATGTGGCAATGAACCACCATAATTTTGCCGTGCTTGTATTGCAGTTGTTGTTTGACAGCTCGGGGCTCATGCAAGCAGGCATGCATAGATAGGAAGGATTTAAGTTCAAATAAAAAGTTCAAAAAAGATACTTAGGAAGGATTTGGGGCTAATTGTGTGCTTGCGAGAAGGGCCCAATAAACTTGAACGAAATTATCAAAATTTTGGTATATACTCCCTCTGTTATATTAGTTTACAGAGGAAGTACTGGTACCGAAATCCGTGGAGGGTCCGTAGTCATGCTCCAGAAACATAGCAGATTTATTTTTAGCACAGTACATACGCAAGCACTGATATATACGCGCATACACTCATTCCTATGAACACACACGCGCACACTTTATCCCATTGAGCACCTATGGGAGACTGAGCCAGCATATCATCTTGAGATTTTACAAAGTCACCATAGGCGCCTCGTAGTCGATGGGAATGTCTCCTTTCACTAATGTGCATCACCGGAAATTCTAAAATAAATCCAGTATAAATGCGAAGCACTAAGACTTGAACTCTGGTGGGATGAAAATACCACTATCCACTTAAACATTCAACTACAGGTTGGTTCGCACATAGCCGATATTAAATGAACCTCGTTAACAAATACCGTTCATCCCATGTACTTTTCTGCAATGATATAACCATGCAAATTCTAGTGCATGAGACGATGGAAAACCAGGACCAAGAGTTATCTCCTTGAAAAAAAGTGAGCAAAGGAAACTAAATTAAAATCAACACACACAAAAATCTACTACCTCCAATCCATATTATTTGTTGTCAATTTTCTATGTTGAGCTTGGCATTTTCCATTTTTCTTTATCGAGGGTAGGCAACTTTAGATCGGCGATTGCCGGCCATGAGGTAGCCTAACGCAAAGGGTACCGTTAATGGGCCAGGCCATTTCATCTGCACCCTATTTTATTTCGTAGTCGTTCGTGTTTCAGATTGTTTGTTGGGTCTTCTTTTTCATTTGTTTAGTTTTTTGTGGTTTTCTTTTCTTTCTTTATTATGCTTTTATTTGTTTTGAATTGTTTTGTTTCTTTTCTTATCTTCTGGATATTTTTGCTTCTTTTATTGCTTATTAGTTTCTACTCATTTCTTTTCCCTTTTCCCGCTTTTCTTATCTTACTTTTTATTTTCAATTCATGAACATTTTTTAAGGGAAACACATCGAATTAACTTGTCGATTTGAGTGAAGCTTTCGTCGCCTCCATCACATCCACACGTCTAGTTGTCCTGCACACGCAATCAGTGTTACGCTCCGTCAAGATGTGCCTGGCCGACCACAACATACCACCTTTTCTTCCTCATCCTCTGATTTCTCATCCTAGACACTCGTTCCTCTCCATCTTCTTCTCTCTACTACACGATCCAACCATGGATAAGATCGAGTGCCCTCTCCCTATAAAACGCCATGCACCGAAAGTCACACCCCTGTACTGCTACGTCGGTGTGCGCCATCACCATGAGGGGTTTCTACTGCAGGAGGCGACATTGCGAGCTCGTCGGAGCAGCCATTGTGTTGTGGCCCATCACATCACAGCCAGAATGCGAAGAGGGACGAGGTCCAGGTGGAGTGTAGGATCAAGAGTATCCATTAGAGGGGTTAAATGGGAGATTTAAAATTTCTTTTAAAAACTTGAAATCTCTCAATACACAACAGCGAAAAATAAACTAAGCAGTAGCACTTCTATGAAAGAAAACATCTCAAAACAGATGAATACGTGGACAAAACACAACAAATAAGAGCACGAAAGATAAACTCACGAAACAAAATACTAAAGAAGATAAACTACTGAAAGTATTGCAAGGTTGAGATGAAACTAGAGGTGCTTGATGGCGACACGATATTTGTTCGACCAGTCACTCTTCTGTAAAAGAGCTACGTCTGGTTAGAGTAGAGGGATTTGTGAATGAACAGAGGAGCAAAACCAATATTGAGGATATCACTTATCGTTAGCGTCTCAGTTAGAGATTAATCAATCAATTTTATCGAACGACTATTAATCGGCCACTTTTGCAAATCCTAGGTACCCAACACTAAAATATGGTATATTCAACAACAATACAATATTGGACAAAAGTGCTATCTTGATTCATAGCCTTTGCATCCTCGTATAATGACAAACAAAATAGGACAACATTACATATTGCATAACAAGGTGCACAAAACACAAATAAACATTGTTTTTACAAACATAGCGCTAGGAATAGGTCCGATTTATCGGTAGAATCCTGATAAATCGCTTGTCAGAATGATAAATTGGCCCAAACAATAAATGATAAGGATAAAGCATAATATTATCGATAACCCCTGAGTAGCAATAAATCGGGCGATAGATCACTGAATCAGACAATTTTTTGAACAGTGAGAAAAACTCTCTCCGTCCTATTCTCATAGACAACAAGTTCGTCAACTTGTGCCGATTACTCGGAGTAGATACTGCAGGCAATCTCCATAACCTTCACAAACTATCTTTCTAAACCACAATGACTCTTGGTTGCTGAAAACTATGACGCCTAACCATCTAGAGAGTTAGCAGCTCTCAAGAGTGATAGGCAGAGCACTCTAGACTTCGATCTCTGTGATGCTCAACCACTATCTAAATTTTCAGCTCTGGGGTTTTCTCTCAGTGGATTCACTCAAATCTTTCGAGATAGGGTGCTTTAACAATCTTGTCAAAATCGCACAAAGCACCCAACCATCTTGGAAGATGTGGAGTGGATATTCATAGCCGGAGCAATCATGAGGGGGAAATGACCAATCAGGACAAAACGTACAGCCAATGGCCAACTGACATGTATCTGACAATCATATTTCAAACGAACCAACAACTGTACTTGAGGAACAAGTAAAGTTGACTCCTCGGTTAGAACATTTCTCACACAGCCCAGAAGATCGTTGTCTCTGGCTGACAAGTAAATGTCTCGAAGCACAAAGAGATTTCACTTATAACTCACTTGGGATATGTTTCGATTAAGCATCATAGAAAAATAAGTTTAAAAACACTTCGGCCCCTTTTAGTTGTACGGTGGTCCTATGACTCACGTAAGAGAAAATGAACTACAGATGAAAATACTACATCTCCTGTCGGGACTCCGATCCTAAGTCACACCGATCTAGCATGTAACACACCATATCACTATGGGTCTCACGCACGGTATTCCCATGGCTACAGCCTTACCTAGGCCGGGACCGTTTGCGCCTTTTGGCTCACGTATATGATAGTGTTGCTAGCATCCATATGACAGAGAACCCGGGCTGACATGACTATTCGTAAACCCAAGGTGGCAAAAACTTATAGGGACATGCATATATGACCCAACAATGCACATGTCGGTCAGTAGCGAGTGCAACTGGGCTGTAGCAATCTATCAGGAGTCCGGTAGACACTGTGTGACATTTCCCTGAAGGGACAGACACAGGAGCAAAGAAGGACACATGTCAGTCAATCCATGTGTTCCGGAGTAGTAGTAAACTATCATGCCTAGTGGAAGCACTAGGAGGCATTTTCCCATAAGGAAGGCTACCAAGAATAAACAACTAGGTGTCGGATCCCACACATACCAATGATACGTCTTCAACGTATCTATAATTTTTTATTGTTCCATCCTATTATATTATCTGTTTTGGATGTTTTATATGCACTAATATGCTATCTTATATTATTTTTGGGACTAACCTATTAACCTAGAGCCCAGTGTCAATTCCCGTTTTTTCCCTGTTTTAAAGTTTCACAGAAAAGGAATACTGAGGGAGTCCTGGATTAGGGGGTGTCCGGATAGCCGAACTATCACCTTTGGCCGGACTCCTGGACTATGAAGATACAAGATTGAAGACTTCGTCCCGTGTCCGGATGGGACTTTCCTTGGCATGGAAGGCAAGCTTGGCGATACGGATATGTAGATCTCCTATATTGTAACCGACTCTGTGTAACCCTAACCCTCTTCGGTGCCTATATAAATCAGAGGGTTTTAGTCCGTAGGACGAACAACAATCATACCATAGGCTAGCTTCTAGGGTTTAGCCTCTCTGATCTCGTGGTAGATCTACTCTTGTACTACCCATATCATCAATATTAATCAAGCAGGAGTAGGGTTTTACCTCCATCGAGAGGGCCCGAACCTGGGTAAAAACATCGTGTCCCTTGTCTCCTGTTACCATCCGCCTAGACGCACAGTTCGTGACCCCCTACCCGAGATCCGCCGGTTTTGACACCGACATTGGCGCTTTCATTGAGAGTTCCTCTATGTCGTCATCTTTAGGCCCGATGGCTCCTCCGATCATCAACAACGATGCGATCTGGGGTGAGAATTTTCTCCCCGGACAGATCTTCATATTCGGCGGCTTTGCACTGCGGGCCAATTCGCTTGGCCATCTGGAGCAGATTGAAAGCTACACCCCTGGCCATCAGGTCAGATTTGGAAGTTTGAACTACACGGCTGACGTCCGCAGAGACTTGATCTTCGACGGGTTCGAGCCACAGCCAAGCGCGCCGCACTGCCACGATGGGCATGATCTAGCTCTGCCGCCGGACAGTGCCCTGGAGGCTGCACAAGTGTCCGCTCCAACCCTTAGCTCGGAGCCGACTGCGCCGATCAAGGATGGGTGGCTGGACACCGCCTCGGGGGCTGCTATCTCTACGGTAATTGAGCCGAACACCAACCCTATCCCTTGCGAAGCTCGTGACTCGAAGGTACCGGACTCCTCTCCGGACTCCGAACCTTCCGCGATCCTGCCAATCGAATCCGATTGGGCGTTGATCATGGAGTTCACCACCGCGGACATCTTTCAGCACTCGCCCTTTGGCGACATCCTGAATTTACTAAAGTCTCTCTCTTTATCAGGAGAGCCCTGACCAGATTATGGTCAGCGAGGGTGGGATGCGGACGACGAAGAAATTCGAAGCCCACCCACCATCCACTTTGTAGCCACTGTCGAAAGTTTAAACGACGTGCTCGACTTCGACTCCGAATACATCGACGGTATGGACGATGATGTAGGAGATAAGCATGAACCAGCACCTATAAGGCACTGGACAGCCACCTCATCTCACGATGTATACATGGTGGACACACCTAAAGGAAGCGAAGACGAGGAACAATGGGACGCCATGAGGGATAGTTCCCTCGAAAAGTAGTCAAAACGGCAACGTAAGCGCCGCCCAAAAACCCGCCTCGACAAAGACGGCAGCCATACAGACCCATCCACAGAGCTGGGCGAACCGGAGGACGATGAACATGCTATCGAGCAACCGTCCGAACAGGACAATATGGATAAACAATCCGTCCCCGGCGAAGATAACAGTCCGGACGATCTCACGCCGGACAAGTTGTTGGAGCAGAAGAACCTCCACAAAAGGCTCGTCGCCACTGTGCGTAGCCTGAAAAAGCAGAAGCGGAAGCTCAAAACAGCGGAAGATACGCTCAGAATCAGATGGAGCAAAGTACTCAACACCGCAGACAAATACGGTGATAGTCGCCGAACAAAGAGCTACCCGAAGCGAAAACTACTGCCCGAATTTGATGAGGAGGCCGTAGAGCCCCCGCAATCAAATAACAGGGAGACCACCCGGTCGGATAGACAACCCCATGGCAAACATAGAGCAGCAAACGGCGCAGCACACAAGCCGACACGCGATCCACACATGGATTCGCATCAGAAAGATGGCCCAGTTAGATCTATCTACGGGCCAAGAAAGCAAGCTCTAGTAAGCAATGCAACACATCAAGCATCCGAATATTACGGTACACCCAAATATAGGGGTGCCTCACACCCCCTATGTTTCACCGATGAGGTTCTGGATTATGAATTTCCAGTGGGATTCAAGCCCGTAAACATAGAAGCATACGACGGACCAATAGACCCTGGAGTCTAGATTGAGGATTACATCCTCCACATACACATGGCTAGAGGAGATGACCTCCACGCCATAAAATACTTACCCCTCAAGCTCAAAGGGACAGCCCGGCACTGGCTCAAAAGCCTCCCCAAAAACACCATTGGAAGTTGGGAAGAACTCGAGGATGCTTTTCGGGAAATTTTCAAGGGACCTATGTTCGACCTCCGGATGTAGATGATTTAAGTCACATAACTCAACAACCCGAAGAGTCAGCCCGAAAATTCTGGAACAGTTTCCTTACTAAAAAGAACCAAATAGTCGACTGTCCGGACGCCGAAGCCTTAGCAGCTTTCAAACACAACGTCCGAGATGAATGGCTCGCCAGACACCTCGTCCAAGAAAAGCCAAGAACAATGGCCGCATTAACAAGCCTCATGACCCGCTTTAGCGCGGGAGAGGATAGCTGGCTGGCAATATGCAGTACCAGCGACCCAAGTACATCCGAAGTCAGGGGTGGAAATGGGAAATCGCGACGCAGCACGGACCAGCGCCGGACCAAGGGAAACAGCACGAAGAGCACGGCAGTCAACCCCGGATTCAAAAGCTCCCGGCAGAATCATAAAATACTGCCCCTTAAGGATAATAGGGACGAGCTATCTAGCTTAAACAAAATCTTGGACAAGATATGCCAAATCCATAGTACTCCCGGGAAGCCTGCAAACCATACCCATAGAGATTGTTGGATCTTCAAGCAGTCCGGCAAACTCAATGCCGAACACAAGGGACTCGACACACCAAGCGAGGACGATGACGAACCCCACAAGAAGAGCACCGGAAAACAAAAGAATTTCCCACAAGAAGTCAAAATAGTTCACTCACTTCGCGTGACAAAAGGGAAAAATAGAGCAGCGCTCATAGAGGTACGCGCCATACGGCCTATCCCAGAGGAGTCCCGCCACTGGTTGTTAAACCCAATCACCTTCGACCATCAGGATTACTCTAGAAGTATCCAGAATGCAGGATGGACTGCCTTGATATTAGATCCGATAATTGACGGACTCCAATTTACACAAGTCCTAATGGACGGCGGCAGTGATCTAAACCTGCTATACCAGGACACAATCCGCAAAATGGGGATAGACCCAACCAAACTTCGCCATAGCAACACTTCCTTTCAAGGGGCAATGACAGGCCCATATGCCCATTGTACGGGCTCTCTACTGCTAGAAGTTGTGTTCGGCTCACCCGACAACTTCCGCCACGAAAAGTTAACCTTCCACCTTGCCCCATTTACAAGTAGCTACCAAGCACTACTGGGACGCGAAGCTTTCGCCCGCTTTAACACAATACCGCATTATGCATCCCTTACACTTAAAATGCCCGGTCCGCGGGGCATCATCTCCTTAAAGGGAAATATCGAGTGTTCCTCGAGCGCGGAAGATTGTGTGACTGCCTTGACAACCACACACTAAACCAGCTTCACTAATCAAAGCACCTAAACAGGTTGTTCAGACCCCGGACACGGTTAGACGAGTCCGGCGTAAACATACAAGGGCTGACTAGCCGCATACCCCCGCACAAGGGGCTACGCGCATGAACAACAAGAGACAATAAAGCTCAATCTCATTCATTTTTTGAATCGTACTTTGTTTATTTAATATAACGTACATTTTCGCATGATCTTTTTCAACTAAGTTCCTCTCTTTTACAGATGAACAACGTGCTACACCCGTCCAAGATACGGCACAACGGAGACACAGGCGCAGACGTGCAGTAGGGACCCGTTGCAAGGATTCTTTTCAGATTAAGACCCTGCGTAAATCTTTTTTACTGTCTCTTGTTGATATTCCCCTGGTTTTTTGCTATCACCGAGGAGGAGGCTGGCGCTTTGGCATGGGCCACGTCAGAATTTTGCGCATACCTGGACACCAGGGGCTTATTACAAAGGGCGTTGTTCGGCCCATTTTCATAAACACCGAACACCTTAGGGAGTGTTCGGCGTCTCGAGTTAGGCCTTATATGCATCAGCTCTGAATCATGTCTTTGGTCAAATGTTGGGTTTGCCCGGCTCCTGTGTTTTGCTGCCTTATGTTCCGCTCTATCGGCTAAGGCGGCACTAGGAGAACTACTGCGATTGTGCCCCGGTTCGGCCAAGCGAGCACCTCAGTGTAGAAAGCCGAAAACTGACTGTCATGATACAGCGTGAGGCTGGTCAACCACTCGATGACCCGCCAGAATCTATAGAATTCCTCCACATTGACGAAGGACCATTTCCTGGTCAGGCACATACGCGCCCTGAATTCAGGTGAGTGCGGTGCCCCTAGGGGCTATATCGTAGCCCCACTGTCAAACTCCTATGGCTAAGTGAAAGTGATAAAGCATTATAGTCCGGTTGCCTAGTTTGCTGCGCTACCACCTCCTTTATAGGACCAAGACGTTGGATCAAGTGTGAAAATGCATCTTTTGCAAACACCCCTGCATTATATGCGTGGGGGCTGAAGCCGAAGACTGCCATCTTTCAGGTTATATATACATATACATTAGCGGCCGCACAGGAGGTATTTTAATTCTTGAAAGGCATAAGTATAAAAGGCTCTTATATTCCATCGATACATTGTTTCACAATAAAACATGTTATTCAAACATAATATCCTTCGAGCACTGCGTCTCTATTAAATGAGCGCCCTGCAGAACTTCCTGAAAATAATGCTCGACAGGTACTCGGCTTCCGTCCGAATCTTGGGATGCAACATCGGTGGCCTTCATCTCCGCCCAGTATGTCTTGACACATGCAAGAGCCATCCGCGCACCCTCTATGCATGCCGACCTCCTCATTCCATTGATATGCGGCACCGCACCAAGGAACTACTGCACCAAGCCAAAATAACTCTTTGGCTCGGGCCTTTTCAGCCACAAAAGACTCACGGCATCCCTCATGGCAAGTCCGGATAACCTATTCAGCTCGGCCCATTCGGCTAAGCGATCGGTTAATGGAAGTGGGCGCTCTGGATTATGGAATTGCGACCAAAAAACCTTTTCCATTTCGTGATCCTTTTGATCTCGGAAGTGTTCGGCCGCGTCCGCGGCACTTGCTGCCAAGTCCAGATAAGCATCCTCCACACTCCATAGCCAGTCCAACTGAGCATATTTAGGATCCACGAATTTCCTCTGCAGCAGAAAGGGCTTTCCAGCCGCGATATCTCCAGCCTGACGCAGCTCCTCCTTCATAGCTCTCATCGTAGAGCGAGCATCCTTGGCTTTGGTAGTGGCCTTCTTCAGGTCCTCTTGCAACACACGATCTTCTTTTACAAGAAGCTTGCAGTGGTCGGCAGCATTCTTTAACTTCACGGCCATCTCGGCCATTTCCTTCTTGCTTTGGCAGTGAGCAGCCTGTTCGGCTTTTAGCTCTTCGGCCGCCTTTAAGGTAGCCACATCACTCTTTCTGGCCTGCCCTTGGCTCGGGTGAGCTCCGCCCGAAGGTTCTCCATGGCAGCGGCACCATCTGCATCAAGCATACATGTTGTAAGGCACGGGCATCAAGCTCCCTTACAAGGTGTTCGCGGAGAAATTTCATACCTTGTGACTCGTCAAGTCGCTTATTGACAAGCACGATGTCGGCATCCGCCACGTCAAGTTGCCGCTTCAGTTCGGCAAAATCATCAGTCCAGCTAGGCACTGGACCCTTCGCCACCTACATAGGTAGGGCGACATATTATACCTCGGATTATGATCCTCGGCGCGCTGTCATTTTTGACAACACACCGAGCCTTAGGGGCTACTATCTACACAGGGCACATGTTATATGCGAAACTGTCAAAGGGTACATCATTTTGCGTACCTCAAAGCCTGTCAGTAAACTTCTGACGGTTTCATGCAAACCGCTCTCAGCAGATGAAATCCTTTCAATCACCATACCCATTAACGCGCGGTGATCTTCTGAGATAGACACTCGCCCGAGCAGATCCTTCAGCTCCTCCGACCGTACACCAGGTGGTGCCGAACTCGTCCGATGGCCTTTTTCAAAGGCCGGACGCGGAGGGCTTTGAGGGGACATACGACTTCCTTCCCCCCCCCCGGACTCAGAGAAACCCTCCGCAACGACACCTCAGGGTCGCCCGCCTCGCAAGATGGTATGGTGGGGGAGGCATTTCGCTCTCTATCATCTCCGGACGGAGATCCCCCGAAGATGAGCTCTGCTGAGAAGGGCTGAGATCCAAACTACAAGGTAAATTTTTGGTTATCGTCATTAGAACCAGGGCAGGGATATCCTTTATTTTAAAATAAACTCCTCTTTTTTACTTACGGCTCGGTGGAGGGCTGATCCCCTTGAGGGCACAATACGGCCGAGGCATCTCTCGGCGCAGGACCCTCTGACGAAGATTTCTTCCCCCGCTTTGAGACCATGGTCTCCGGGTCTTCAGAGGCGGTCCTCTTCTTCCCTTGGATGGAGGGATTCTCGACCCCTCCTTTCCTGACAGCCTCCTCCGCGGAGGCGGTAGCTTCCTTGTTCCCCCCTTCACCTTCTTCCGAAGGCGCAACCTCCAACATCCTGGCTAACACGGGATCCGGTGTGGTCTCAGGAAGGGGGGCCGGACACCTGATTAACTTTGCTTTCGCTATCCACTCTTGTTCAAGGAACAACTCTTTTAAAGGGAAAGTTCATGATAAATATGAGATAGCGTGTCCGGGTACAGGGCTACTTACTTGAGTATCCGGGCGATTGCAGCTCAGACCTGCGTCCTCGGCCAAGTCCGGACACATCACTTGTGATCCGAAGAGAAGCTTGTACATCTCCATAGGCGTCGCGCCCATAAAATGTTGGAGAGCTCGTGGTCCCTCCGGGTTAAATTCCCACAGGCGGAGGGGGTGATGTTTGCAGGGCAGGATGCGACGAATCAGCATGACCTGCGCTACTACGACCAGAGTGATTTCTCTCTCTAGGAGGTCTTGAATGCGGCCCTGCAATAGGGGCACGTCCTTGGACGGCCACCAGTCAAGTCCTTTATTGACCCATGACGCCAGCCGCGGTGGAGGACCCGAGCGAAAGGCAGGTGGCGCCACCCATTTGGTGCCCCTGGGAGTTGTGATGTAAAACCACTCTTGTTGCCATAGGCTGAGCTCCTCTTGAAAAGAGCCCTCGGGCCATAGAGCATCAGCATTCTTGCTTATAATAGCCCCTCCGCATTCTGCATGCTGCCCCTTGATCATCTTCGGCTCCACCTTGAAGGTCTTGAGCCACAATCCGAAGTGAGGGGTAATGCGGAGGCAGGCTTCGCATACGATGATGAACGATGAGATGTGGAGGATGGACTCCGGATCCAAGTCATGAAATTCCAACCCATAATAAAACATGAGCCCCCTCACGAAGGGGTCCGTCGGGAAGCCTAGCCCCCGAAGAAAGTGAGACGTGAACACCACGCATTTGCCAGGCTTGGGAGTGGGAATAACCTGCCCTTGGGCAGGCAGCCTATGCGAAATTTCGTCGGTTAGATACCTGGCATCTCTTAGCTTTAGCACATCTTCTTTCGTAACGGAGGAAGGCATCCACCGACCTTGCAGGTCGGAGCCGGACATAATCGAAGGTCCGAAGCGCCTGAATCTGGAGCTTTGGGTGTTGGGACTCGAGGCGAGGGGCGGATTCAATTGGGATTGAAAGAAAGGAGTGGAGCCTTGGTCTCTTTATAAAGAGGTTGAATACCAAGAGCCTTCCTCGTGACGTGCCAATGGGCACGATTGGGTTACCCACGCCCGTATTGATGAGAATCCCGGAATAAGGGGACACGATCTCTGCTTCGACAAGACGTGCCAAGGAAACTGCCTCACTAAACGTGCTGAGGTGGGACAGTAAAAACAATTCGAATAAAGGCTTGGCCGTGGTGTGATGTCACGCCACAGAATACGTCAGCAGATTGAGTTTGTGTAAATATTATTCTCTCTATGGTGGTATATGGAACTTATTTTGCAGAGCCGGACACTATCCTTGTGTTCAAAATCTTCTATGAAGTATTCGGAGGAGGAACCCGCCTTGCAATGCGAAGACAATATGCGCGCCGGACTCGTCGCCATTGAAGCCTGGTTCAGGGGCTACTGAGGGAGTCCTGGATTAGGGGGTGTCCGGATAGCCGAACTATCACCTTTGGCCGGACTCTTGGACTATGAAGATACAAGATTGAAGACTTCGTCCCGTGTCCGGATGGGACTTTCCTTGGCGTGGAAGGCAAGCTTGGCGATACGTATATGTAGATCTCCTACCATTGTAACCGATTCTGTGTAACCCTAACCCTCTTTGGTGCCTATATAAACCGGAGGGTTTTAGTCCGTAGGACGAACAACAATCATACCATAGGCTAGCTTCTAGGGTTTAGCCTCTCTGATCTCGTGGTAGATCTACTCTTGTACTACCCATATCATCAATATTAATCAAGCACGAGTAGGGTTTTACCTCCATCGAGAGGGCCCGAACCTGGGTAAAAACATCGTGTCCCTTGTCTCCTGTTACCATCCGCCTAGACGCACAGTTCGGGACCCCCTACCCAAGATCCGCCGGTTTTGACACCGACAAATACCAAACGGTGTCCAAACAGAATAAAACCTCCACGATGATTTTTCTTGGACCAGAAGACAACCAGGAGACTTGGAGATGAAGTCGGAGGAACCACGAGGCGGCCACAAGGACAGAGGGCGCACCCACGGGGGTAGGGCGCGCCCCCACCCTGTGCACCTCCTGACCTAATTCTTTCGCCTTTATATTCTCATATATCCCCAAACCACCATAGGCATCCCTGAAAACACTTTTCCACTGCTGCAACCTTCTGTACCCGTGAGATACCATCTAGGGACCTTTTCCAGCACCCTGCAGGAGGGGGATTCGATCATGGAGGGCTTCTACATCAACTCTATTGCCCTTCCGATGAAGCGTGAGTAGTTTACCACAGACATACCGGTCCATAGCTAGTAGCTAGATGGCTTCTTCTCTCTCTTTGATTCTCAATACCATGTTCTCCTCGATGTTCTTGGATATCTATTCGATGTAATACTTTTTTGCGGTGTGTTTGCCGAGATCCGATGAACTGTGGATTTATGATCAGCTTATCTATGAATATTATTTGAATCTTCTTTGAATTCTTTTATGCATGATTTGATATCTTTGTAATTCTCTTCGAACTATTGGTTTGGTTTGGCCAACTAGATTGGTTTTTCTTGCAATAGGAGAAATGCTTAGCTTTGGGTTCAATCTGAAGGAAATATGCCCTAGAGGCAATAATAAAGTTATTATTTATTTCCTTATTTCAGGATAAATGTTTATTATTCATGCTAGAATTGTATTAACCGGAAACATAGTACATGTGTGAATACATAGACAAATAAAGTGTCACTATTATGCCTCTACTTGACTAGCTCGTTGAATCAAAGATGGTTAAGTTTCCTAGCCATAGACATGAGATGTCATTTGATTAATGGGATCACATCAGTAGGAGAATGATGTGATTGACTTGACACATTCCGTTAGCTTAGCACTTGATAGTTTAGTATGTTGCTATTGCTTTCTTCATGACTTATACATGTTCCTGTGACTATGAGATTATGCAACTCCCGAATATCGGAGGAACACTTTGTGTGCTATCAAATGTCACAATGTAACTGGGTGATTATAAAGGTGCTCTACAGGTGTCTCCAATGGTACTTGTTGAGTTGGCATAGATCAAGATTAGGATTTGTCACTCCGATTGTCGGAGAGGTATCTCTGGGCCCTCTCGGTAATGCACATCACTATAAGCCTTGCAAGCAATGTGACTAATGAGTTAGTTGCGGGATGATGCATTACGGAACGAGTAAAGAGACTTGCCGGTAACGAGATTGAGCTAGGTATTGAGATACCGACGATCGAATCTCGGGCAAGTAACATACCGATGACAAAGGGAACAACGTATGTTGTTATGCGGTTTGACCGATAAAGATCTTCATAAAATATGTAGGAGCCAATATGAGCATCCAGGTTCCTCTATTGGTTATTGATCGGAGACGTGTCTTGGTCATGTCTACATAGTTCTCGAACCCGTAGGGTCCGCATGCTTAAAGTTCAATGATGATCGATATTATGAGTTTTTGTGTTTTGATGTACAGAAGATAGTTCGGAGTCCCGGATATGATCATGGACATGACGAGGAGTCTCGAAATGGTCGAGACGTAAAGATCGATATATTGGACGACTATATTTAGACACCGGAAGTGTTTCGGGTAGTTTAGGAGAAAACTGGAGTGCCGGAGGGGTTACCGGAACCCCCCGGGGGAGTATTGGGCCTTAGTGGGCTTTAGGGGAGAGAGAGGGAAGCAGCCCAGGAGGTGGCGCGCCCCCTCCCATGAGGGGTCCTAATTGGAATAGGGGAGGGGGGCGCACCCCCTTTTTCCTTCTCTTTTCCTCTCTTTCCTCCCCCCTTCCCTCTTCCTAGTTGGACTAGGAAAGGGGAGTCCTACTCCTACTATGAGGAGGACTCCCCCTCCTTGGCACGCCCCAAAGGGCCAGCCGGCCTCCCCCCTTGCTCTTTTATATACGGGGCAGGGGGGCACCCTAGGACACAACAATTGATCATTGATCTCTTAGCCGTGTGCGGTGCCCCCTCCACCATATTCTACCTCGGTAATATCGTAGCGGTGCTTAGGCGAAGCCATGCATCGGTAGCATCATCAACACCGTCATCACGCCGTCGTGCTGACGGAACTCTCCCACAAAGCTCTACTGGATCGTGAGTTCGTGGGACGTCGCCGAGCTGAACGTGTGCAGAACTCGGAGGTGCTGTGCGTTTGGTACTTGGATCGGTCGAATCGTGAAGACGTACGACTACATCAACCAAGTTGTCATAACTCTTCCGCTTATGGTCTACGAGGGTACATGAACAACACTCTCCCCTCTCACTGCTATGCATCACCATGATCTTGCGTGTGCGTTGGAATTTTTTTTTGAAATTACTACGTTCCCCAACAGTGGTATCAGAGCCAGGTTTATGCGTAGATGTTATATGCACGAGTAGAACACAAGTGAGTTGTGGGCGATACAAGTCATATAGCTTACCAGCATGTCATACTTTGGTTCGGCGGTATTGTTGGATGAAGCGGCCCGGACCGACATTACGCGTACGCTTACGCGAGACTGGTTCTACCGACGTGCTTAGCACACAGGTGGCTGGCGGGTGGCAGTTTCTCCAGCTTTAGTTGAACCGAGTGTGGCTACGCCCGGTCTTGAGAAGGTTAAAACAACACTAACTTGACGAAATATCGTTGTTGTTTTTATGCGTAGGTAAGAACGGTTCTTGCTAAGCCCGTAGCAGCCACGTAAAACTTGCAACAACAAAGTAGAGGATGTCTAACTTGTTTTTGTAGGGCATGTTGTGATGTGATATGGTCAAGACGTGATGAGATATAAGTTGTTGTATGAGATGATCATGTTTTGTTGAAGTTATCGGCAACCGGCAGAAGCCTTATGGTTGTCTCTTTATTGCATAAGATGCAAGCGCCAAATAATTGCTTTATTTTATCGCTATGCGATAGCAACAGTTGCAAGAGCAATAGTAGGTGAGACAACCATGTGATGACACATTGATATAGATCAAGATGATGGAGATCATGGTGTCATGCCGGTGACGATGGAGATCATGACGATGCTTTGGAGATGGAGATCAAAGGCACAAGATGATGATGGTCATATCATGTCACATATTTTGATTGCATGTGACGTTTATCTTTTATACATCTTATTTTGCTTAGTTCGGCAGTAGCATTATAAGATGATCTCTCACTAAATTTCAAGGTATAAGTGTTCTCCCTGAGTATGCACCATTGCGAAAGTTCTTCGTGCCGAGACACCACGTGATGATCAGGTGTGATAAGCTCTACGTTCAAATACAACGGGTGTAAGACAGTTTTGCACACGCAGAATACTCAGGTTAAACTTGACGAGCCTAGCATATGCAGATATGGCCTCGGAACACTGAGACCGAAAGGTCGAGCATGAATCATAGAGTAGATATGATCAACATAGTGATGTTCACCATTTAAAACTACTCCATCTCACGTGATGATCAGACATGGTTTAGTTGATTTGGATCACGTGATCACTTAGATGATTAGAGGGATGTCTATCTAAGTGGGAGTTCTTAAGTAATATGATTAATTGAACTTTAATTTATCATGAACCTAGTCCTGATAGTATTTTGTAAATAATGTTGTAGATCAATAGCTCGTGTTGTTGCTTCCCTATGTTTTATATGTCCTCCTAGAGAAAACTAAGTTAAAAGATGATAGTAGCAATGATGCGGACTAGGTCCATGATGTGATGTTTATCCTCATTGCTGCACAGGAGAATTATGTCCTTGATGCACCGCTAGGTGACAGACCCATTGCAGGAGCAGATGTAGATGTTATGAACATTTGGCTAGCTCAATATGATGACTACTTGATAGTTTAGTGCACCATGCTTAAAGACTTAGAATCGGGACTTCAAAGACGTTTTGAACATTATGGACCATATGAGATGTTCCAGGAGTTGAAGTTAATATTTCAAGCTAATACTCGAGTTGAGAGATATGAAGTCTCCAACAATTTCTATAGCTAAAAGATGGAGGAGAATTGCTCAACTAGTGAGCATGTGCTCAGATTGTCTGGGTACTACAATCACTTGAATCAAGTGGGAGTTAATCTTCCAGATAAGATAGTGATTTACAGAGTTCTCTAGTCACCATCACCAAGTTACTGGAACTTCGTGATGAACTATAGTATGCAAGGGATGACAAAACTATTTCCCGAGCTTTTCATGATGATGAAATCGATGAATGTAGAAATCAAGAAAGAGCATAAAGTGTTGATGATTAACAAGACCACTAGTTTCAAGAAAAGGGCAGAGGGAAAGAAAGGGAACTTCATGTAGAATGGCAAGCAAGTTGTCACTTCCGTGAAGAAGCCCAAAGCTAGACTAAAGCTTGAAACTGAATGCTTCTACTGCAGAGGAAATGGTCACTGGTAGCGGAAATGCTCTGAATATTTGGTGGATAAGAAGGATGGCAAAGTGAACAAGGGTATATTTGATATACAGGTTATTGATGTGTACCCTACTAGTGTTTATAGTAGCCCCTGAGTATTTGATACTTGTTCGGTTGCTAAAAATTAGTAACTCGAAACAGGAGTTACAGAATAAACAGAGACTAGTTGAGGGTGAAGTGACGATGTGTGTTGGAATTGGTTCCAAGATTGATATGGTCATCATCGCACACTCCCTATACTTTCAGGATTAGTGTTAAACCTAAATAAATGTTATTTGGCATTTGCGTTGAGCGTGAATATGATTTGATCATGTTTATTGCAATAGAGTTATTCATTTAAAGTTAGAGAATAATTGTTGTTCTGTTTACATGAATAAAACCTTCAATGGTCATGCACCCAATGAAAATAGTTTGTTGGATCTCGATCATAGTGATACACATATTCATAATATTGATGCCAAAAGATGCAAAGTTAATAATGATAGTGCAACTTATTTGTGGCACTGCCGTTTGGATCATATCGATGTAAAGTGCATGAAGAAACTCCATAAAGATGGATTTTTCGAATCACTTGGTTATGAATCATTTGATGCTTGCGAACCGTGCCTTTTGGGCAAGATGACTAAAACTCCGTTCTCCGGAACAATGGAACGAGCTACTAACTTGTTGGAAATAATACATACCGATGTATGCGGTCCAATGAGTGTTGATGCTCGTGGCGGGTATCATTATTTTCTGACCTTCATAGATGATTTGAGCAGATATGAGTATATCTACTTAATGAACCACAAGTCTGAAACATTTGAAAAGTTCAAAGAATTTCAGAGTGAAGTGGAGAATCATCATAACAAGAAAATAAAGTTTCTACAATCTGATCTTAGAGGAGAATATGTGAGTTACGAGTTTCGCCTTCATTTAAAACAATGTGAAATAGTTTCACAACTCACACCACCAGGAACACCATAATGTAATGGTGTGTCCGAACGTCGTAATCATACTTTACTAGATATGGTGCGAGCTATGATGTCTCTTACCGACTTACCACTATCGTTTTGGGGTTATGCATTAGAGACAGCTGCATTCATGTTAAAAAGGGCACCATCAAAATCCATTGAGATGACGTCTTATGAACTGTGCTTTGGCAAGAAACCAAAGTTGTTGTTTCTTAAAGTTTGGGGCTGTGATTCTTATGCGAAAAAGTTTCAACCTGATAAGCTCGAACCCAAATCGGAGAAGTGCGTCTTCATAGAATACCCAAAGGAAACTGCTGGTTACACCTTCTATCACAGATCCGAAGGCAAGATATTCATTGTTAAGATGGATCCTTTCTAGAGAAGGAGTTTCTCTCGAAAGAAGTGAGTGGGAGGAAAGTAGAACTTGATGAGGTAACTGTACCTGCTCCCTTATTGGAAAGTAGTTCATCACAAGAAATCTGTTCCTGTGACTCCTACACCAATTAGTGAGGAAGCTAATGATGATGATCATGAAACTTCGGATCAAGTTACTACCGAACCTCGTAGGTCAACCAGAGTAAGATCCGCACCAGAGTGGTACGGTAATCCTGTTCTAGAGGTCATGTTACTTTACCATGACGAACCTACGAACTATGAGGAAGAGATGATGAGCCCAGATTCCGCGAAATGGCTTGAGGCCATGAAATCTGAGATGGGATCCATGTATGAGAACAAAGTGTGGACTTTGATTGACTTGCCCGATGATCGGCAAGCCATAGAAAATAAATGGATCTTCAAGAGGAAGACATACGCTGATAGTAGTGTTACTATCTACAAAGCTTGGATTGTCGCAAAAGGTTTTCGACAAGTTCAAGGTGTTGACTACGATGAGTTTTTTTCTTACTCATAGCGATGCTTAAAAGTCTGTCTGAATCATGTTAGCAATTGCCACATTTTATGAAATCTGGCAAATGGATGTCAACACTACATTCCTTAACGGATTTCTTAAAGAAGAGTTGTATATGATGCATGTCGGTGTCAAAACCGGCGGATCTCGGGTAGGGGGTCCCGAACTGTGCGTCTAGGCGGATGGTAACAGGAGACAAGGGACACGGTGTTTTACCCAGATTCAGGCCCTCTTGATGGAGGTAAAACCCTACGTCCTGCTTGATTGATATTGATATTGTGGATGTTTACAAGAGTGGATCTACCACGAGATCAAGGAGGCTAAACCCTAGAAGCTAGCCCATGGTATGATTGTAATGGTTGTTGGTGGTGGTGTCCTACGGACTAGAGCCATCCGGTTTATATAGACACCGGAGAGGGCTAGGGTTACATAGAGTCGGTTACAATGGTAGGAGATCTACATATCCGTATCGCCAAGCTTGCCTTCCACGCCAAGGAAAGTCCCATCCGGACATGGGACGAAGTCTTCAATCTTGTATCTTCATAGTCTTGGAGTCCGGTCGATGATGATAGTCCGGCCGATGATAGTTCGGCTGATGATGGTAGTCCGGCTATCCGGACACCCCCTAATCCGGGACTCCCTCAGTAGCCCCTAAACCAGGCTTCAATGACGATAAGTCCGGCGCGTATATTGCTTGGCATTGCAAGGCGGGTTCCTCCTCCGAAGGATAGAAGATTGTGAACACCAGGATAGTGTCCGGCTCTGCAAAATAAATTCCACATTCCACCGTAGAGAGAATAATATGTACACAAGTTCAATCTGCTGACGTTTTTTGCGGCATGACATTACACCACTACCAAGCCATTACTTGAATCGTTTTTTACTCTACCACCTCAGCGCATTTAGCGAAGCGGTTTCCTTGGCACGTCTTGTCGAAGCAGAGATCGTGTTCCCCCTTAATCCGGGATTCTCATCAATACGGGCGTGGGTAACCCAACCGCGCCCGTCGCCACGCCCCCTCTATCGAAGGCGAGTCCCAAACGGTTACGGAGACGGCTCTCGGTATTCTCCCTCTTTATAACGGGACCAAGGCTCGTTTCTTTTCTTCAATCCTCCATCGAATCCTCTCCCCGCTCCAAGTTCCAGCACCTAGAGCTCCAGATTCGAGCGCTTCGGACCTTCAATGATGTCCGGTTCTGACCTCCAGGGCCGGTGGATGCCCTCCTCCGTCACGGAGGAGGACGTGCTAAAGCTGCGGGAGGCCAAGTACCTGGCTTATGAGATTTCGCACAGGTTGCCTGCCGAAGGGAAGGCCATTCCCACCCCTGAGCCCGGCGAGTATGTCATTTTTGTATCCCACCTCCGTCGGGGTTTAGGCTTCCCGATGGATCCTTTTGTGAGAGGGCTCATGTTTTACTATGGGTTGGAGTTCCACGATTTGGCTCCGGAGTCCATCCTCCATATTTTCGCATTTATTGTTGTCTGCGAAGCCTTCCTCCGCGTCACCCCTCACTTCGGCCTGTGGCTGAAGACCTTCAATGTGGCGCCGAAGATGATCGGGGGGCGTCAAGCGGAGTGCGGCGGGGCGGCCATAAGTAGGAGGGCCGATGCCCCGTGGCCCGCTGGCTCCTTCCAAGAGGAGCTCGGCCCGTGGCAGCAAGAGTGGTTCTATATTACCGTTTCGAGGGGCCGCAGACAAAAGCCGCCGCCCTTATTCCGCCCGGGACCTCCACGACGGTTGATGTCGTGGGTCAACCAAGGGCTCAACTGGGGGGCGTCAAAGGATGTGCCCCTACTGCAGGGCCGGATTCGAGATCTCCAAACGAGGGAGGTTGATATGGTGGTGGTAATGCAGGTTATGCTGATTAGGCGTCTTCCGCCCTGCAAAGGCCGCCCTCTCCGGCTGTGGGAGTTCAATCCGGAGGGCCCACGGATTCTTCAACACTTCATGGGTATGACACCCCTGGAGATGTACAAATTATTCTTCGGATCGCAAGAGGCGCGTCCGGAATTGATCGAGGATGCTGGCCTAAGCTGCAATCGCCCGGATACTCAAGTAAGTAGTTCCGAGTCCGGACATACCGTTTGTTTGCCTTTCGATGATTCGCCTTATGACCAACTTCCTTATACACAGGAGTGGATAGCGGAAGCAAAATTGATATGGTGTCCGGCCCCCCTCCCTGAGACCGCGCCATATTCCATGCTGGTCCCGATGCTTGAGGTTGCGCCTCCAGAGGAAGACGAAGGGGAAAGCAGGAAAGCTACTGCCTCGCCTAAGGAGGCTCTTGAAAGAGGGGGGATCAAGAATCCCTCCCTCCAAGGGGAGAAGAGGACTGCCTCCGAGGACGCGGGGGCAAAAGCCCCTAAACGAGGGAAGAAATCTTTGCCAGAGGGTCCTGCGTCCGGGGAGGCCCCGGCCGCACAATCTCCCTTAAAGAGTCAGCCCTCCAATGAGCCGTAAGTAGAAAGAAAGGAGTTTTATAATAAGGGACATCCCTATTTGTGCTTCTGAGGATAATTAAAGTTTTTACCTTGTAGTTCGGATCTCCGTCCTTCGCAAATGAGCTCGTCTTCGGGGGACCTTCATCCAGAGATGATGGAGAGCGAGACGCCTCCGTCCGGAGCGCCGTCGGATAGGGCGGACGAGCCTGAAGTGTCGTCACGGAGGGAGCCCCCGGGTTTGGCAAAGCCGGATAGTTCGGCGCCAATTGGTGTACGGCTGAAGGATCTGCTTGAGAAGGCGTCTATCTCAGAAGATCACCACGCATTGATGAGCATGGTGATTGAAAGGATTTCGTCCGCCGAAGGCGGGTTGCATAATGCCGTCAGGAGTTTGCTGGCGGGGTTTGAGGTGCGTAAAAATGACACACCTTTTAACAGTTTAGCATATAGAATGCGCCCTGTATAGATAGTAGCCCCTGAGACTCGGTAGGTTGTCGAAATCGACAGCGTGCCGAGGATCAAAATCGCAGGTTTTAAATTTCTGTCGTGCCGATGCAGGTGGCGGGTTGTCCGGGGGCCAGCCGGACTGATGGAGTTGCTGAACTAAAGCGGCAACTCGCTGTTGCGGATGCGGACACCACGCTGGTCAACAGGCGACTTGATGAGTCGCGAGGTAAGTGTTAATGTGCGGTCACTTGGTAAGGGAACCGAAGCCCGCTCCTTACAACATGTGCGTGAAATGCAGATAGTGCGGCTGCTGTGGAGAGCCTTCGGACCGAACTTGCTCAAGCCAAGGAGCAGGCCAGAAGGAGTAATGCGGCGGCCTCGAGGGCGGTCGAGGAGTTAGCGGCCGAAAGGGTCGCACACTGCCGGAGCAGGGAAGAGATGGCCGAAATGGCCGTGAAGTTAAAAGATGCTACCGACCGCACTGAGGCACTTGGGAAGGAGCGCCTAGCGGGGCAAGAAGACCTGGGGAAGGCCACCGCCGAAGCCAAGGATGCCCGCTCTGCAATACGGGCTATAAAGGAAGAGCTGTGCCAGGCCGGAGATATTGTAGCTGGCAAGCCTTTTCTGCTGCGCCGAAGGTTTACGGATCCAAAGTATGCTCAGCTGGGCCAACTGTGGGGTCCAGAGGACCCTTATATGGATTTAGCAGCGAGTGCGGCGGAAGCCGTTGTGCATTTTCGAAGCCTAAAGGATCACAAGACGGAAGAGTTGTTTTGGTCTCAATTCCATAGTTCGGAGTGTTCACTTCTGCTGACCGATCGTTTGGCCGAGTGGGCTGAGCTAAATAGGTTGTCTGGGCTTGCTATGACGGATATAGTGACCCATGTCTGGCCGGATAGGCCCAAGCCGAAGAGTTACTTTGGCTTATTGCAGCAATTTCTTGGGGCGGTGCCGCATATCAAGGCGATGAAGCGGTCGGCCTGCATAGAGGGTGCGCGGATGGCACTCGCCCGTGTGAAGACACATTGGACAGAGATGGATGCCACCGCTGTTGCGACCCCGGGTTCGGACGATAACCGGTTACCTGCCGAGCACTATTTTGGCGAAGTGTTGCGTGGTGCTCGTGTAATAGAGTCGTAGTGCTCAAAAAATGTTACGTTCGAATGAACGTTTTTATGATGTAAAACAATATTTATGATGTAAGCGCCTTTTATACTTGTGCGTTCAAGTAATAGAGTATCTCCTATGCGGCCGTTCATGTATACGTGTGTATAACCTGAAAGATGGCAGTCGTCGGCTTCAGCCCCCACGCACAAGGTGCGGGGGTGTTCACAAAAAATAGCACGTTTTCACACTTAATCTGACGTCTCGGTCCTGTAAAGGAGGTGGTAGCATAGCAAACGAGGCAACCGGACTATAATGCTTTATCACTTTCACTTAGCCATGGAGTTCGAGGGTGGGGCTACGACATAGCCCCTGGGGGCACCGCGCTCTCCGAATTTGGGGCGCGTATGTGCCTGACCGGGAAACGGCCCTTCATCAAAGCGGAGGAATTCTAAACATTCCCATGGTCGATCGAGTGGTTGACCAGTCTCTCGATGTATCATGACAGTCAGTTTTCGGCTTTCTCTACTGAGGTGCTCGCCCAGCGGAACTGGGGCACAATCACAGTAGTTCTCCTGGTGCCGCGTTAGCCGATGATACGGAACGTAAGGCAGCAAAACACAGGAGCCGGGCAAACCCAACATTTGACCAAAGACATGATTCGGAGCTGATGCATATAAGGCCTAACTCGAGACGCCGAACACTCCAGAAGGTGTTCGGTCTTTATAATGGCGGGCAAAACAATGCCCTAAGCCCCTTGTGTCCAGGTACGGGCAGATTCTTCTGGCGCGGCTGATGCCAAAACGCCAGTCTCCACTCTGGTTATAATGATAAACCAGGGAATTATAGCAACAAGAGACAGTAAGAAAGTTTTACGTAGGGTCTTAGTCTGAAAAGAGTCCTTGCAACGGGTCCCTACTGCACGTCTGCGCCTATGTCTCCGTTGTGCCGTATCCTGGACGGGTGTGCACGCTGTTCATCTGTAAAAAGAGAGGAACTTAGTTGGAAAAGAAATCATGCGAGAAAGTGCATAAAAAATTGAAATATAGATTAATAAAGCTGAGCCTATGCTAGCTCATTATGGCTTATATGTACAAACCCTTGTGAAGGGGTGTGCGGCTAGCTAGCCCCTAGCTTATTTATTTCGGACTCGTCCAGCCATGTCCGGGGTCTCAGGCGACCTTTTTATTAAATGATGCCACGTGGACCGGGCATTTTAAGCGTAAGAGACGCGTAATGTGGTATTGCATTGAAGCGGACGAAAGCTTCCCGTCCCAGTGATGCTTGATAGCTACTTTTAAATGGGACGACATGAAAGGTTAGCTTTTCTCGTCGGAAGTTGTCAGGTGACCCGAACACAACTTCTAGTAATAACGAAACTGTGCACCTGGCGTAAGGGCCTGGCGCCACTCCTTTGAAGGAAGTGCGGCTATGCCGAATGGTAGTAGGGTCTCTCCCAACTTGCGGATTGTGTCCGGATATAGCAGGTTTAAGTCACTGCCGCCGTCCCTCAAAACCTGCGTGAATTGCAGTCCGTCTATTATGGGATCCAATATCAGGGCAGTCTATCCTACGTTCCGGATACTTCTGGACTAATCCAGATGGTCGAAAGTGATTGGTTTTGACATCCAATCTCGGTGTTCCGCTGGGGTGGACCTTGCGACACTTGTCTAAGCGAGTGCCGTGTTGGTTTACCGTACTGTCACATGAAGTGAGTTTACTGTTTTGACTTCTTGTGGGAAAGTCTTTTGACTTCTGGTGCTCTGCTGGTGGGGTTCGTCATCGTCCTCGCTTGGCGCATCGAGCCCCTTGTGTCCGGCGTTAAGTCTGCCGGGCTGTTTAAAAACCCAACAATTTCGGTTGGTATGGTTTGCAGGCCTTCCGGAGGTACTGTGGATTTGACATATCCGATCTAAAATTTTGTTTAAATTTGACAGCTCGTCGTTGTTGTCCTTAAGAGGCAGCGTTTTATTGTTTGGCCACGAGCTTTTGAATCCGGTGTTGACCGTCGTGCCCTTTGGGCTTTTTTCTTTATTCTGGCGCTGATCTTTCCTGCGCCGTGATTTTCCGTTTCCATCTCTGATCTCGGATGTACTCGGGTCGCTGGTGCTGCATCTTGCTAGCCAGCTGTCTTCTCCTGCGCAAAAGCGCGTCATGAGGCTTGTTAGCGCGGCCGTTGTTCTTAGCTTCTCTTGGCCGAGGTGTCTGGCGAGCCATTCGTCTCGGACGTTGTGTTTAAAAGCTGCTAAGGCTTCCGCGTCCAGACAGTCGACTATTTGGTTCTTTTTGGTAAGGAACCTGTTCCAGAATTTGCGCGCTGATTCTCCGGGCTGTTGGGTTATATGACTCAGATCGTCTGCATCCGGAGGGCGGACATAAGTCCCTTGAAAATTTGCTCTAAACGCGTCCTCAAGCTCTTCCCAACTTCCAACAGTGTTTTCTGGGAGGCTTTTGAGCCAATGCCGAGCTGGCCCTTTGAGCTTGAGGGGTAGGTATTTTATGGCGTGGAGATCATCTCCCCTAGCCATGTGTATGTGTAGTATGTAATCTTCTATCCATACTCCGGGGTCTGTTGTGCCGTTGTATGCCTCTATGTTTATGGGTTTGAACCCTGCTGGAAATTCATGATCCAGCACCTCATCGGTAAAACATAGCGGGTGTGCGGCGCCCCTGTATTTGGGTGTGCCGCTGTCTTCGAACGCTTGTCGTGTTGTGTTGCTTCCTGGGGCCCTCTTTTTTGGCCCGTAGATGGACCTAGTTGGGCCGTCCGTTTTCCCAGGATCATAAGTCGGCTTGTGTGCGGCGCCGCTTGTCGCTTTTGACCTGTCATCTAGCCGTCTATCCGGCCAGGCGGCCTCTTTATTTTTTGACTGTGAGGGCTCTATGGCTTCCTCGTCAAATTCTGGCAGCAACTTGCGCTTCGGGTAGCTCTTTGTTTGATGGCCATTGCCATATTTGTCTGCGGTCTTGAGTACTTTGCTCCACTTCATTCTGAGTATGTCTTCCGCTGTTTTGACCTTCCGTTTTTCCTTCTTCAAACTTCTTGCAGTGGCGACGAGTCTTTTGTGAAGGTTCTTATGCTCCGGTGGTGTGTCCGGACTGTTGATTGCTCCGTGAAGGGGTTGATTATCCGCTTCGTCCTGTTCGGATGGTTGCTTGGTTGTATGTTCGTCGTCCGCTGGTTTACCTTGCTCTATCGCTGGGTCGTTAGGAATGCTGCTTTGATCGAGGCGGATCTTAGGGCGGCGTCTATGTCGCCGTTTTGGTTGTTTATCGGCGGGATTATCCTCTGCCGCGTCCCGTTGTTCCTCAGTATCGCTTCCCTTTGGGGTGTCCACCATATGTATGTCATGTGACGAGGTGGCCTTCCAGTGCCCTGTAGGTGCTGGTTCTTGATCGTCTCCGGCATCGTCATCCATACCGTTGATGTCTTCGGAGTTGTAGTTTAGCACGTCGGTTAGATCGTCGACGGTGGCTACAAAGTGGGTGGTGGGTGGGCTCTAAATTTCTTCATTGTCCGCGTCCCGACCATCCTGACCGTAGTTCGGCCAGGGCTCTTCGGATAGTGAGAGATACTTCAGCGAATTTAAGATATCCCTGAAGGGTGAGTGCTGAAAGGTGTCCGCAGCGGTGAATTCCATGATCGGCGCCCAGTCGGATTCGACTGGCAGGGGCGCGGGAGGTTCGGAGTCCGGCAGAGAGTCCGGCACCTCGGAGTCATGAGCTTTATGCGGGACAAGGTAAGTGTTCAGCTCCATCGCCGTAGAAGTTGCAGCTCCCGAGGCGGTGTCCAGCCATCCGTCCTCGATCTGAGCGATCGGCTCCGGACTATGGGTCGGAGCGGATTCGTGTGCGGCCTCCAAGGTGCTGTCCGGCGGCAGAGTTAGGTCGTGCCCATCGTGACAGCGTGGCACGCTCGGCTGTGGCTCAGATCCATCGAAGATCATGTCTTCGCAGATATCGGCCATGAAGTTTAGGCTTCCAAACCTGACCTGACGGCCAGGGGCGTAGCTTTCGATCTGCTCCAGATGGCCAAGTGAGTTGGCCCGCAGTGCGAAGCCGCCGAATACGAAGATCTGTCCAGGGAGAAAAGCCTCACCCAGGACTGCGTCGTTGTCGATTGAAGAGGCCATCAAGCCTATCGGTGACGACACAGAGGAACTCTCAATGACAGCACCAATGTCGGTGTCAAAACCGGCGGATCTCGGGTAGGGGGTCCCGAACTGTGCGTCTAGGCGGATGGTAACAGGAGACAAGGGACACGATGTTTTACCCAGGTTCGGGCCCTCTTGATGGAGGTAAAACCCTACGTCCTGCTTGATTGATATTGATATTGTGGATGTTTACAAGAGTGGATCTACCATGAGATCAAGGAGGCTAAACCGTAGAAGCTAGCCTATGGTATGATTGTAATGGTTGTTGTTGTTGGTGTCCTACGGACTAGAGCCATCCGGTTTATATAGACACCGGAGAGGGCTAGGGTTACATAGAGTCGGTTACAATGGTAGGAGATCTACATATCCGTATCGCCAAGCTTGCCTTTCACGCCAAGGAAAGTCCCATCCGGACACGGGACGAAGTCTTCAATCTTGTATCTTCATAGTCTTGGAGTCCGGTCGATGATGATAGTCCGGCCGATGATAGTTCGGCTGATGATGGTAGTCCGGCTATCCGGACACCCCCTAATCCGGGACTCCCTCAATGCAACCAGAAGGTTTTGTCGATCCTAAAGGTGCTAACAAAATGTGCAAGCTCCAGGATCCATCTATGGACTGGTGCAAGCATCTCGGGGTTTGAATATACGCTTTGATGAGTTGATCAAAGAATATAGTTTTATACAGACTTGCGATGAAGCCTGTATTTACAAGAAAGTGAGTGGGAGCACTACAACATTTCTGATAAATATATGTGAATGACATATTGTTGATCAGAAATAATGTAGAATTTTTTGGAAAGCACAAAGGAGTATTTGAAAGGAGTTTTTCAAAAAGAAAGACCTCAGTAAAGCTACTTACATATTGAGCATCAAGATCTATTGAGATAGATCAAGACGCTTGATAAGATTTTCAATTAGTACATACCTTGATAAGATTTTGAAGTAGTTCAAAATGGAACAATCAAAGAAAGAGTTCTTGCATGTGTTGCAAAGGTGTGAAATTGAGTAAGACTCAAATCCCGACCACGGCAGAAAATAGAAAGAGAATGAAAGTCATTCCCTATGCCTCAGTCATAGGTTCTATAAAGTGTGCCATGATATGGACCAGACCTATTGTATACCCTGCCCTGGTTTGGCAAGGGAGTACAATAGTGATCTAGGAGTAGATCACTGGACATTGGTCAAAATTATCCTTAGTGGAATAAGGATATGTTTCTCAATTATGGAGGTGACAATAGGTTCGTCGTAAAGGGTTACGTCGATGCAAGTTTTGACATTGATCCAGATGACTCTAAGTCTCAATCTGGATACATATTGAAAGTGGGAGCAATTAGCTAGAGTATCTCCGTGCAGAGCATTGAAGATATAGAATATTTGCAAAATACATGTGGCTCTGAATGTGACAGACCCGTTGACTAAACTTCTCTCACGAGCAAAACATGATTATACCTTAGTACTCTTTGGGTGTTAATCACATAGCGATGTGAACTAGATTATTGACTCTTGTAAACCCTTTGGGCATTGCTCACATGAGGATGTGAACTATGGGTGTTAATCACATGCAGATGTGAATATTAGTGTTAAATCACATGGTGATGTGAACTAGATTATTGACTCTAGTGCAAGTGGGAGACTGAAGGAAATATGCCCTAGAGGCAATAATAAATTTATTATTTATTTCCTTATTTCATGATGAATGTTTATTATTCATGCTAGAATTGTATTAACCGGAAACTTAGTACATGTGTGAATACATAGACAAACAAAGTGTCACTATTATTCCTCTACTTGACTAGCTCGTTGAATCAAAGATGGTTAAGTTTCCTAGCCATAGACATGAGATATCATTTGATTAATGGGATCACACCATTAGGAGAATGATGTGATTAACTTGACCCATTCTGTTAGCTTAGCACTTGATCGTTTAGTATGTTGCTATTGCTTTCTTCATGACTTATACATGTTCCTATGACTATGAGATTATGCAACTCCTGAATATCGGAGGAATACTTTGTGTGCTACCAAATGTCACAACATAACTGGGTGATTATAAAGGTGCTCTACAGGTGTCTCCGATGGTACTTGTTGAGTTGGCATAGATCAAGATTAGGATTTGTCACTCCGATTGTCGGAGAGGTATCTCTGGGCCCTCTCGGTAATGCACATCACTATAAGCCTTGCAAGCAATGTGACTAATGAGTTAGTTGTGGGATGATGCATTATGGAACGAGTAAAGAGACTTGCCGGTAATGAGATTGAGCTAGGTATTGAGATATCGATGATCGAATCTCGGGGAAGTTACATACCGATGACAAAGGGAACAATGTATGTTGTCATGCGGTTTGACCTATAAAGATCTTCGTAGAATATGTAGGAGCCAATATGAGCATCCAGGTTCCGCTATTGGTTATTGACTGGAAACTTGTCTCGGTCATGTCTACATAGTTCTCGAACCCGTAGGGTCCGCACGCTTAAAGTTTGGTGACGATCGATATTATGAGTTTTTGTGTTTTGATGTACCGAAGATAGTTCGAAGTCCCGGATATGATCACAGACATGACGAGGAGTCTTGAAATGGTCGAGACGTAAAGATCGATATATTGGATGACTATATTCGTACACCGGAAGTGTTCTGGGTAGTTTCAGAGAAAATCGGAGTGTCGGAGAGGTTACTGAAACCCCACGGGGGAGTATTGGGCCTTAGTGGGCTTTAGGGGAGAGAGAGGGCAGCATCCCAGGAGGTGGCGCGCCCCCTCCCATGAGGGGTCCGAATTGGAATAGGGGAGGGGGCGCACCCCCTTTTTCCTTCTCTTCTTTTCCTCTCTTTCCTTCCCCCTTCCTAGTTGGACTAGGAAAGGGGAGTCCTACTCCTACTAGGAGGAGGACTCCCCCCTCCTTGGCGCGCCCCAAAGGGCCAACCGGCCTCCCCACCTTGCTCCTTTATATACGAGGGCAGGGGGCACCCTAGGACACAACAATTGATCATTGATCTCTTAGTCGTGTGCGGTACCCCCCCCCCTCCACCATATTCTACCTCGGTAATATCGTAGCGGTGCTTAGGCGAAGCCCTGTGTCGGTAGCATCATCAACACCGGCATCACGCCATCGTGCTAATGGAACTCTCCCGCAAAGCTCTGCTGGATCGTGAGTTCGTGTGACGTCGCCGAGCTGAACGTGTGCAGAACTCGGAGGTGCCATGTGTTCGGTACTTGGATCGGTCGGATTGTGAAGGCGTACGACTACATCAACCGCGTTGTCATAACGCTTCCGCTTACGGTCTACGAGGGTACGTGGACAACACTCTCCCCTCTCGTTGCTATGCATCACCATGATCTTCCGTGTGCATAGGCAATTTTTTGAAATTACTACGTTCCCCAACACAATCTTGTGGTGTCCTTTCCCAGTGACAGTAGGGGCAACAAGGCAGGTATTGTATTGTTGCCATCGAGGATAAAAAGATGGGGTTTTCATCGTATTGTTTGAGTTAATTCCTCTACATCATGTCATCCTACTTAATGCATTACTTCGTTCTTTATGAACTTAATACTCTAGATGCATGCTGGATAACAGTCGATGTGTGGAGTAATAGTAGTAGATGCAGAATCATTTCAGTCTACTTGACATAGACGTGATGCCTATATTCATGATCATTGCCTTAGATATCGTCATAACTTTGCATTTTTCTATCAATTGCTCGACAGTAATTTGTTCACCCACCATATTATTTGCTATCTTGAGAGAAGCCTCTAGTGAAACCTATGGCCCCGGGGTCTATTTTCCATCATATAAGTTTCTATTTTCCATCATATTAGTTTTCGATCTACTATTTTTGCAATCTTTTACTTTCCGATCTATAAACCAAAAATACCAAAAATATTTACCTTATCATTTATCTATCTCTATCAGATCTCACTTTTGCAAATAACCATGAAGGGATTGACAACCCCTTTATCGTGTTGGGTGCAAGTTGTTTGATTGTTTGTACAGATATTCAGTGATTTGTGCGTTGTCTCCTACTGGATTGCTACCTTGGTTCTCAAACTGAGGGAAATACTGATCTCTACTTTGCTGCATCACCCTTTCCTCTTCAAGGGAAAAACCAACGCAAGCTCAAGAAGTAGCAGGAAGAATTTCTGGCACCGTTGCCGGGGAGATTTACGCCAAATCAAGACTCGTCTCCCGTCAACTTGCCAATTTCTGGCGCCGTTGCCGGGGAGACCTACGCCAAGTCAAGACATACCAAGTACCCATCATAAACTCTCATCTCTTGCATTACATTATTTGCCATTCGCCTCTCATTTTCCTCTTCCCCACTTCTAAAACGATTTTCGAAAAGATTTGCCTTTTCTTCGCCCCTCTTCCGTTTGCCTTCTTTGTTTGCTTTTTGTGTGCTCGTGTATTGGATTGCTTGCCTTGTCACGATGGCTCAACCAAAGAACATTGGTCCTCACTCTAGGAGGATGGAAGAAATTGAAAATAATGTTAGGAGCTTGATGTCTTTACAATTTGAGCATAGTAGTTTCTTTAGAAACCAGCTTAAGGAGCAGAAAAGTTTTATGGAGTATATGAGTAAAGAGCTCGATGCTATGTCTAAGGAATTTTATGGTTTGAAACATCAGTTTGCTCATCTTGAAAATTTTGTAGGCCAAATTTCTAGTAAACAAGCTACGTTAGTAAACAAGATGGTCGCTAAACCAGAGTCCTTAAATAATGATGAAGATCTTAAAGTGATTGATGTGACTCCTATTGAATCTTTGTTTTCCAATATGAATCTTGATAAAGATGGGACTAGAGGTGAGTCAACTTTAGTTAAAAGGCATCCCAATGATTCAGAGTTTTTAGATCTTGATGTAAAAGTTTATAAAAGTGGGATTGGAGAGGTCAAAACTTTAAGTTGCAATGAACCCACTCTTTTGGATTTCAAGGAATTTAATTATGATAATTGTTCTTTAATAGATTGTATTTCCTTGTTGCAATCCATGTTGAATTCTCCTCATGCTTATAATCAAAACAAAGCTTTTACTAAACATATTGTTGATGCTATGATGCAATCTTTTGAAGAAAAGCTTGAATTGGAAGTTTCTATCCCTAGAAAACTTTATGATGAGTGGGAACCTACTATTAAGATTAATATTAAATATTATGAGTGCCATGCTTTGTGTGATTTGGGTGCTATCGTTTCCATGATTCCAAAAACTTTATGTGATGTGTTAGGTTTCCGTGAATTTGATGATTGTTCTTTAAATTTGCATCTTGCGGATTTCACTATTAAGAAACCTACGGGAAGGATTAATGATGTTCTTAGTGTTGCAAATAGGAATTATGTGCCCGTAGATTTCATTGTTCTTGATATAGATTGCAATCCTGCATGTCATATTATTCTTGGTAGACCTTTCCTTAGAACGATTGGTGCAATTATTGATATGAAAAAAGAAACATTAGATTTCAATTTCTGTTAAGGAAGGGCATGGTACACTTTCCAAGAAAGAAAATTAAATTGCCATAGTAATCTATTATGAGAGCTACTTACGAAATGCATACGAAAGATGACAATACCTAGATCTATTCGTGTTTTTATGCCTAGCTAAGGGCGTTAAACAATAGCGCTTGTTGGGAGGCAACCCAATTTTATTTTTGTTTTTACTTTTTAGGCTCTGTTTTGCAATAAATAATTCATCTAGACTCTAGTAGATGTGGTTTTGTGTTTTAATTAGTGTTTGTGCCAAGTAAGACCTTTGGGATAGCTTACGATGATAGTTGATTTGGTCTTGCTGAAAAACAGAAACTTTTGCGCCCAGTCCCAGAATTTTTTAAAAACACAGAAGCGTGATAAAATTATGAAATTTTTACACAAGATTTATATACAAATTGCCCCTATTGTCCTAATGTTTCAGAATTTTTGGAGTTACATAAGTACTCGAACTATCCAGATTACTACAGGCTGTTCTGTTTTTGACACATTTTGTTTTCTATGTGTTGTTTGCTTATTTTGATGATTCTATGAGTAGTATCGTGTCGGGGAAACGAACATCTATGGGATCACAGGAATCCCTCCTACGGTTGGCAGGGAGAGAGCTGCGCGAAGAGCGGGTCTAGTGATTAGTGCGAGAGGTTTTTACCCAGGTTCGGGCCGCACTGGTGCGTAAAACCCTAGTCCTGCTTGTGTGTATATTCTGTGTTATTGAGCTCTTGAACTAGCTGTGGTGCATGCCCAGTCCAAAAAGTCCGAATTCTCTCTTAGTACGCCTTGGGCCTCCTTTTATACGTCAAAGGGGTTGCCACAGTGGCACACAGGAGGTGGAAAGCAAACTACAGTGTATGAGCTTATCGCTCGGCACCGTAGGACAAACACATTTAATGCGCTGCTTACGTGCCCTCTTACTTTATCGGGGACGTCAATGGAAGTTGTCCCGTCCGTCGCCGCCCTTCCTTGCCTTGACACGCGTCCAAGCTGACGAGGCATGCAGTGCCATGCTGGCTAGCTAGCTGCTGTGTTGCCGCGGTGGTAGAGCCTCCATGAAGATCTTCATGCCGCCACGCAGGCGTCTGTCTAGTTGGCAAGCTGGTCATTGCGCTGGAGTGGTGGTGAGGTGGCAAATCCTTGTCGAGTGCGGGCCTAGCTGTGGCCCCGCAATCGTCCCCGGCAAGGCTTTCCGGGGGCCTCGCGGTCGTCCCTAGCAAGGGTCTTGCCAGGGGACTTTGTCTTCTGGTCCCACGTGGGCCTGCAGGCCATCAGTCTTCACAAAGATCTACATGCTACTATGCACGCATTCCCATGTCTTGGCCTTGATGCTGTCGATGGTGTCAGAGCTCTCAGCCTCAAGGGTGATGGCCTTGCTGGTGCTTTCGCAGATCGCCCCGGCAAGGAGCTTCCGGGGCTACGCAAGCCGCCCTGGCAAGGATGTTGTCGGGGGAGGCACAACTTGTCCTCTGCTCTTTGTTCACTGTCTTGATTGCTTTCTTGGTAGTCTTGTGTTTTGTCTTCAACTTCCCTTCTAGGCCTTGCCGCAGGTGTGGCTACGACTGCCCATGCACAAGCAAGGGGTACAGAAGAGCTTTTGTACACCGAGAGGAGCCCCCGGGCCTGGGCCACACATAAGCGCAAGGCGTAGTTGGGCCAGGCCCAAAGCAGTGCGTAGGCACGTGTAGCAGAGACTTAACTTCCACGATCTTCTCATCAGTTGCGCTTCCCCATGATCCGCGTTGAGTGCGTGACGTGCGGGTCATGTTTGGCACGGTCGCAGCATGCCTGCATCACTTTGCAGTAAATGGTAAAGAGGTAGCCCACGCCTTCCCCATAAAAAGAGGAATCTGCAGGGGCGCCCCTCATTTACCCTCTGCACCCTTCTTCCCAATCTAGGAAACGTCGTTCCCCTCTCCTTCCTCGAGCGCAAACCAGAGCTTCTTGCTTCCGCTTTGCCGCTGCTGTGCTCTCATTGCTTCCTGATCCCCCGCCTCTTCTCAGCCGCCATGGCGCCCAAGGCACGCAAAGGCAAGGGGGCGGCCAAGGCCGCCAAGGGGAAGGAGGTGTCGGAGAGCGAGCTGGTGAAACTGCGAAAGAAGTTCGCCCTCTTCATACTGACAGTTGACGCGCTCGCCCTCGGGGGAAAATTCAAGCCCCTGTGGGGGAGAGAGACGTCGGGGCATCCTGCCATAAAAATCATCCCTTCTCGCTTCACCAAGCCTGGGTCACATAGATATCCTTTCTTTGTCGATTACTTCTCCTGCAGGCTCTGCCCCCCTTTCTCCTACTTCTTCAACGACATCATGCACACCTACAGCTTCCATCTCTTGGATTTTACGCCGAATGCCTTGGCGTGCATGGATTTCTTCGCCCATCTCTAAGAGGGCTTCGCCGGGGTGCACCCCAACACGGCGCTCTTCCGCCATTACTTCGTCCCCTGTATCCAGACAGGGGGCACCATCACCGGCTGTGTCACTTGGATCCCAAGGGCTCATAGCAAGGGCGTGTACCCAAAGGGTTCAACAAAGGACAAGTGGGACGAATGGCGGGGTCGGTGGTGCTGGATCGAGGAGAAGGATCCGCAGGAGTTCTGCATGGTCCGTCGAAAGCCGCCGGTCCGTGGCAACGACTGGGTCAAGCTTGACGCCAACGACGAGAAGCTCACAATTGCCACTACTAGGAGCCTAACCTCTGCTAGGCTCACGCTCAAAATTATCAGGGCCGACTTCATCCGCCGCCGCATTGCTCCTCTGCACAACAAGGGGAGGCCGACCTGGGATTTCAAGAACGCGGCCGACATCATGAGGCTTCGCCCCGGCCTGAATTACAACTTCACAGTGATCCAGCACGCGCATCTCTGCCAGCGGCTCTTTCAGCTCAAGGTTAACGAGACCGGCGAGGCCGAGAGGTCCGGCAAGGCCACCAAGACCGGCAAGGTGGACAAGCCATTCAAGTTGCCAGTGGGGGTGGTCCCGTTGAGCAACAACTCTTGCCTGACTGCCATCATCGCCATGATGCCGGCGTTCAATGCGCACATCCTCGGCCCGACCTGGGTCGAGCCAGAAGCAGAGATGGTGCAGAAGTTCTTCAAAAATTTGTCAGAGGGGTACATCCGCGATGAACCGCAACTCATCTGCCCCACCACCAAGGAAGAGATGGATTACATCGCCACTATGTTGGAGGAGGCGGCACTTGTCGAGGAGGCCGGCAGTCTTGGCACCATGGAGGACGAGGCCGGGAAGGCCGAAGAGGAGAATAAGCTCGCCGATTGGGTGGAGACTGCCGGGGGGCCCAACGGTACCAGTGTTGGGGCTCCCCTTGTCGAAGAAACGACCGAGGAGGCTGAGGAGGCGGCCGCGGGAGCGTCCGAGGAGGCATCCGAGGCAGACGAGCCTTCAGCCCCGAAGAAACGCGTCCTGCGGCGGGCTGGCTCCAGCGAGCCCGTCCGCCCCGGCAAGGCCGCGCAGTGGCAAGGGGCTCAGGCGCAACCCATGCGTCAGACGAACCGTGCGGCCACGGAAGCGGTGAAGAAAGCTGTGGCGGCTGTCGGATTTCGTGTTCCGGCAGACCCTTGAGGTTCGAACACTAGGGTGCGCGCGGAGGTTTCACCTTCTACCTACTTGTTCCTCGCTGAATCGCTAGGATCTAAACTACGAGAAGAACAACACAAGAGACACAGGATTTATACTGGTTCAGGCCACCATTGTGGTGTAATACCCTACTCTAGTGTGTGGTATGGTGGATTGCCTCTTGGGCTGATGATGAACAATACAAGGGAGAACAGCCTCTCGAGGGTCTGTTCTTGTGGTCTCTCTCTTTGGCCGGATGGATCTCTCTCTTTGCCGGCCAGATGGATTGATCGATCTCCCCTACCCTGTGGGTGGCTAGTCCTATTTATAGGCGAAGGCCCTGGGCCTCTTCCCAAATATTGAGTGGGAAGAGCGCCAACAATTGGCCAATTTGAAGGGGAACATCTAGTACACTTATCCTGACTAAAGTTGGTCCTCGCCTGTCAAAGGCTCTGGTGGTGATGCCGACTTGGGCTCCACGGTGTCCTCCATCCTGCCGTTGGACTGGTCTTGGTCTTGTTGCACCGAAATGGACGCCTTTGCTTGATGTTCTCGCTTGCGCTTGCTGCTCTTGCACCAAAGAGGAAAGAAGGACACTGCGCGGGCTGGCGCCCGGCAGGCGCCCTTGGTCGTCATGGATTGCGTCATGGGCACCTCGCGAGGTACCCCGCCTTGAACTCTCCGCCTCCTCGTGAGCCAGCCTGACGAGGCCATGCCTGAGGAAGCTCCTTGTCGTCCGCCCCGTGAGGCTTGGCCCCTCGCGAGCATCTTGAGCTTGTGCTGATGAAGATGGGCCGTGCTGGGACCCCCTTTGAGCCATGCCGCAGGCCGCAGGCAGGCAAGTCTAGGGACCCCCGTTCCCAGAACGCCGACAGTAGCCCCCGGGCCCAAGGCGCGCCCGGACTTGGCCGAGCAGAGAGGCGAAAGGGCAAGTGCGAAGCGTCGCGGGCCCTAACAGCCTGTGGCCTTGGGCGCCGCGTGGCAGTTGATTGGACGTGGGCGGCCCCGCTCCCCCACGACGCCTCGGCAACTGCACGAACTGACAAGTCCCTGCATGCAAAAACGGGTCATGATTACCTGCGATCGTGGAAGCCGACGGTTGTCCTCCTCCGGCTATAAGTATGGAACGGTGCGAGCCATTCCAGTTCATCTTCCTCTCCATTGCCCCGCCTTGCCGAAATGGCTCCGATCCGCCGGTTCTCCGCAGAGGAGAAGGGAAAGGCCCCTCGAGAGGGTCCTGGCCTGCTTCCGCCGAAGAAGCGGTTGGTCCTCTGCCGCCAAGATGAGGGTGTGCGGCAGGAGGTGTCAAGGCCTTGGTGCGAGCGACCGCCGCCAGGGTTTCCGTTGCCCTTGTACGCCCACCTCGAAGGCCCTGCAGGAGCTGACGCCGAGCGCCATGGACGACGCCGCCGTCGGCGCCGGCGGGTCACAGCAGTGCGCGTTGTTCCTCCTGGAATCCAAGCCGTGGGCTCCTCCCGAGAGTTTGTGCTCCACGCCGCCATGCCTCCTCGATCTTGGATTTGCCTCCCTCCTTCCTTCGCCTTTGAGATCCCGCCGAGGGGGCCTTTCAGGCTCCGGCTGCAGCACGCCAACTGCCAGGCCGCCGCGACCGATGCGGATGTCGAGGTAGTCGCTCCAGGTAAGGTCTTCATGACCCATGGCTGGGGCGAGATCGCCCGGGTTTGTGGGACGAGGGGCACCCTCGTGATCCACCTGGAGTTCGATGGCGCTTCCGCGATGCTCTTCAAGGTCTTCGATGAAGAAGGGCGCCGGCTGGAGTGCTACCCCAGAGGCAGCGGCCGGAGCTCCGGGGTGGCGAGGACTAGGCCTGCCACTCACCCTTCCAGCAGCTCCTCCGGTGGCAGCGGACGCCTCGAAGGATCCAGTGGCTCCGCCGAGCCCTTCGCGACTCCGGAGACGAGCAACGACAGCTACGAGCCCTCAAGCCTGCGCCGTTCTCGGAGCAGGACGGGCTCATTAGGCTGCCGCCGCCTCTGATCTGGATGAGGTTGGCGCTGGTGCCTGACGGCCCACTGTTGATGATGGTGTCTGCCGCTGCGGTTCCCGTAGTTAGGACTCCTTAGGATATGCGTCTTTTGTCCCTGCGAGGAGCCAAGAACACACCCCGTGGGGGCTTGTAAGGTGTTTGTAGCTCCTTTTGTCAATATGATGCTCATTATGAAGCAGTGCGAAGTGGTTATTCCGTCTTAGCTTAGTTCCTTCCTGTCAGACCTTGTGAGGGCTTGGTGCTCTGCGCCGACAGGTCCCAGTCCTAAGGCGGCTTCAGCCGTCGCTGGTATGCCAGGTCGCGATGCCGTGGTCAAGGCCAGGAGGTGAGCGGCCCGGGGCCCGGTAAGATCCCCTGAGTCGCGATGCTCAGGAGGTCCCCCTTGGCGCTCAAGCAGCCATCATTCGGTGAGAAAGGAGAGCGACGTTGCTAAGACGGAATGGTATTAGGTGCGGGGAAGGTGCTGCGATAGCTAGTGTTCCTGGAGGGTGACTTATCTTGAGGGTCGGGAACGCTTCCTGGTGCGGTGCTAAGTCCGTGTCTTCGTCGTCGGAGGGTTGCTTGGCGAGGTCACCACGTGCTTCTCCCCTCTTGCCCTCGCTCTCCTTTCTGCTCTACGTCCTCGGGTCCCGGCCCCCAAGCGAGTCTCAGCCGTCGCTGGCATGCCAGGTCGCGATGCCGTGGACATGGCCAGAGGGTGAGGGCTGGAGAACCAGTAGGAGCCCTGAGTCGCGATGCTCAGGCACCCCCCCCCTTTAACGTGCAAGCAGTTTGTGTGGACGAGGGTGAAGAAGACACTGCGGGGGCCTCGCATGACGATGCTCCTGGGGGAACCCTGCAGGCTCGTCACAGAAGAAACGACAGTTCGTCGCGACAAACAACGGTCAGCCGTTAGTTGCCTTGGAGAGGCGGTGAGGCGCGAGAGGCTTAGCGAGGTGTGTTGGTTCACCCGTGATCCAGCTAGGGACTCACGGGGTCCTACCCCAAGGCGGGTTGCGCCTGGCTCTGGGCCTTATCTTGGAGTGTGTTCCTGCAAATTTGGCTAGATGCCGATGCTCTACGTCCTCGGGTCCCGGCTCTCAGGCTGGTCTCAGCCATCGCTGGTGTGCCGGGGCGCGATGCCGTGGGCAGACCAGAGGGTGAGGGCCGGAGAGCCGGTAGGAGCCATGAGTCGCGATGCTCAGGCACCCCCCCCTTTAACGCGCAAGCTTGGTTAGATGTCGAAACTCTACGTCCTCGGGTCCCGGCTCTCGGGCTGGTCTCAGCCGTCGCTGGTGTGCCGGGGCGCGATACCGTGGGCAGACCAGAGGGTGAGGGCCGGAGAGCCGGTAGGAGCCCTAAGTCGCGATGCTCAGGCACCCCCCCCCCTTTAACGCAAGCTTGCGACATCCAGGAAGAAAAAAAGGTACCATAAACAGGCACCAAGCAACAAGCATGACGGGTCGAAAACATGGCCCTAAGATAAATGCAACAGGGGTACATGCCACTGGGTCTGACCCGAGTGGCTTGGGGATAATGCAGCCCGAGGGGCGCCCCCAGCAGAGTGAGCTAAGAACATGAAATAAAAGAGATACATGCAACAGGGACGGACCCATGTGACCTGGGAATAATGCAGCCCTGGGGGCGCTCCCAGCTGGAAATGAAACTAGAAAGATGTCACCTGGTGATGCTGAAGATGAAGGGGTGTCGACGCAGCAGACTCGGTGGGCTGCGGGAGCAGATCCTCACGAGCCCCCAGGCCCTGGGGCCTCGGGAGGCTCCGGAGGCGCTGGTGGCTCCTCGCGGACCGTCTCCATCTCCGCCAGGGCTGCGGAACGCCTGATCTCTTGAGCCTCTAGGATGGCCCTCATGATGCGCCGGTACGCAGCAGCCGCGTTCGGCAAGCCGTAAGGCATGCGAACGTAGCTGTGGGGCGGGCCCTCGCAGCGTCCCACTCGCGAAGGCCAGAGGCGCTCCTGAGATGCGGCTTGGTTGAGCCCTGGTATGTCGATGCAGACGCGCAGCCCACCATCCTTGCCTGGATGTGGGGCCACAGCGGGTAAGCGGCGGCTGCCTCTCATGACCCTTGACTCCTGTAGCTCCTGAATGGTCTTGCTGACGAACTCCTGAGGGTTTGGCCCTCCTTGCCTTGCTCCTTCTTGATGGAAACGTGCTTCGAAGCACGCCTCCACGTGGTGCCTAAGCGCCTCCCTCGTGACCTTGGCGAGGTCGAGGGCCCTCCAGGGGAGAGCCCCCGAGCCCTGCCTGAGGAGGGCACCGGGCGCGCTTCCCTATGCGATGGAGGGAGGTTCCCCCTGAGCAGGCGCGGGCCCAGAGGGACCTGCCTCCTGAGGGGCCGGGCCGGTCGATGTCTTCTTCTTCTTGGGGGCGGCCTCGGGAAGCTTCCTGCTTCCACGATCCGGGTCTTCCAGTGATGCGGCCTGAAAGGCTCTCTCTAGGGAGCAGACTGCGTCTCTCTCTTCGCAGGGCACCGTGATGACCCCGCCACTTCCTGGCATCTTGAGGATGTTGTAGCCGTGGTGGGTTACGTCCATGAACTTGGCCAGCGCTGGGTACCCGAGGATGGCATTGTACGGCAGGCGAATGTGGGCGACGTCGAAGTCGATGAGCTCGGTGCGGTAGTTGTCGCGTGCCCCGAAGGTGACAGGGAGGCGCACCTGCCCAATCGGGATCGTGGAGCCGTCGGTGACTCCGGAGAAAGGCTTGGTGGGCTGGAGCTGACTGTAGGGTACTTGGAGATTGTTGAATGTTTCCACGGACAGGACGTTGAGCCCTGCCCCGCCATCGATGAGGGTCTTGGTGACTAGCACGTTGCTGATGATTGGGGAACAAAGCATCGGGAGGACTCCGGCTGTGGATGCGCACTTGAGCTGATCCGCTGAGCTGAATGTGATGGCGCACGCCGACCACCTGAGAGGGCGCGTGGCCTCGAGCTTGGGGAGGACTCCATTCACCTCGCGGGCGAACTGCTTGAAGATGCGCTGAGAGGCTGGGGCTTGAGCTCCGCCTAGGATGCAGGCGATCGCACGTGGTTCCTGGAAGCCCCCAGCCCCTTCGTCCTGATGACGGTCCTCATTTCTCCTTGGCTGCGGCGGTAGCGGAGGGAGGCCTGCGTTACCTTGCGGGCGATCCTCGCGAGGCTGATCCCTCCAGCCTCCCTCGCGAGGCGGGTCCTGCCAGCGATCCTCGCGAGGTTGGTCGCGCCACCCTTGACGTGGGCCGCGGTCTTCCCAGCATCCTGCGTTCCTTCCTCCTCCTCGTCCGTAGCCCCAGTCGTTGCGGTCGGGACGTCGGCCAGTCCGTCCTTCACGCACGGCCCTGAGCTCTTGGCATTCATTGGTGTTGTGGGTGTGGAGGTCATGGTACACGCAGTACCGACTGCCCTTGGAGGATTCGGGCTGATCTCTACCCCGCTTGGTGTCTAGTTCTACCACGAGCACGGCAGCCCCCTTGCGCTTCACGTCCTTGGCCTTGGGCTTGTTCTCTTCAGGGTATGCGGCAGGCAATTCAAGGAGGGAGAGACGCCCTTCCTCAGCTCTGGCGCACTTGGTCGCCTGGTTGAATAGCTCCAAGGAAGTGCACAGATCTTCATGCATTGCAAGCTCCTCCTTCATCTTGACGTCACGAACGCCGTCAGAGAAGGCTGAGATGATGGCCTCCTCGGTCACCTTGGGAATCTTGAGGCGCGCGTTGTTGAAGCGCTGGATGTACTTCTGCAGGGTTTCCCCCGGTTGTTGCTTGACGCGGCGCATGTCGCTCACGGCGGGTGGCCGGTCGCGAGTACCCTGGAAGTTGGCGATGAAGCGGGTGCGCATCTCGTCCCAGGAGGAGATTGTGCCTGGGTCCAGGTTCAGAAGCCAGGTTTGGGCCCCGTCCTTGAGAGCCATGGGGAACCAGTTCACCATGACCTTCTTGTCTCCATTGGCAGCCTCGATGTCCAGCTCGTAGAGCTGAAGGAACTCTGCAGGGTCTGTCGTGCCGTCATAGCAAGGAGGCAGGTCTGGCTTGAACTTGTCGGGCCATGCGACGGTGCGTAGCTCGATGGTGAAGGCGCGGCAGCCCGCTCTGGCCACAGGAGGCCTTGGAGGATGAAGGGATCAGTCTTGCGGGTCCCCGTGCGCCGCAGCTGGGTGCAGCGCGGGGTCTTGACGTGCTGGAGCAGGAGCGTGGTTGGGATGAGCCGGAGCAGGGAGCGCTCGGGCAGCTTCTCGAGGGCGTGGGACCTCTTGGCAGCTCTGCTCCCGCTGCGCTGGTTCCTGACGGGGCGGGTTCCGCCCAGGGGCCGCACGCCTTGGAGCCAGGGCGCCTTCTTGAGGGGGAGGCGGCTGAGGCGCCCCAGGAGCTTCATTGCCCGCGCATGGCGGGGCGCGGTGCAGTGAGAAAGTTGGCGCGGGGGAGCCCCCAATGGTGCGGACGAGTTCACGACTCGGTCGAGCCACTCTTTGTAGACGTCGTCGACTGGGCGGTAGCGCAGGAGCTCGTTTGCCGCGATGAGCGCAGCTCGAGCCTCCATGGCCGCGTGGGGCGCGCGGGATGAAGAACCAGCGGGAGTGAACGAGGGCGTAGCGGTACGGCCGTCTTGCCTCATGGACGGGTGCTGGGACGATGCTTGCTGCTCGTTCCCCGCCGGGCCGGTGGCGGCGTTGACGGCAGGCGACGGGGAACAACGAGGGCGCCCGCCGACGGGAGCCGTCTGGGCGACGCGGGAAGCGAGGGCGGCTCGGCGCTCGGTGCGAACCCGGCGTGCGTCAGACATGGTCGCGACGGTCGGAGAAGAACAGGGTGACGGAAGACGAAGTCCGGAGCACCCCTACCTGGCGCTCCACATGTCGGATTTTGGGTTCCGGCAGACCCTTGAGGTTCGAACATTGGGGTGCACGCGGAGGTTTCGCCTTCTACCTACCTGTTCCTCGCCGAATCGCTAGGATCTAAACTACGAGAAGAACAACACAAGAGACACAGGATTTATACTGGTTCAGGCCACCATTGTGCTGTAATACCCTACTCCAGTGTGTGGTATGGTGGATTGCCTCTCCGCTGATGATGAACAATACAAGGGTGAACAGCCTCTCGAGGGTCTGTTCTTGTGGTCTCTCTCTTTGGCCGGATGGATCTCTCTCTTTGCCGGCCGGATGGATTGATCGATCTACCCTACCCTATGGGTGGCTAGTCCTATTTATAGGCGAAGGCCCTGGGCCTCTTCCCAAATATTGAGCGGGAAGGGCGCCAACAATTGGCCAATTTGAAGGGGAACATCTAGTACACTTATCCTGACTAAAGTTGGTCCTCGCATGTCAAAGGCTCTGGTGGTGACGCCGACTTGGGCTCCACGGTGTCCTCCATCCTGCCGTTGGACTGGTCTTGGTCTTGTTGCACCGAAATGGACGCCTTTGCTTGATGCTCCCGCCTGCGCTTGCTGCTCTTGCACCAAAGAGGAAAGAAGGACACTGCGCGGGCTGGCGCCCGGCAGGCGCCCTTGGTCGTCATGGCTTGCGTCATGGGCACCTCGCGAGGTACGCCGCCTTGAACTCTCCGTCTCCTGATGAGCCAGCCTGACGAGGCCGTGCCTGAGGAAGCTCCTTGTCGTCCGCCCCGCGAGGCTTGGCCCCTCGCGAGGGTCTTGAGCTTGTGCTGATGAAGATGGGCCGTGCTGGGGCCCCTTTTGAGCCACGCCGTAGGCCGCAGGCAGGCAAGTCTGGGGACCCCCGTTCCCAGAACGCCGACAGCGGCAAAGAAAACTGCAGCCGCGGCTTCCTCCTTGACCAAACGTGCCACCGCCTCCTCTTCAACCAATCATCCAAGGACCCCGTCTCCTTCTCCTTCCCTTGCGGGTACCATCCCGATGGCCGAATACGACCTTGGGTCTTTCAGCCCGAAGAGGAAGAGGAGGGCAGAAGAGGAGGATGAGTAAGCACTTTGCATCCCCATCCATTCTCTGATTCTTCATCTGGATTATTTCATCTTGACTTGATCTCGTCTTTGCAGGGACACGGAGACGCTGGCTCAGAGGGTGGCGAAGAGAGCCAGGGCCCCGACGAGCGACGAGCCCCCGGCAAGCACTTCACGTGCGCCAGGGATGATCTTCAAAAGCCCGGAGACCAGCCCCCAGCGCAGCCCCCACTCCAGCCCCCAGCGTAAGTCTGTTACTTATTTCTCACTGGCGGGCATTGGAGTGTGTATCCTTATTGCTGACCTTGCCGGATTCGCAGGAGGAGAGCAGCAACGGGAGGAGCCACTAAGGGCTACCCCTGACACGCCGCCCCTGTCAACCACACCAACCAGAGGGGTGTCCCCAGCAAGGGCATCCACCGATGAGCCCACACGCATGGAGGAAGAGGTGGTGGGCACAGGTGCTGGCGACCCCGTCCTGGCAACGAATGTTGCCGGGGAGGGACACGCTTCCTCTCCACTCGTCATAGGTAAGTTGTCCGCCTCTCGCCCCTTGCTATTTTTGCTATGATTTCCTTTCTTTTCTTCGCCTTGAACTTTGGTTTTGGCTCTTCTTTGCTCTCCTTTTTGGTCTCCAGATCCTCCCCTGATGGACCAGGCGGATGTCGATGCTGTGGTCGAGGAGACCGCCAATGACGCCGAGGCTGAGGCCACCAGCATTGCCGCTGAGGAGGCCGCCAAGGGATCCACTAAGGAGGCCGGCAAGGCTGCTATCGGGGAGGCCGGCAAGGCCGCTGCCGAGTAGGCCACCACGGGACCTGTCGGGGAGGTCGGCGAGGCCACCACTGGGGAGGCTGCCAAGGAGCCTGCCGGGGAGGAGGTGGTCGATAACCAACCCTCTTCCTACTCAGCCCCTGCCCCGAGCAGGTATTTGAAGGTGGACGACGATTTGTTCGTGAGCCTCCCAGGGACGGCAAGCACCAGAGCGCCAGCCAAAGGGGAGGTATTTGACGACGAGGTCCTCACCGTTGTCGGGCTCCAGGTTGTTGATGAACCGAGCACCAATAGCAGCATCACCAAGGAAGATCAGCTCCTCCAGGCTATGAGTGCTAACTTCCAGAAGCTCTAGGCACTCTACTGCGCCTGCCAGGATAAGGTGGACTCCAGGATGGCAGCCGTGGACAAGGCAGAGGTAGACTTTCAAGAGCGCGTTGCTCAGATGCAAGTCTGGTTCGCCGAGGCCTGGGAGGATCTGAAGGCCACCCAGATCCAGTTGGACGAGCGCCAGCGAGAACTCCTCCTGAAGCAGGCTGACTTCGACAAGGCCCAAGAGGTGGTGAAGGCAAAGGCCGCCAAGGACGAACCTGACCAGACGCAGCGCTGCATCCTGCTTGACACCCAAGAAGAGGACTTGGTTGCCCGTGAAGCGGCGCTTGCTGCCAAGCTTCGTGCCAAGGACGAATAAGTTTGAAGGCTTGTCGTGCATCAGACCCAGGATCTAAGCAGGAGTACAAAGAAGCACTTGACGCTCTGACCCTGGACCATGACGGCAAGCTGAAGGAGGCCGTTGATGGAGCTGAGGCCGCAGAGGCCGCCAAGGTTGAGCTGGCCGACAAGGTGGAGAAACTGGAGCTGGAGCTAGAGGAGCTGAAGAACGAGATCACATGCTGAAGGACAACAGGGACAAGGCCGTCCGCACCTTGTCAGACTTGCATGTCACCATCTCCGACAAGACCAAGCTGCTCACTGATGCCAACAACTCCATTGCCGATCTGAAGCTGAAGCTGGAGACTCTGGAGAAGACGCTTTCGGAGACCAGGGCCCGCGAAAAGACCCTGATCAAGGATCTCGCGAACGAGAGGCAGCTGCCGCAGAATGCCGCAGCCTCCCACAACGAACTTGTGGCCGGCACGAAGCTCTGGACCAGCCGCCTTGTGGATGTTGCGGAGAGGCTCACCATGTAGCCATCTATCATGGGCATGCCAAACTTCAGGTTCTCCCATGAAGTGAACGTGACTGACAGTGCCAGGCTGACCCTATTCTTCGAGGGCGTCTTCGATGAACTGAAGCTGCTCCACTCCAACAGGGCAACTTATCTGGCCAAGGAGGCCCGGAAGCTTTGTCGGGGCGCCTTGACCAAGGTGCTCACCAAGGTGGCGTACTGGAACCCCAGCGTCGACTTTGCCGACACGCTTGAGAGCTTGCCGGAGGGGGCGGACCTCCAGGCGCTCGAGGAGTGCATCGAGCCCATCATCACCTGCGTCGGCAGAGTCAAGAGGCTGGAGGGCTAGCACCGGGATTAACTGCTCCATCTCTTGTTGCTGCTGCGAGTTCGCACACAACACAATTTTATCTTAAGTTAGAATCGTGGCAATCACCGATGTAATATAACTTTGCTATGCTTTGAACTGAATTCATGTTATTTCCCTATTTGATTTCTCTTTGTATGTGCTACACCCTATGCTTAGTTAGATAGGCTTGTCGGCACGTTAACCCTTGCCATGGGCGCTTCGAAGGACAGATCCTTAGCAGCCTGCTTGGGGGTGTCACTGTCGGGCAAGCCACCACGCCGTTCTTGGCGCAGCCACTTGAGCTATTGAGCGGACTCGAAACAGAACAAGGGCGCTGCCAATAGTGGCAGGGTTCCTTCGCATGTAGGTTTTCCATACAAAAACCGAGACCCTTCGAGGAAAATAGCCTTACAAAAAGGAATATCGCTCAAAGTTTTAGTGTCACTTAGCTTTTTGTTGCTGCACAGATCGTCGTTGCAGCTGCAGACGATGTCGCTCGCCTGGCTTCTCGTATCAGGGTGGCGTGGATGATCTTGATCTCCTCTGCCACCGGCGTCTGCCACGTCGCCCGCCCGTGTTGGCACGGACGGGGCGGCTCCAAACGAACCAATCGTTGTGATCGTCTTCTTCTTCGGAGCCATGGCAATGAAGAAACTGCTGTACTAACTGTTAGACCAGATTCTCATAACTACTGCCCCCTACCTTGCGCGCCAAAGATGTCGGGGAAATGAACACCTATGGGATCACAGGAATCTCTTGTACAGTTGGCGAGGAGAGAGTTGCGTGAAGAACGGGTCTAGTGATTAGCGCGAGGGATTTTTACCCAGGTTCAGGCCGCACTGGTGCGTAAAACCCTAGTCCTGCTTGTCTGTATATTCTGTGTTCTTGAGCTCTTGAACTAGCTACGGTGCATGCCCAGTCCAAAAAGTCTGAATCCTCTCTCAGTATGCCTCGGGCCTCCTTCTATATGTCAAAGGGGTTGCCATAGTGGCACACAAGAGGTGGAAATCAAGCTACAGTGTATGAGCTTATCGCTCGGCACCGTAGGACAAAATCATTTAATGCGCTGCCTACGTGCCCTCTTACTTTATCGGGGACGGCAACAGAAGTCATCCCATCCGTCGCCGCCCCTCCTTGCCATGACACGCGTCCAGGCTGACAAGGCATGCAGTGCCACGCTGGCTAGCTAGCTGCTGTGTTGGCGCGGTGGTAGAGCCTTGCAACCTCTTGAGCACTGCGTTGGTTTTCCCTTGAAGAGGAAAGGGTGATGCAGCAAAGTAGCGTAAGTATTTCCCTCAGCTTTTGAGAACCAAGATATCAATCCAGTAGGAGGCTCCTCAAAAGTCCCACGCACCTACACAAACAAACAAGAACCTCACAACCAACGCGATAAAGGGGTTGTCAATCCCTTCACGGTAACTTGCAAAAGTGAGATCTGATAGAGACAATAAGATAAGGTAAATATTTTTGCTATTTTTATGATATAGATTGGAAAGTAAAAGATGCAAATAAAAGTAGATGAAAAACTTATATGATAAAAGATAGACCCGAGGGGCATAGGTTTCACTAGTGGCTTCTCTCAAGATAGCATAAGTATTACGGTGGGTGAACAAATTACTGTCGAGCAATTGATAGAAAAGTGCATAATTATGAGATTATCTAGGCATGATCATGTGTATAGGCATCACGCCCATGACAAGTAGATCGAAACGATTCTGCATCTACTACTATTACTCCACACATCGACCGACTCCTACCTGCATCTAGAGTATTAAGTTCATAAGAACAGAGTAACGCATTAAGAAAGATGACATGATGTAGAGGGATAAACTCATGCAATATGATATAAACACCATCTTTTTATCCTCGATGGCAACAATACAATACATGCCTTGCTGCCCTGCTATCACTGGGAAAGGACACCGCAAGATTGAACCCAAAGCTAAACACTTCTCCCATTGCAAGAAAGATCAATCTAGTAGGCCAAACCAAACTGATAATTCGAAGAGTCTTGTAAAGATAACCAATCACACATAAAAGAATTCAGAGAAGATTCAATTATTTCTCATAGATAAACTTGATCATAAACCCACAATTCATCGGATCTCGACAAACACACCGCAAAAAGAGTTACATCGAATAGATCTCCAAGAAGATCGAGGAGAACTTTGTATTGAGATTCAAAGAGAAGAAACCATATAGCTAATAACTATGGACCCAAAGGTCTGTGGTAAACTACTCACAACTCAGCGGAGAGGCCTTGGAGATGATGTAGAGGCCCTCCATGGTCGATTCCCCCTCCGGCGAAGCGTCGGGGAAGGCTCCAAGATGGGATCTCGTGGATACAAAAGGTTGCGACGGTGGAATTAGGTTTTCGTGGTGCTCCTCGATGTTTTCAGGGTACGGGAGTATATATAGGCGAAAGAAGTATGTCGGTGGATCCACGAGGGGCCCACGAGGGTGGGCGGCATGCCCACCCCCTTAGGGCGTGCCGGGCACCCTCGTGGCTGCCTCGTTTGTTGCTTGACGTCCACTCCGAGTCTCCTGGTTCGCATTTGTTCCAAAACGATCGCTCCCGAAGGTTTCATCCCGTTTGGACTCCGTTTGATATTCCTTTTCTTCGAAACAATGAAATAGGCACAAAAAAACAATTCGGGATGGGCCTCCCGTTAGTAGGTTAGTCTCAAAAATGATATAAAAGTGTAAAGTAAAGCCCATAAACATCCAAAACGGGTAATATAATAGCATGGAACAATCAAAAATTATAGATATGTTGGAGACGTATCAAGCATCCGCAAGCTTAATTCATGCTCGACCTCGAGTAGGTAAATGATAAAAACAGAATTTTTGATGTGGAATGCTACCTAGCATAATTCTCAATGTAATTTTCTTTACTGTGGCATGACTGTTCAGATCCAAATGATTCAAAATAAAAGTTCATATTGACATGAAAACAATAATACTTCAAGCATACTAACAAAACAATCATGTCTTCTTAAAATAGCATGGTTAAAGAAAGTTATCCCTACAAAATCATATAGTCTGGCTATGCTCTATCTTCATCACACAAAGTATTTAATCATGCACAACCCCGATGATAAGCCAAGCAATTGTTTCATACTTTAGTATTCTCAAACTTTTTCAACTTTCACGCAATACATGAGTGTGATCCATGGACATAGCACTATATGTGGAAGAGAATGGTGGTTGTGGAGAAGACAAAAAGGAGAAGATAGTCTCACATCAACTAGGCATATCAATGGGCTATGGAGATGCCCATTAATAGATATTAATGTGAGTGAGTAGGGATTTCCATGCAACAGATGCACTAGACCTATAAATGTATGAAAGCTCAACAAAAGAAACTAAGTGGGTGTGCATCCAACTTGCTTGCTCACGAAGACCTAGGGCGTTTTGAGGAAGCCCATCATTGGAATATACAAGCCAAGTTCTATAATGAAAAATTCCCACTAGTATATGAAAGTGACAACATAGGAGACTCTCTATCATGAAGATCATGGTGCTACTTTGAAGCACAAGTGTGGTAAAAGGATAGTAGCATTGTCCCTTCTCTCTTTTTTTCTCATTTTTTTATTTGGCCTTTCTCTTTTTTTTATTTGGCCTTTCTCTTTTTTTTATAAAGTCCGAAGTCTCATCCCAACTTGTGGGGGAATCATAGTCTCCATCATCCTTTCCTCACATGGGACAATGCTCTAATAATGAAGATCATCACACTTTTATTTACTTACAACTCAAGATTACAACTCGATACTTAGAACAAGATATGCCTCTATATGAATGCCTCCGGTGGTGTACCAGGATATGCAATGAACCAAGAGTGACATGTATGGAAATTATGAAGGTGGCTTTGCCACAAATACGATGTCAACTACATGATCATGCAAAGAGCAATATGACAATGATGATGCGTGTCATAATAAACAGAACGGTGGAAAGTTGCACGGCAATATATCTCGGAATGGCTATGGAAAAGCCATAATAGGTAGGTATGGTGGCTGTTTTGAGGAAGGTATATGGTGGGTGTATGGTACCGGTGAAAGTTGTGCGGCACAAGAGAGGCTAGCAATGGTGGAAGGGTGAGAGTGCGTATAATCCATGGACTCAACATTAGTCATAAAGAACTCATATACTTACTTTAAAAATCTACAAGTCTTTGAAAACAAAGTACTACGTGCATGCTCCTAGGGGGATAGATTGGTAGGAAAAGACCATCGCTCGTCCCCGACCGCCACTCATAAGGAAGACAATCAATAAATAAATTATGATCCAACTTCATCACAAAGCGGTTCACCATACGTGCATGCTACGGGAATCACAAACTTCAACACAAGTATTCCTCAAATTTATAATTACCCCACTAGCATGACTCTAATATCACCATCTTCATATCTCAAAACAATTATCAAGCATCAAATTGATCATAGCATCCAATTCACTTTCTATGATAGTTTTTATTATAGCCAACTTGGATGCCCATCATTCTAGGACCAATTTTATAACCATAGCAAATACCATGCTGTTCTAAAAGACTCTCAAAATATTATAAGTGAAGCATGAGAGATCAACATTCTACAAAATTAAACCACCGACGTGCTCTAAAAGATATAAATGAAGCACTAGAGCAAAATTTATCTAGCTCAAAAGATATAAGTGAAGCACATAGAGTATTCTAATAAATTCCAAATCAAGTGGGTCTCTCCCAAAAGTGTGTACAGCAAGGATGATTGTGGTAAACAAAAAGCAAATACTAATATCATACAAGACGCTCCAAGCAAAACACATATCATGTGGTGAATAAAAATATAGTTCCATGTAAAGTTACCGATAAACAAAGACGAAAGAGGGGATGCCTTCCGGGGCATCCCCAAGCTTAGGCTTTTGGTTGTCCTTGGATATCTTGGGGTGCCATGGGAATCCCCAAGCTTGGGCTCTTGCCACTCCTTATTCCATAGTCCATCAAATCTTTACCCAAAACTTGAAAACTTCACAACACAAAACTCAACAGGAAATCTCATAAGCTCCGTTAGTGCAAGAAAGAAAAACCACCACATAAGGTACTGTAATGAACTAATTCTTTATTTATATTGGTGTTAAACATACTGTTCCAACTTCTCTATGGTTCATACCCCCAATACTAGCCATGGATGCATCAAAACAAGCAAACAACACACGAAAAACAGAATCTGTCAAAACCAGAACAGTCTGTAGCAATCTGTAACTTTCGAATACTTCTGGAACTCTAAAAATCCTACTAAAATATGAAGTCCTGGGAAATTTGTCTATTGATCTACAGAAAAAGGAATAAACGCAAAACCATGTTTTCTATGATTTATTAAAATTATTCTCGTGCATGCAAAAGTTTTTGTTTTTCAGCAGAATCAAATTAACTATCACCGTAGGTTATCCTATAGGTTCTACTTGGCACAAACACTAATTAAAAAATAAAACCACATATAAAAAGAGGCTAGATGAAATATTTATTGAGTAACAGCAAGGAAAAATATTGGGTTGTCTCCCAATAAGCGCTTTTCTTTAAAGCCTTTTAGCTAGGCATTGATAATTTTAAGGGCCAATTCCAGTTCTGCCCCTAACTCGAACCCACTACTCAGTTTTGCCCCTAGTTTTCGGGTATGCTCAGTTTTGCCCCTCTGCCGTCAGTGCCACTTATAGAAATGCCCCTCCGCTCCGTTTCCGTCCAGTCAAGGTTGTTTGACCGCTAACTTGCCGTTAGTTTGACATATTTGCCCTTCTTTCTTACATGTGGCCCCTCTCTTACCTCTTCGCTTCACTCTCTATCTGTTCTTCTTCAACCTCTTGACGGCTCGATTTGGAGAGGGGAGAGAGCGACAGCAGCAGGATTCAGAGGCCGGCGGTGGGTCGATTTGGAGGGTGGCGACATGTCCACGTCGAGCTCGTCGGTGACTTGCGAGGTAAGTGTGGCTCATCAGTGGATCGATCTGGGGTATTTCTGTCCCAATTAGGGTTCATCAGATTGGGGATTTCCTGTGTTTAGGTCGATGGTGTTGGGATTTTTCAGTTTCAATCCGAGTTCTACCTCCCCCATCCGTCATTCTCTGGACTGGAGATGAGCACGACGCGGCGGTGCGCAGGGCACGGTCTCATCCCCGCTTGTCGCGTCGCCTGGGGAGGTGCAAGCACGGGAAGAAGATTCTTAGGCTGCCCCCTAGATGTAAGATTAACTCTCATTCCCACTCTGTCTGTCCTCTCATTTTGCTGACATTATTTGCCAATTTTTTGTTGTTTAATGTAAGATTAATTCTGTAGCTCCCTGATGAATGTGACTGGGTAGTTTGGATTGATCCCCCTCCCACAGATTGTGTTGCTCGTGCATTTGAGGAACTTCATGCTGGATTGGAGAAAAGCTGGCTAAAGTCCCATCATTTGGAGAGGAGGTTGATGTACTTAATAGAGAAGAACAAGAAACTCAAGTTGAAGATCAAGAAGAGAAATGAACTTATGCAAACATGGGGATTTCTCATAGTAATTTGCATTAGCATTTTGGCATCAGTTTTTTCTGAGTGGTTTAAGAATCCATACTAGCTGGATTATGGTATGTAATGAAATGTAATGTATTGTTGTGTGAGCTATCTTAATTAGTTGTATTTGTTCCAAAGCACATTGGAAATGAGTTTCATCTGGTGTAATGTGACAAGTTTTAACTGGAAATGAGTTTGCTATTTTGAGTATATTGTGTTCCATTTTGTAGCAATGTACTAATGTGACAGTGCAGTAGTAATGTGACAAAAATGACAGTTAAATGGGCACACTTGGAATTGGCCTAAACATAGGACATGATCACACTGAGACATAAAAGAGTTCACAGCATTGTGTCACAACAAACTTCAAATCTAGTACACCCACAACAAATTTTCACAGCATTACAAGTACTACCACATCTACTTGTTCTTCTTGCTACTAGTATTGCAAGATGGGTTTGAAGAGAGCCTAGAACTCCTCCTGGTGCTCACAGTTTTGCTCACAGCCTTGTTTGGAGTAGAAGAACTGGTAGGATTATTGCTTCCAGTGACAGAACCTATAATGTCCTCTTCTGCAATTTTGAACTTCTTCTTATGTGGTGATTGTCCCCTCTCAGCTGGTCTTTTGTAGTTCTTTCTTGGGCTGCAAAGTCACAAATAAATGGGAGAGGCCAGTTAGCAAACATTGAAGAATTTAGGAAATAACTTCAAAAATAAACCAAAAAAGTACCTGACTGCACTACTGACTGTTGTTGCATCCGTAGAAGTTGCATTTGCATTAGCAGCATCTCCAGCACCTGCCATTTTTTCACTTACATCATCTCCAGCAGTTGCATTTGCATTTGCAGCATCTTCATCACTTGCATCTGCATTTGCATCATCAGTAGCAGCATTTGCCATAGTTTCATTAGTAGCATCATCAGTAGCAGCATCTGCATTTACATCATCAGTAGCAGCATCTGCCATAGTAGCCAGAGGTTCATCATTGGCATTATCAGCACCCCAATGTTCTTCCTCTCCAAATGCAGGGTCAATGGACTCTTTGCAGTGGCTGCCTTTGTGCCCAAGCTTCCCACATCTTGAACACTTATTCTTTCTTCCTCCAAGTCCTTTTCCCTCTGATTTAGCCCTAATTCTTGTCTTCCTAGGTCTACCAGGTGGCCTATTTTGCAATGGAGCACTCAGTTTAAATCTTGGGTCTACAACATCCCATTGTTGCTTGCCCTCCAGAAGTGGCAGATTATCAGCATAAGTAGCCTTGAATTTTGCCACAGAGAAATACTCATGAACATACTGATCAATCTCACTAAATGGACCTCTCATTGAAGTGATAAAGTACAATGCATGTATGCATGGTTGTCCTGTTATTTGCCACTTTCTACAACTACAAGTATGTGTTTGCAAATTAACAGGATATCTCCACTCTCTTTTTTCCTTGTCAATTGCAGTAATCTCTGCCTCTAATGTGCTTCTTTTCACTATGGACATATCAAGGTCTTTTGATTTTGCATGAAGCATAATCATGATTTTTGGGATTATGATGTGCCCATTGTATGTCCCAGCTGCAATCTGCTGTCTCAAGTCAAACTTTTCCATTATGAACTGCCTAATTTTGTCAAGCAAGTCCACAATGTGTATCCCCTTCCACTTCTTAATTTTGGAATTGAATGACTCAGCTAAATTGTTATTGACATAATCAACTTTGCATATTTCATTGAACAAGGCCCTGGCCCATAGTTTGCTATGATGCTCTTCTAGGTGCTCTTTCACACCAGGTTTGCTGTGTAGCTGTCTAAGATGATAATTGTGTTTTTTCATGCTATATGTCAATGAACAAGGCCACAAATTATCATCAAAAAACTTTCCTCTAAATTTTTTGGAAAAATTAGCTGCCAAATGCCTCATGCATTCCTGTGCTCAACTCCAGTGAATACATCTTCAACAGCAGTCTCTAGTCCTTTGCATGCATCTGTGTGGATGACAAGACCTGGTGGATGTCCTATTAGTTCTTTTAAATTCTGGAAAAACCATGTCCAACTATCTGTATTTTCAGACTCAACAACTCCAATTGCTACTGGGAAGATCCAGTTGCAAGCATCCACTGCACATGCACTCACAAGTTGGCCTTTATATCTGCCATTCAGTGTTGTGCCATCTACTGCAAGATAGGGCCTACATCCATCTAAAAAACCTTGCCAGCATGCTTTGAAAGAAACAAACACTCTTCTAAAGCACTCTTTCTGTCTAGTTTTTTCAGCTATTTTGTACTCTACAGTGTGCTTGTCAATGTTAACTACACTTCCAGGAGATGCTTTCTCAACTTCTGCCTTGTAAGTGTACAACAATTGAAATGAGTCAGTCCACTTACCATAAATGTTGTCCAGTGCCATCTGCTTTCCATAGAACACTCTCATGTATGGGACTTGCAGGCCATATTTTTTCTTCAGGTTCTTTTTCAACTCTGTAACTCCAACCTCTGAATCCTCTAAAACCCAATGCTTCACTACATCAGCAACCCATCTACACTTAGCTGACTTTAGTCTTTGCCTTCTGCTTACACTTGGACAAGTATGTGCAGACTGGTTCACTTTGACCTGCAATATTGAAAGTTCAATTACATGTCAGACATACTTGCTGCAACAAATAACTGGAAAATATTTGCAATGTAACTACATATGCACCTACTGTTTGTACCTGAAACAATGAGCTATTTCTCATTAAGGAGGCATGCATCCTCCATCTACACCTCTTATAAGCACAATGAACAGTCAACCTGGTAGGATCACTCTTGTCTACTACATACTCACTCTGAGTTTTAATTGAAAATGTAGCTAGTGCATTCCTACAGTCTAAAGCACTAGAAAATATAGTTCCTTCTTTTAAAGAAGGATCATCTCTGTTGTACTGCACATCTGGCCTTCCATCATCAGAATCCTCACTATATCCCATGTCCTGGTCCTCCTCCAACTCATCTTCACCTGGCTCATCAAACATTCCTTCTGGTGGTGGAATATAATCTTCATCCCCATCATCATATGTCTTCTTGGCCTTTTGTTTTGTAACAAACTGAGGGAAAAGCCTTTCATCCTCATCATCTGTAGGCCAATCATCAGGAAGTCCCTCCTCAATATTTGGATCAACAGAATCTCTGCTCTAAGTAGGACCTGCATAAAGAGGCACTTGCTCTGATGGTGTTCCTGGAACCTGCATAGAGCTCTCTCCTGCATCTGAAGCTCTCTTCTGACTACTAACACTTGTTTTTCTCCCCTTGGATATTCTGCTCCTACCTCTAGAACTAGTAGATTGTGATTTTCTTCCACTGTTGTCTGTCAATCCTCTTTTTCTTTGTATGACATTGATTTCCAATTTGACTGGGAAATGAGCATGATTTCTAAACATCTTTTCTAACTCAGCATCACATTGGACTGGGACCCAAACTGAACTATCAATATCCCAGTACCTGAATTCAACTGCATCATGTATTCCCCACGGGTATTTAGCACAGATATGAGATCTAAACTGCACAAACTTCAGTGTGCTCTCCACTACCAAAGGAAATGAAAATTCTGTGTTCCCTGCTTTTGTAGCAGCAGGAACTAGAAGAGTTGTTTCCATTCTACAATCCAAACATATATAGTCCACCCTACGAATGACAATGAAAAACAGAAAAAAAAAATCGAACCAAATGAGCACTACGAACGCAGATGAACACTAGGAATCAAAACGAACTACAATACGTATAGCAGGCTTCAGATCTGAAAGTACTGCACTTACCCCTTCAGATTTGTGCTCCCTTCATGGCCGCCGCCGGCGCCGCAACCACCATCGACCTCCATCCGCAGCGGTTGGCTCCGAATCGCAGCACAGCTCACATAAAGAGTCAGGTCGATCGAATCTCCACCGTGCCCGCCATTGATCTGGAGTTTTCCATGGTGGGGATCGAAGCCGCTAGGGTTCAGGTGAGGGGGCGATTTGGGGAAGACAGAGCTAGGGTTAGGGTCGAGCGAGAGAAAGAGAACAGAGAGAGAGTGAAGCGAAGAGGTAAGAGAGGGGCCACATGTAAGAAAGAAGGGCAAATATGTCAAACTGACGGCAAGTTAGCGGTCAAACAGCCTTGACTGGACGGAAACGGAGCGGAGGGGCATTTCTATAAGTGGCATTGACGGCAAAGGGGCAAAACTGAGCATATCCGAAAACTAGGGGCAAAACTGAGTAGTGGGTTCGAGTTAGGGGCAGAGATGTAAATGTCCCTAATTTTAATGATGCTCACATGACAGACAAGAATTAAAGCGCAAAGAGAGCATCATGAAACACGTGACAAACACATCTAAGTCTAACATACTTCCTATGAATAGGCATATTATAAGCAAACAAATTTGTAAGGCAAGCAAAAACTAGCTTATGCAAGGAAGAAGAAAGAGATGGTAGCAATCTCAACATGACGAGAGGTAATTTAGTAAGATAAAAATTTCTACGACCATATTTCCTCTCTCATAATAATTACATGTAGTATAATAGGCAAATTCAACAAAATAGCTATCACATAACATATTCTCAACACGATCCACATGCATGTGAAGTTGACACTCTTCCAAAATAGTGGGATTGTCATTAACTAAAGTCATGACATCTCCAAACCCACTTTTATCAAAAATACCATAAGATTGAACATTCTCCAAGTATATAGGATCTAAAGTTGACACTATTCCAAACCCACTTTAAATGTTATTTCAAACACTATTATCAATCTCATATTCATCATGGGGCTTAAATAAATTTTCAAGATCATAAGAAGAGTCACCCCAATCATGATCATTGCAACAAGTAGTAGACATAGCAAAACTAGCATCCCCAAGCTTAGGGTTTTGGATATTATTAGCACAATTGACATCAAGATAATTTAAAATAAAATCATTGCAATCATGCTTTTTATTCAAGGAGCTATAGCGAATCTCTTCATAGATTTTTTTCATCACAACTTTCATATTCACGAATTTCAAGCAAAACCTCATAAAGATAATCTAGTGCACTCAAATCACTAGAATTTGGTTCATCATAATTGGATCTCTTAAAAATATTGGCAAGAGGACGAGGATCCATAGATCTTAGGTTCTCTGATTAGCAATAAATAAACAACTATTCCAACCAAACGAGCAAACGAGCCAAATAAGACATCAAAGCAAACGGAAAGATGAACAGAAGAAGGGCGAATAAAACAGCAAGGGTGAAGTGGGGGAGAGGAAAACGAGAGGCAAATGGCAAATAATGTAATGCGAGGGGGATGAGTTTGTGATGGGTACTCGGTATGTCTTGACTTGAGCGAAGACCTCCCCGGCAATGGTGCCAGAAATCCTTCTTGCTACCTCTTGAGCACTGCGTTGGTTTTCCCTTGAAGAGGAAAGGGTGATGCAGCAAAGTAGCGTAAGTATTTCCCTCGGTTTTTGAGAACCAAGGTATCAATCCAGTAGGAGGCTCCTCAAAAGTCCCATGCACCTACACAAACAAACAAGAACCTCGCAACCAACGCGATAAAGGGGTTGTCAATCCCTTCACGGTAACTTGCAAAAGTGAGATCTGATAGAGATAATAAGATAAGATAAATATTTTTGGTATTTTTATGATATAGATTGGAAAGTAAAAGATGCAAATAAAAGTAGATGAAAAACTTATATGATAAAAGATAGACCCGAGGGCCATAGGTTTCACTAGTGGCTTCTCTCAAGATAGCATAAGTATTACGGTGGGTGAACAAATTACTATCGAGCAATTGATAGAAAAGTGCATAGTTATGAGATTATCTAGGCATGATCATGTGTATAGGCATCACGTCCGTGACAAGTAGATCGAAACGATTCTGCATCTATTACTATTACTCCACACATCGACCGACTCCTGCCTGCATCTAGAGTATTAAGTTCATAAGAACAGAGTAACGCATTAAGAAATATGACATGATGTAGAGGGATAAACTCATGCAATATGATATAAACCCCATCTTTTTATCCTCGATGGCAACAATACAATACGTGCCTTGCTGCCCCTGTTGTCACTGGAAAAGGACACTGCAAGATTGAACCCAAAGCTAAACACTTCTCCCATTGCAAGAAAGATCAATCTAGTAGGCCAAACCAAACTGATAATTCGAAGAGTCTTGCAAAGATAACCAATCACACATAAAAGAATTCAGAGAAGATTCAATTATTTCTCATAGATAAACTTGGTCATAAACTCACAATTCATCGGATCTCAACAAACACACCGCAAAAATAGTTACATCGAATAGATCTCCAAGAAGATCGAGGAGAACTTTGTATTGAGATTCAAAGAGAGAGAAGAAGCCATCTAGATAATAACTATGGACCAGAAGGTCTGTGGTAAACTACTCACAACTCATCGGAGAGGCCTTGGAGATGATGTAGAGGCCCTCCATGGTCAATTCCCCCTCCGGCGGAGCACCGGCAAAGGCTCCAAGATGGGATCTCACGGATACAGAAGGTTGTGGCGGTGGAATTAGATTTTCGTGGAGCTCCTTGATGCTTTCAGGGTATGGGAGTATATATAGGCGAAAGAAGTACGTCGGTGGAGCCAGAGGGGCCCACGAGGGTGGGGGCGCGCCCACCCCCTTAGGGCGTGCCGGGCACCCTCGTGGCCGCCTCGTTTGTTGCTTGACGTCCACTCCAAGTCTCCTACTTTGCATTTGTTCCAAAAAGATCGCTCCCGAAGGTTTCATCCCGTTTGGACTCCGTTTGATATTCCTTTTCTTCGAAACACCAAAATAGGCAATAAAACAACAACTCAGGCTGGGCCTTCGGTTAGTAGGTTAGTCCCAAAAATGATATAGAAGTGTAAAGTAAAGCCCATAAACATCCAAAACGGGTTATATAATAGCATGGAACAATCAAAAATTATAGATATGTTGGAGACGTATCAAGCCTCCATGAAGATCTTCATGCCGCCACACAGGCGCGTGCCTAGTTCGCAAGCTGGTCGTTGCGTGGAGTGGTGGTGAGGTGGCAAATCCTTGTCGGGTGCGGGCCTGGCTGTGGCCCCGCAATCGTCCCCGGCATGGCTTGTCGGGGGCCTCGCGTTCGTCCCCGGCAAGGGTCCTACCGGGGGGCTTCGTCTTCTGGTCCCACGTGGGCCTACAAGCCATCAGTCTTCACAAAGATCTGCATGCTACTATGCATGCATTCCCAAGTCTTGGCCTTGACGTTGTTGATGGTGTCACAGCTCTCAGCCTCAAGGGTGATGGCCTTGCTGGTGCTTCGCAGGTCGCCCCGGCAAGGAGGTTGTTGGGGCTACGCAAGCCGCCCCAGCAAGGATGTTGCCGGGGGAGGCGCAACTTGTCCTCTGCTCTTTGTTCACTGTCTTGATCGTTGTCTTGGTAGTCTTGTGTTTTTTCTTCTGCTGCCCTACCAAGCCTAGCCGCAGGTGTGGCTACGACCGCCCGTGCACCAGTAAGGGGTACAGAAGAGCCCATACTTTTGTACACCGACATATCTGGGGGTATGAACCATGGAAAAGTTGGAATATAGTAAATATTACACCAATATAAATAAATAATGAGCTCACAATAGTACCAAAAGTGGTGATTTATTTTCTTATACTAACGGGGCTTATGAGATTTTCTCTTGAGTTTTGTGTTGTGAAGTTTTCAAGTTTTGGGTAAGGATTTGATGTACTATGGAATAAGGAGTGGCAAGAGCCTAAGCTTGGGTTGTCCGAGGCACCCCAAGGTAATATTCAAGGACAACCAAGAGCCTAAGCTTGGGGCATCCCCTCTTTCCTCTTCGTCTATCGATAACTTTACTTAAGGCTATATTTTTATTCACCACATGATATGTGTTTTGCTTGGAGCGTCTTGTATGATTTGAGTCTTTGCTTTTTTAGTTTTCCACAATTATCCTTGATGTACACACATTTTGAGAGGGACACACATGAATCGTGATTTATTAGAACACTCTATGTGCTTCACTTATATCTTTTGAGGTAGGCAATTTTTCTCTAGTGCTTCACTTATATCTTTTTAGAGCACGGTGGTGGTTTTATTTTATAGAAATTAATGAAATCTCATGCTTCACTTATATTATTTTGAGAGTCTTTAAACAGCATGGTAATTTTCTTTGGTTATAAATTTAGTCCTAATATGATAGGCATCCAAGAGGGATATAATAAAAACTTTCATATAAAGTGCATTGAATACTATGAGAAGTTTGATTCCTTATGATTGTTTTGAGATATGAAGATGGTGATATTAGAGTCATGCTAGTGAGTAGTTGTGAATTTTAGAAATACTTGTGTTAAGGTTTGTGAGTCCTACAGCATGCACGTATGGTGAATTGTTATGTTACAAAGTTGGAGCATGAGATATCTTTTGATTGTCTTCCTTATGAGTGGCGGTCGGGGACGAGCGATGGTCTTTTCCTACCAATCTATCCCCCTAGGGACATGCGCGTAGTACTTTGTTTCGATGACTAATAGATTTTAGCAATAAGTATGTGAGTTTTTTATGACTACTGTTGAGTCCATGGATTATACGCACTCTCACCCTTCCACCAATGCTAGCCTCTCTAGTACCATGCAAATTTCGCCGGTACCATAAACCCACCATATACCTTCCTCAAAACAGCCATCATACCTACCTATTATGGCATTTTCGAGATATATTGCCATGCAAATTTCCACCGTTCCGTTTATTATGACACACATCGTCATTGTCATATTGTTTTGCATGATCATGTAGTGGACATCGTATTTGTGGCAAAGCCACCATTCATCATTTTTTATACATGTCGCTCTTGAATCATTGCACATCATGGTACACCACCGGAGGCATCCATATAGAGTCATATTTTGTTCTAGTGTCGAGTTGTAATTTTTGAGTTGTAAGTAAATAAAAGTGTGATGATCTTCATTATTAGAGCATTGTCCCATGTGAGGAAATAAAAAAAGAGAAAGGTCCAAAAAAGAAAAGTCCCAAAAAATGAGAGAAAAAGATAGAAGGGGCAATGTTATCATTTTACCACACTTGTGCTTCAAAGTAGCACCATGATCTTCATGATAGAGAGTCTCTTATATTGTAACTTTCATATACTAGTGGGAAATTTTCAGAATAGAACTTGTCTTGTATATTCCAACGATGGGCTTCCTCAAATTGCCCTAGGTCTTCATGAGCAAGCTAGTTGGATGCACACCCACTTAGTTTTCTTTTAAGCTTTCATAAAGTTATAGCTCTAGTGCATCCGTTGCATGGCAATCCCTACTCACCCACATTGATATCTATTGATGGGCATCTCCATAGCCCGTTGATATGCCTAGTTGATGTGATACTATCTCCTTCTTTTTGTCTTCTCCACAACCACCTTCTATTCCACCTATAGTGTTATGTCCATGGATCATGCTCATGTATTGCGTGAAAGTTGAAAAAGTTTGAGAACATCAAAAGTATGAAACAATTGCTTGGCTTGTCATCGGGGTTGTGCATGAATTGAATATTTTGTGTGATGAAGATGGAGCATAGCCAGACTATATGATTTTGTAGGGATAAGCTTTCTTTGGCCATGTTATTTTGAGAAGACATAATTGCCTTGTTAGTATGCTTGAAGCATTATTGTTTTTATGTCAATATTAAACTTATGTTTTGAATCTTACGGATCTGAACATTCATGACATAATAAAGAAATTACATGGATAAATATGTTAGGTAGCATTCCACATCAAAAATTCTGTTTTAATCATTTACCTACTCGAGGACGAGCAGGAATTAAGCTTGGGGATGCATGATACGTCTCCAACGTATCTATAATTTTTTATTATTCCATGTTATTATATTATCTGTTTTGGATGTTTTGGATGCATTAATATGCTATTTTATATTATTTTTGGGACTAACCTATTAACCTAGAGCCCAGTGCCAGTTCCTGTTTTTTCCTTGTTTTTGAGTTTCGCAGAAAAGGAATACATAACGAAGTCCAAACGGAATAAAATGTTCGCGATGATTTTTCTTGGACCAGAAGACAACCAGGGACTTGGAGATGAAGTCGGAGGAGCCACGAGGCGGCCACAAGGACGGAGGGCGCACCCAGGGGGTAGGGCGTGCTCCCCACCCTTGTGGGCCCCCTGTGCACCTCCTGGCCTAATTCTTTCGCCTATATATTCCCACATATCCCCAAACCACCAAAGGCATCCATGAAAACACTTTTCCACCGCCGCAACCTTCTGTACCCGTGAGATCCCATCTAGGGACCTTTTTCGGCACCCTGTCGGAGGGGGACTCGATCACGGAGGGCTTCTACATCAACTCTATTGCCTTTCCGATGAAGCATGAGTAGTTTACCATAGACCTATGGGTCCATAGCTAGCAGCTAGATGGCTTCTTCTCTCTGTTTGATTCTCAATACCATGTTCTCCTCGATGTTCTTAGAGATCTATTCGATGTAATACTTTTTTGCGGTGTGTTTGCCGAGATCCGATGAATTGTGGATTTATGCATGATTTGATATCTTTGTAATTCTCTTCGGCCTATCAGTTTGGTTTGGCCAACTAGATTGGTTTTTCTTGCAATAGGAGAAGTGCTTAGCTTTGGGCTTAATCTTGCGGTGTCCTTACCCAGTGACAGTAGGGGCGGCAAGGCACGTATTGTATTGTTGCCATTGAGGATCAAAAGATAGGGGTTTCATCATATTTTTTGAGTTAATTCCTCTACATCATGTCATCTTACTTAATGCATTACTCTGTTCTTTATGAACTTAATACTCTAGATGCATGTTGGATAGCGGTCGATGTGTGGAGCAATAGTAGTAGATGCAGAATCGTTTCGGTCTACTTGACACGGACGTGATGCCTATATTCATGATCGTTGCCTTAGATATCGTCATAACTTTGTGCTTTTCTATCAATTGCTTAACAGTAATTTGTTCGCCCACCGTATTATTTGCTATCTTGAGAGAAGCCTCTAGTGAAACCTATGGTCCCGGGTCTATTTTCCATCATATAAGTTTCTATTTTCCATCATATTAGTTTCCGATCTACTATTTTGCAATCTTTTACTTTCCGATTTATAAACCAAAAATACCAAAAATATTTACCTTATCGTTTATCTATCTCTATCAGATCTCACTTTTGCAAGTAACCGTGAAGGGATTGACAACCCCTTTATCATGTTGGGTGCAAGTTGTTTGATTGTTTGTGCAGATATTCGGTGATTTGTGCATTGTCTCCTACTGGATTGTTACCTTGGTTCTCAAACTGAAGGAAATACTTATCTCTACTTTGCATCACCCTTTCCTCTTCAAGGGAAAAACCAACGCAAGCTCAAGAAGTAGCAACCAAGCATTTCAATAACCTACACACAATATGCTCAATATGTGTAAATACAACATGTCATCACAACACACCCCTGCAGGGTAATATGATCTATTCGAATAGCCGCGTCCTTGGATATGGACTACTTGGAACGCTTACATTGTTCATAGACAAGTTAAAAGGATACTCTAAAATGCGCAAGATAAGTGTGAGTGTTATGGATGGCCTTCCCGTACGGAGACGGGAGCGGATCCATAGTAGTGTATTGATTTGGTGAATATGTGGACTCGTGTGTGCCACCTCAAAGAAAGTACTCATAGTAAAGGATAGCCACCAAGTCAAAACTGGCTTGCTACAGTTAAACTCCACCACCCCTTTGTTGATACTAATGCATATGTAGTTAGTTCTGATGTAAGTCTTGCTGAGTACATTTGTACTCATGTTTTCTTAATTTATGTTTTGCAGAGGAGACTTTAGTCTCACTAGTAGTTCCACGTGGGCTTCGACATTAGCTTGGGAATCCCAGACAGAGGTCTGGTTCCTATGGAGGGTCTTGTAGATAATCAGGCTTTCTAGCCTTCTTCTTTTCAGATGTTTGTACTCAGACATGTTTATGATTCCGCTTGTTGCTTGTATGACTTGTATGTTGGGCCACGAGGCCCATGTTTGTAATATATGGCTCCTCATAGGCTATTGAATAAATACTTTGAGTCATAGAGTTTTGTTGTGATGCCATGTTGTATTTACACATATTGAGCATATTGTGCGTATGTTATTGAAATGCTTAGATGTGTGCGATCCGACACCTAGTTGTTTATTCTTGGTAGCCTTCCTTATGGGGAAATGTCTCCTAGTGCTTCCACTGAGCCAAGGTAGTTCGCTACTGCTCCGGAACACTTAGATTTGTCGGCATGTATCCTTCTTTGTTCCTGTGTCTCTCCGTTCGGGGAAATGTCACGCGTTGTTCCTTTAAGTCCTTGTAGCTTGCTACGACTTGGGTTCATACGTTGATGACCGACATGTTCATTGCTGGGTTACGTATGCTCGTCCCTGTAAGTTTGTGCCACCTTGGGTTTACGACTAGTCATGTCGGCCCCGGTTCTCTGTCCTTTGGATACTATAGCTACACAATCATATACGTGAGCCAAAAGGCGCAAACGGTCCCGGCGAAGGTAAGGCTGCAGCCATGGGAATACCGTGCGTGAGGCCGCAAAGTGATATGATGTGTCACATGCTAGATCGGTGTGACTTAGTATCGGGGTCCTAACAGCTTTGGTATCAGGTTCTGACAAGGTCGATGTTCTGGCTGACACACCTAGCTGGAAGATCTACTATTGTAGTACCTTGATTGAGCAATTTCACCATCTTCTCCATGAGGACTTCATATGATTTATAGTAAAAGTTGATCCTTATGGATGTTTGTGCTCCCAAAGTCCGACCTTTACTTGATGACCGTATCGATGATGCTTTTAAGCATGATCGTGGTGACTAGTACATCACGGAGAACATTAGAAGCGGAGTGATAAATGTCTCTCAGTCGATCATCCAGATTTCGTTTCCTTGGCCCAGTCAAGGTGAAATCTGAGAAAGTGTTGTCTTCCATTGCATCTGCATTCTCCCTCATTATTCATCGTGGAAGTACGAGGTGTCACCAAGATCTTTGGCACAAATGTTGGTAAAACCCTAATGAATATGGAAATGATCAAGATCTTGAGAGCATGCTCAAACACTAGGTTATATCATCGGTATCAATTGGAATGTGCCTTCCATTTGCCAAGTTGTTCTATAACTGTAGTTTCCTTTCCGAGGTGAGTATGCCATTTTTTCAAAACTCCTTCAATCGATCTTTTGCAGATTGCCTTAGCCTGGTATGAAGAGGTTCAATGATCTTTGTATCAAAAGTAATTCTTTTTGCCACTTAGGGGAATAATTCTATGAGTCACCTCCCCTAAGGTGCCCCGTTATTGAAGCATCGCAATTATTTCCTCGCTACTTTGAACTCATGTACCATCTTATTCAAGCATGGAATTCTTGCCTACAAAAATGAACATTCTTCATTTGTTCCTATCGACCCCTCCCTATGTGTGATTTGTGTCTCAACTCAAGAGGTGTTCTTATGTCTCACTCCATGAGTTGATCTTGAGTTGCTCGGTCTTCGAGAAGATCGATTCCTGTAGAGTTTCTTTCTATCGTCATCATGTTGGATGAAGATCTCGAAAGCAAAGACGTCAAGATCAATACGATGCAATAATCAACATCTTTCAGAAGGGCACTTGGATTATGAACATTGTGATAGTTGGAGTCCCCTCTTCCTTTTACCCTACGCTTGAATCTCGGGACAAGATTCTTGTTTAGTGGGGGCGAGTTATGACATCCCTAGCTTCTGGTAATGCTCCAGTCTAGCTAGTCATGTTTGCATCATGTTTAAATCTCAACTAAATTTGAAATGGGGATATTTGGAAGCCTCATAAATCATATTTTTTTAATGATCAATATAAAAATTGCTTCAAATAAGTCCAAGAAAATGTTCCTATTTTTCTCTGAAAATATTGGCAAGAGGTAAAATTCAAACCAGTATTTTTTGGGAGCTCAGAAATATTTATTTTGGGCATTTGAGTCAATTCAGTAAATATTTGCATTGGATTTATATTTGTTATATATTAAATATATGTCCAATAATTCTGAGACTTTATATGTGGTTCTAGATATTCTACATCTAACCACATAACTATTTTCAGAAGCATATAAAATGGTTTAGTTTGAAAACTAAATCAAAACAGAGTCAAATAATTAGAAACCAGAAAGAAATAGGAAAACACTAACCTGGGCCGACTTACCTGGCACTGTTGGCCTGCCACTGTGTCGGCCCAGCACTGTGCTGGCGCGTGCCAGTAATCCCCAACCTCTGCCAGAAGGCAGAGGCGAGGGAGGGCACAGCGCGCGCGGGAGGGCGCCACGCCACCTGCCTGCCTGCGCCTCCCCCACGACGCTCTGGCCTCTCTAGATGTTGACATGCACCTCCCCCGACCCTCTCACTCTCCCCCGTGCCCCCCCTCCTCTGTTCTCTCTCTCTCTCTCTCTCTCTCTCTCTCTCTC
>NC_041389.1:119082548-119186673 GCF_002162155.2 Triticum dicoccoides
CACGGCCGAATGCCGGCGACGCCGCCACTCACACTGTGCATGCGCCTTGGAACGGGGGAGAATATATCCAGTGGTCTCATTCATCGCATGTTCCCATGATCCCAAATTAGAAAAAATAAGTTACAAAAAGTTCTTATTTTTTCCTTAATGTTTACAAGGCATGTATCTACAAACTCTAAAGTTTTCATTAGCTACCTTTTCTTCTTCACCCACATTGTACTATCAATGAATTTGCACCTCAAATCCATGTGGCAACCACGTTGGAAGCCAGAATAATGAAACCCTCATTGAGGTTAGTGAACGGTCTAGAGTAGAAATGTTTATAAATTTTGGATTTGTTTTGTACGTTTGACAATATTAGAGCCAATGCAGAGTTAGACATAAAGTTCAGCCTATGCAACTTAATGTGACTAGTAGAGTATTGGGGAGGATGAGTTTTTTTTGGTGAAATAGCATAGTACCAAAACTATATTTGCTAATATGATTCTTTTCTTTAAACACCACACATAAAACATGGTTTTGCACAACCATATAAATTTAAGTGTACTTTCATGCATAAATGTGGAAGTGATTTGGAAGTCATCGAAACATGTGAAAAAAGAACTCACTCAGAAATACCAGAAATTACATCCAACTCCATAGACTACTTCTTCACCCACCTTGTTTTATCAGACTACTTCTTTGTTTCCATTGTACTTTCCACTCAAGGTCCTTTGTACTAGGGATGCAAGCGACGCATCACTTGTGCCCATGTCACAGTCAAGATCAATCAAAATCGATTGGAGCCTTTTTTATGACTTAGCCCACCTTGAAATAGCAAATGGATTTACCGGGTGTGCCGCTTTTCTAACCCAAAAATGTAGTAAATCTTGCCTCACCTATGCTATCTCAATTTTTGGTGATTTGTATTTTACTACCTCTATTTAAAATAATTGAAGTTCTAGTTTGGTCATAAGTCACATAGGAAATTATGCTAAGATCAACAACACCATCACCATACACACATAATATGAAAATATAATTTATAAGTATTTTTTTAAACGAGGCAAAATACTTGCCATTTTCATTGATTAAGAAGAAGAGAATTGCCCGCTTAATTGACGGAAAACCGGGCTAAAACCGTTACAACACAGCCCACATGACATGGGAACCACCGGCCAACCTGGCCACCGACATGGAACAAAAGCCACGACGGTACATGCCAACGGATGACCACACGCGCAAGCAACCGACATCTCTGACTTTGACGACGAGCAACGCAAGGGAAATATGCAGGACTTGCACCGACCATGCCCCCCCCCTCCCCCGCAGACGACCACTGAATGCATGTCATCGTCACCACCTGGACTCGCTCCACCGCAGCTCCGACTTCAAAGCAACCAGCAACCACCAAAGAACACCTCGGAGATGCCAGGAAGAACCGACTACCGAAGACCACACCGCGACCCAAGCTCCATTCGACGCCATCATCGTTGCCAAACAGAAACCAGCGCCCCTGCAGGCGCCGTCGTCGCCGGCTCCAGTGGAGACCGGAACAAGGATTTCTCCCGGAGATGTGCCTACCGCCCGCCACCACCGACCGCCGCCAACAAACCATGACCCATGCCGAGGCTAACCTCACTCTGGCCACGGGATCCCACGATCCACTGCGACCAAAAACGCACCACCCCCTGGCCGAAGCCGCCGACCACCACCGTAGCACCACCGTGACCACCACCATCGCAGCAACCAACACCGCATTGCGACGCGCAGCACCCAGATTGAAGCACAAGCTCGCACCAGATCCAAAGATGAGTAGGTTCTTCCTCCGCAGCACACCACACACTCAAGAGCAGCACACCCACCATGCCCAGCCGTCGGTCTCGCGCCCGACACGTGCCAGCCACCACCGCACCCGGCCGTGGATTTGCGCCCCACGCGCACTCCCAGAGTCGAGCCGCCGTCACGCGCACGCGTGCCATCCACGCCTAGGCCATGTCAGGAGCCCGAACCGAGGCTGCCATCCCGGCGCCCCACCCGCCAAGCACAACTTTTGGATCTGACGGGAGAACGGACGGCAAGCCAGGCAGCCCGATGCCAATGACAGCTGACCAGAGGTCAGCAACCATGGACGCGAAGGGAGGAGGCAAAGGGAGGAACGGGACACCACCCAAACGGAAGCCGGAGCAGCCTAGATGTCGCCGGTCCGATCCGTGCCCCCAGGGCTCGATCTGGCGCACGAGGCCCAGATCCGCGACACCCGTGCTGGGGGAACCCCAGCCATCGCCGCACCTAGCCGGAGCCACCACCGAGCATCGCCACCCCAGCCATCGCTCCAAACCGCCCCTAGGACCAGCACCATGTGGCCCGGGCTCGCCTCCAAACACCGCGGCACGAGGAGGAAGTGCCTCGCCACCGCCGTCTGCCGCGCAGGCTTCGCCTGGCGACCTCCTCCGGCGGTGGCGAGGTGGCCGGTGGATCTGGTGGGGCGAGCTATGGTGGGGAAAGGGGACGCCCGTTGTTGGTGTCAAAACCGGCGGATCTCGGGTAGGGGGTCCCGATCTGTGCGTCTAAGGCTAATGGTAACAGGAGGCAAGGGACACGATGTTTTACCCTGGTTCGGGCCCTCTCGATAGAGGTAAAAACCTACTTCTTGCTTGATTGATCTTGATTATATGAGTATTACAAGAGTTGGTCTACCACGAGATCGTACAGGCTAAACCCTAGAAGCTAGCCTATGATGATTATGATTGTCCCTATACAGACCGAACCCTCCGGTTTATATAGACACTGGAAGGGGCTAGGGTTTACACAGAGTCGGTTACAAAGAAGGAGATCTAATATCCGAATCGCCAAGATTGTCTTCCACGCAAAGGAGAGTCCCATCCAGACACGGGATGAAGTCTTGAGTCTTGTATCTTCATCGTCCATCAGTCCGGCCAAAGTATATCGGCAGTCCGGATACCCCCTAATCCAGGACTCCCTCTGTAGCCCCTGAATCAGGCTTCAATGACGATGAGTCCGGCACGTAGTTTGTCTTCGGCATTGCAAGGCGGGTTCCATCTCCGAATACTCCAAAGTAAACCGAACACTTAAACCGTGTCCGGCTTTGCAAGACGATTTTCACATACCACCATAGAGAGAACGATGTTCCACAAATGTAATCTGCTGACAACTTCAGACAACGTGACATGACACTATGGCCGAGTCATTATTCGAACCGTTTTTCCACAACTAGCCACAGCGCATATTGCGAGGCGGTTTCCTTGGCACGTCTTGTCGAAGCAGAGATCATGTCCCCTTATCACGGGATTCTCATCAATACGGGTACGGGTAACCCAACCGCGCCATCAATCGTGGCGCTTGGGAAATAAGCAGTCTTTAACGGGCAAGTGGGGAGGCGCACCGTTTTCGTCGCCCTATAAAGGGATAAGGATTCCTCATTTTTACCCACACCTTCTTCCTCCTTTGCTTATCCATTCTCACACCCTCGAGCTCCAGCGCCCTAGTTCACGCCTTCTCCGCATAGTCAAACATGTCCGGAGCAGGGGCAAGTGGGTGGCCTCCACCATCAAGGAGGAGCATATTACGAAGCTCCGAGCGGTCGGATACTTGGCCGCAGATATCGCGCACCGGCTGCCGGACGCAGGGCAGATTATTCCGACTCCGGGACCCCACGAGAGGGTCGTGTTTCTCGCCCACTTTGTCCGTGGACTGGGATTCCCCCTCCACCCATTCGTTCGTGGGCTCATGTTCTATTACAGGCTGGATTTTCACGATCTGGCCCCTAACTTCATCCTCAACATCTCGGCGTTTATCATCGTGTGCGAGGCCTTTCTCCGCATCAGGCCCCATTTTGGCCAGTGGCTGAAGATCTTCAACGTAAAGCCAAAGATAGTGGTCGGCCAGCAGGCGGAGTGTGGTGGCGCCATGGTGGGCAAGATGCCCAATGTCACCTGGCTTGAAGGCTCCTTTGCAGAGACTGTGAAGGGGTGGCAGTCGGGGTGGTTATATATCACTGAGCCGCGCGACGCCAATTGGGTGGCGGCCCCCGAATTCCGATCCGGCATCCCTGTGCGGCTCACTTCCTGGAAGAGGAAGGTCCTGGCCTGGGGTGCACCTGCGGAGCTGACCAGACTCCAGAACTGTGTCCAAAACATGATAACCAAGAGTATCAAACTGGTCAATGTGATCCAGGTCATGCTATTCCGCCGGATTCTCCCGTGTCAGAGACGGGCGTTCAACCTGTGGGAGTTTGACGCGTCCCAACACCAGACACCACAAGAGCTCTTTGACACGACGCACAAAGACGCTTGGAAGGTGTTGTTCAAGGCCAGCGAGGTTCCTCCCCACACCTCTAAGGACCACGGACTTAGCACCAGGCGCCAGGCCAACGCGGTAAGCATTCTGCATTTCAAGATGTGACTTTCCCCACTATATTCATGGGAGAAACTTAGGCCAGTGTGCTAATTTTGACAGGAATATGTGGCTACAGCGGAGCGGATCGACTGTCTGGCTCCGTTACCCGAGGACCCAGGAAACGAACTCTTGACGGAGATGCTGGCTCCGGCACCCTACGAGGTGCCGAAGAAGAAGGCCAAGAAAAAGGCCAAGGGGACCAGAAGAAGTTCCCAGCGCAACATGGTGCCGGACTCATCGTCCGAAGACACCAGGGCGCACTCCTCCAACGACAACGAGGAGGAGGAGGAGGAGGAGGAAAACCCTCTCCCCAAAAACGAAGGGGGAAGAAGAGGAAGGCTACCCTTTCCGAGGAGGCCGAAGGGTCCAAGAAGGGACGGGCCCTCCCTCCGGACCACTCCACAACCGCCGCCTACAGCGAGGAGGAGTGGCTACCCAGGGGCAAGCCCCTGGTGAGATCATAAGTATCCGCACTATGCAATACCTTTAGTGCGACTTAGCCTCATAGTTTGTTATAACGTCTAACATGTATATGCAGTCCGGCTAGGGCCCATCCCGAAGTATCTTCTTCGGATGGGTCTTTGAGCGATTCGGCAATGAATTCGCTCCCGACGGCCACTTCCCCTCGGCCTCCGGATGACGCGGAGGTGTTGTCCCGGGTCCCAGAGGAGGGGGAGGCGACTCTGGAGATGCCCCAAGGTGAAATTCCAGACGTCGGGCATACGAGGCGTAAGATCCCCTCGGATTATGCCGACGAGAGCCGCAACAAGTTGGGCTCTCAGCCGGACACTGTACCGAAACCTCCAAGGGTTCCGGATTCGGGCAGGCAGCCCCTCGCTAAGGAGGGCGAGCCGACTGTGCCGATGACTTCCGTTGCGCTAGAGGCGCCGGATAGTCTGCTAGAAGTGCTTTGCGGCACTTCCATGGATGAAGAGCATCGTACTCTTATGAGTGCGGTGATTCAGAAGGTTCGGTCCGCCAAGAGCGGATTGACCGAAGCCTGCACCAGCCTCCTGATAGGCTTTGAGGTAAGTAATCAAAAGTGTGTGAAATTATCACCCGATACACAGTAGCCCCTGATACTTTGTTTGGTGTTTGGAAAGAAAAGCCAAACAGAGGGTCAATTCTAATCCGCAGGAGTCTAACATTAGGTGTCTATGTGAATAAGGAGGCAGTGCTGCTTGCCGCTGCTGCCCGCACAGCCGAGGTCACCGGACTCAAACAGGACCTTGAGAAGGCCAAAGGGGAGCTAAGCCTCACAAAGAGGCAGCTTGAAGAGAACAAAGGTGAGTGATACCCCGTTCACATGTCATATAGAGTAAGAAAATTGGTGATGCTAACAAAAAAGCGTCATGATTTTGTAATAGGGGCCATGACCGAAGTGGCGGCCCTAAAGAAAGTGATATCCGAGGCCGAAGACAAGGCGGCCATGGAGCACATTGAGCGTGAAAAGCAGGGTGGGCAAGGTATATCAAGAGCTCCAGGAGCTCGGCAAGAAGTTCGAGTCCTTGGAGCGTGACTTCAAGATGAAGGAGTCTGAACTTGCGAAGGCCCTTTTGAGCATGAAAGACGCCAAGGCCGAAGCCGAAAAGGCCCAACAGGAAATCCAGGCGGCCAAGAAGATAGCGGTGGGTAAGACATTCTTTATGCAAAGCAAGCATGTGGAGGAGACGTTTCTTTTACTTACCCGAATTTGGAGCTCTCCAGGGGCATTCGCAGATCTGCCACGCAACATATCGGATGCCGCGGAGTTCTACTGTGCCGAAGAGGGGAGCTCAACGGAAAAGTTGTTCTAGTCCCAGTATGCTGGAGCCGAACACCCGATGCCTCTGAGTGACCAATTGAAGCAATTGGTTGAACTCCATAGGGCGGCCGAAGTGGCTATGAAAGATTTCATAGTCCGGATGTGGCCTGGTGAGCCTCTTCCTGCCAGCTACTTCGGCCTTATAAAGCGAATGGTGAACGCGTGTCCGCGGCTTGAAGTGATCAAGCGATCCGTTTGCATTGAGGGTGCCCGCCGAGCCTTTTCCCACGCGAAGATGCATTGGGCCAAGATGGATGCGGAGAAGCTGGTGAAGGATGGACCACCAGAGGGCAAGGCGCATCACTACCCTGAGAAATATTATGATGGCGTGATGAAAGGCGCTCGTCTCGTAGCTGATGAATGTACCAAGGACACCATCTTTGAGTGAATGTACTCCTATCGCTTTTGTAATATGGAAACGAATTTGTTTGCGCTATATAGCGTATTGTTGATTTAAAATATTACCTTCTGTGCGGCTATTTATAAAATTCTGAAAGTAGGCCAGTCGTCGGCTTCCGCCCCCACGTAACTAGTACTAGGGTGTTCATGGAAAACCCAAAACACTCTTTTATCCAAATTTTTGGTCCTTGAAGGAGGTGCTTGGCGCAGCGAACAAGGCAATCGGACTATGCGGCTTTATAACTCTCACTTAGCCATAGAAGTCTACAATTTTAAATTGCGGTGAAGCCCCTAGAATTCGGAAAGCTGAATTGGGGCACTATATACGCCTAAATCGGACGAGGCCGGCTCTTCGCCTAAAGCGGAAAAAATCTTTAAGGATTTTAAGACCTCTCGAACAGCGACCAGCTCTCGCCGCATCATGCCAGTCAGTTTTCGGCTTTCTCTACTAAGGTGCTTGTCCGGAAGAACCGGGACACAATCGCAGTAGTTCTCCCTGCGCTACCTTAGCCGATATGACAGAACGTAAGGTACCAAAACAAGGGAGCTGGGAAAACCCAACTATTGACACAAGACATGATTCGGAGCTGATGCATATAGTGCTATAAGTTCGGGGTGCCGCACTGTTGAAAGTGTTCGGACTTATCTTGCTGTATTAAGGGGTACCATGAGAAGCCCCTGGCAAACTGTCCATACCAAAGTGTACGGGTTCAATATTAAATAAACATTTTTAGGAAAAATGTGAAGATAGGAATAATAAGCTGACGCTATATATTATCTCCTATTGATAAATAATACATCCAAGTGTATCTTTACAATTAATGCATTCAGCAGAAGTAAAGAGGACTATTTGACATGTCCTATCCAAGGGCGGGCCGCATGTAGGTATATAAAACAGGTATAGAGATCATTAACAGATATCACCTGGGTATTCCCTTTGTGCGCAAAGCCTTTTGCCTCCCTGGTTTTCCCTCCTGTGATGAGTCCGATGATCCGGCTCTCTGAAGAGGCTGCCCGAAAGTAGGGTCCTGAAAGAAAAAGGGGAGTTATTAAAGTATGTTGCGGCTGAACCGCACTGGTGACCGCATCACCATTGCGCCTCCACCTATGCCCATGGTATTTTGAGTGCTTAATTGTGTACGCGCGGCACAAATGTTGCCTGAATTGGGTTGAGGCGGAGGCCGGACTGCTAGTCGTGCTCTTGACGTGCCTGGCGATCCTGTTGCAGGGTGCTCCGGACTCGCTTAACGGTGTTCAAGTTTGTTGTCGCCGGATTGGTGGTTTGCCGGAGAAGGCTGCTTTGTACTTCTGTCGCGAGAGTTGCAGTATGCTCTTCTGTACGGAGAGAGCGGTCTGTGTTTCCATTGACTGTTATAACCCCGCGAGGTCCTAGCATCTTGAGCTTGAGGTATGCATAGTGTGGTACCGCATTGAATCGAGCGAATGTGGTTCGTCCGAGCAGTGCGTGATAGCCACTGCAGAAAGGGACGATGTCAAAGATTAAATCCTCGCTTCGGAAGTTATCCGGGGATCCGAAGACCACTTCCAGTGTTATTGAGCCCGTACAACGGGCCTCTACTCCTGGAATTACACCTTTAAAGGTGGTTTTGGTGGGCTTGATCCTTGAGGGATCGATGCCCATTTTGCGCACTGTGTCCTGATAAAGCAGGTTCAGGCTACTGCCACCGTCCATAAGGACTCGCGTAAGGTGGAATCCGTCGATGATTGGGTCGAGGACCAATGCGGCTGAACCGCCGTGACGGATGCTGGTAGGGTGATCCCTACGATCGAAAGTGATCGGACAGGCTGGCCATGGGTTGAACTTTGGGGCGACTGGCTCCATCGCATAGCGTCCCATAGTGCTTGTTTTCGTTCCCATTTGGGAATGTGCGTGGCATAGATCATATTGAACGTTTTCACCTGGGGAGGAAATTTCTTCTGTCCCACCGTGTTCGGACGTCAGGGCTCCTCGTCATCGTCGCTGTGCAGCCTCTTGTCCTTGTTTTCGGCGTTTATTTTGCCGGCTTGTTTGAACACCCAGCAATCTCTATTAGTGTGGTTTGCTGGCTTATCTGGGGTGCCGTGAATTTGGCACGAGCGATTAAGTGTACGGTCCAGACTGGACGGTCCCTGGTTATTTCTTTTGAACGGCTTTTTCCGCTGACCGGATTTTGAGCCACTGAGTCCGGTGTTGACTGCCGTGTCTTCAGTGTTGTCGCCATTGTTCCGACGCTTATGTCTGTTGCGCCGTGGCTTGCTGTTATTGTCGCGGATATCTGAAGTGCCGGAGTTTATTGGCATGGTACTACTGCAAGCCAACCAGTTGTCCTCGCCCGTGCAAAAGCGGGTCATGAGAGTTGTGATGGCTGCCATGGACTTTGGTTTTTCCTGGCCGAGGTGTCGGGCAAGCCACTCGTCGCGGATATTATGCTTAAAGGCCGCCAGAGCTTCGGCGTCCGGACAGTTCACAATTAGGTTCTTTTTAGTTAGGAACCGAGTCCAAAATTTCCTGGATGACTCTCCGGGATGTTGGGTAATGTGAGTCAAGTCATCAGCATCCGGTGGTCGCACGTACGTGCCCTGGAAGTTGTCGAGGAACGCGTCCTCCAGGTTTTCCCAACTGCCAATGGAATTTGCTGGCAGGCTATTTAGCCAGTGTCGGGTCGGTCCTTTGAGCTTAAGGGGAAGATACTTGATGGCGTGTAGATCATCACTGCGGGCCATGTGAATGTGGAGAAGGAAATCTTCGATCCATACTGCGGGGTCTGCTGTGCCATCGTATGATTCAATGTTTACGGGTTTAAACCCTTCTGGGAATTCATGATCAATCACTTCGTAAGTGAAGCAGAGGGGGTGTGCGGTGCCTCTATGCCGGGCTATGTGGCTACGCAGTTCGAATGAGTCTGGTTGGTTGTGTTCGGCCCGGCCAGACTTGTTGATATTGTATCCGGCATGACGATTATCGTCACGTGTTGGGGCGCGCCCCCGCGATCTGTAGATCGATCTTGGTTGTCCTGCCTTGTTTTCCAATATGTCTCGCAGGTCCTGCCTATTGCCCCGGGCCATAGTGTATTGGCATGGGGGTGCAGGCTGGTATTCGGGCTGATACGCTGTTTTATCCCGGCCACGAGGTGGCCGGTCAGCCTCGTCCTATGCTGGTAGTATAGGCTCCTCCTCAAGTTTAGGTAACCACTTGTGCTTTGGATAACCTTTGGTGTGGCTCTCGAGTCCATATTCCTCGGTCGCCAGGACTTCAGTCCATCTGTCTGTGAGCAGATCTTGATCAGCTTGGAGTTGCTGCTGCTTCTTTTTCAGGCTCCTTGCAGTGGCCATAAGCCGGCGCTTGAAGCGCTCCTGCTCTACGGGGTCCTCAGGCACGCCGAATTCATCGTCGCCGAGGCTAATCTCATCTTCGGAGGGGGCATGTAATGTCCTCCTCCGGGTATTCATCCGTCGCCTGTTCGTCTGGGTTGACCTGCCCGTCTTCCTGTTCGGCCTGCTCGAAGGCAGGCTGATCGGGGTTGTATTCATCTTCGGCACCATCCGGATTGTTTTTGTCTCATGTGCCGGTATTGCTATGGTGGGGCTTGGAGCGGCGTCGATGACGCCCATGCTTTGCTTTCTTCCTTGAGGGGTTATCCTCCATTGCCTCATAGCCATTGGTTTCTTTTGGAGTGTCCACCATATATATATATATATATATATATATATATATATATATATATATATCATATGAGGAAGTGGCTGTCCAGCGCCCCGTGGGCGGTGGCTCCTGTTCTTCTCCTACATCGTCGTCCACACCGTCGATGTCTTCAGAGTCAAAGTCAAGCACGTCGGTCAAATCATCGACCGTGGCAATGAAGTGGGTGGTGGGTGGACAACGAATTCCCTCGTCACCGGCTTCCCACTCGAGCCGAACATAGTTCGGCCAAGAGTCTCCTGACAAAGAGAGAGATTTTAATGAGTTCAGCATGTCGCCAAAGGGCGAGTGCTGGAAGATATCCGCAGGGGTGAACTCCATTACCGGAGCCCAACCAGATTCAGCGGGCTCGGGGGTGCGCGGACTGGAACCCACAGTCGGACACGAGTCCGGGGGTCCGGAGACACAGGCTTCCTTGGGGGTGAAGTCTATGTTCGGCTCTACCGCCGATGAGTGTGCGGCCTCAGAGGCGGGGTCTATCCACCCGTCCCCGGACAACGCAATCTGCCCCGGATTTAGGTCCGGAGCTCCTGCGAGTGCAATATCCCGAGTATTGTTCGACAGCAGGTCCAAGCCGTGCTCATCATGACTGTTCGGTGCTCCTAGCGCAGGCCCGAATCCGTCGAAGACCAAGTCTCCACGAATATCAGCCATGTAGTTCAAGTTTCCGAACCTGACCTGATGGCCAGGGGCGTAGCTGTCGATCTGCTCCAGATGGCCAAGCGAATTGGCCCACAGTGCGAAGCCGCCGAACACGAAGATCTGTCCGGGGAGAAAAGCCTCACCCTGGACAACATTGTTGTCGATGATTGAAGGAGCCATCGAGCCTCGCAGCAACGACACAGAGGAACTCTCAATGAAAGCACCAATGTCGATGTCAAAACCGGCGGATCTCGGGTAGGGGGTCCCGATCTGTGCGTCTAAGGCTAATGGTAACAGGAGGCAAGGGACACGATGTTTTACCCAGGTTCAGGCCCTCTCGATGGAGGTAAAACCCTACTTCCTGCTTGATTGATCTTGATGATATGAGTATTACAAGAGTTGGTCTACCACGAGATCGTAGAGGCTAAACCCTAGAAGCTAGCCTATGATGATTATGATTGTCCCTATATGGACCAAACCCTCCGGTTTATATAGACACCGGAGGGGGCTAGGTTTTACACAGAGTCAGTTACAAAGGAGATCTAATATCCGGATCACCAAGCTTGTCTTCCACGCAAAGGAGAGTCCCATCCGGACATGGGACGAAGTCTTGAGTCTTGTATCTTCATGGTCCATCAGTCCGGCCAAAGTATATAGTCCGGTAGTCCGGATACCCCCTAATCCAGGACTCCCTCACCCGTGTCGCCCGAGAGAGGCGACGCGGAGGCGTTGTTGTGTACTTTGATGTGGAGGATAGATGCATAATTTCATGGCACTAATTTGGTGTTCTATATGTTAATATAATTTTTTATGGGTTTGGTCACACTTTGTAACATCCTAATTTTCAATTTGGATGTTATACATAGTTCATCATATGCATATCATATTTTAATTGCATTTTGTTGTGATCCTAGAAATCTTAAGCAACTCAATGCCCCAAGGAGAGAGTTGGAGGTTTCACAAAAAATTCATATTTGATTTTTTTTTCAAATTTGAGAAGAGGATCAATTTGATTTTAATATTTTCTCTCCAATTATTTTCAACAATAAAAATAAATGAGAGAAGATTATATAACTTCTTCAACAGAAGAGAAATATTGGAGAAGAAATTTTAAAATCAAATTATTATTTTATTTGTAGTTTATTTGCTATTTTATTTGAATTAGAGAAAAACGTGCATTTTTTGAAATTGCATTTTAGTCCAGAAAAATGTTCATCTTATCCTAAATATTAGATTTGGACGGTGAAAATTGTTTCTGGAATTTTTAGAATTTTTTTTATATTTTATTAGGATTTTTGTTTGCGGCGAAATTATTTAAAAAAACAGTCTCGAGCCGAACTGGGCCGAAGGCCCAGCCGGCCCCCTAGCGCCGGCGCCTTCCCCACGCGGAAGTCCGACCCCGCGCCGGAGTCGAGCCGCCGTCGGAGTCCTCTTGGACTCCAGGTCGCCGCCGCACCCCCTCCCCCAAGCAAGCCCCTCCCCCCTCGACCCCGTTATAAGGGCCGGACCCGACCCCCTCCTCTCCTTGTATCACAGCCGCCGCTCGCAGCCCTGTCGCTCGCGCCGCTGCCGAACCAAGCCGCCCCCGCCGCCCTAGTTCATGCCGCCGCCGGCCCACACCGTCGCCCGCGTCACCGCCTCGCCTCGCCGTCGCCCGACGCCGTCGGTCAATCCCGGCTAAATGGTATAAAACCATTCGGGTTTTTCGGTTTTATTTTTTTAGATCGGTTTTTCTTTTTTGTTTTAGTTCATTTAGTAAACGTTCACTGGTTAGATCGTTTTAACGAACTTTTTCATTCGTTTAATTCTGTTAACGAACGTTCGTTCCGTAGATTTTTCTTTTTAGTTTTATTTCGGCCAGGGACCTATACGCAAATAGTTTTCTCGCGATTTATCCCTTGATCTTAAAACTAGCGTAACTTTAGCTCGTTTGTCCAAATTAGTTGAAACCAGTGCCTAAATCTTCGTAACGATCCTTCTTTCCAGTTAACCAACTTGAACATGATTTTGACAATTTAAAATTTGAGTTAGTTCAGATTAGTAAACGGTCTTGTTTCGTTTGTATCTTGAGTTTCATAACTCTATTTGAGTCGTTTCTTTTTGCAAATTGTAGCTAATCACATGTACATACTGTTAAGATCTAATCCACATGAAAATAATGCTGTTTGGTTTTGTTTTCTGTTTTAGTTTAGTCGTTTGCTTGTTTCCAGTTTTATTTGGATCTTTTCTCGATTTCTCTCTGTTTCGTTTGAGTGATTGCTTATGTATGCTACTGTTTGTCTATGCTAGATTACCCGGAGTGCGAAGCTTGTTACTACGAATCTCTAGAGTTTGCAGATCGTCAGCAAGGCAAGTTACACTTTGATCATACTTTTCTATACCCAGTTTTTACTATGCATTAGTTATGCCCCTCAAATATTTGCATCAGTAGGACTGGGAACATGTGGTTTAGTTGTAGTACTTGAGGTAGGAACCTAATACCTTTTGATCACCCCGGGAATATATGGTATGCTCTTTTATTGCTTAGCCATGCTCGTAGACGGAGATTGGATCGTGATTCGCATGGAAGTTATGAGAGTTATTAATTTTGGATAACATTAAGGTGACAACTTTAATACACATCTGGGTGGATTGGTTGGGGCACCTGGAGAATCCAGTGTTTGTCCATTTTGGGAAATCCCGGAGTACCCGTGTGATTTTTCCTTGGTTCGCCACCCAGGCTCAAATGGATCATATGATATTTCATGCCTAGAAACTTCCGTGTGCAGCCAAAAGCCATTATGGGCTCTGACATAGTTGAGTAAGTTGTATGAGCTCTCAAAGAGGTGGACTAGAAGATGTAGGGGAAAGTAGGTGCACCGGTCTGCCCGGAGTAGAGAGTTAATGCTTCAAAAAGACTATGTCTCGATCATCCGATCTTGGATGCGGTCGAGTCTTGTGAGGAAAAGTGCACAACCTCTGCAGAGTGTATAAACTAATCATGATTAGTCGTGTCTCCGGTTATGGACATTTTGAGTATCTAGAATTGAATATTATTGTTGATCTCATCACTCTTTAATTAATTGAATTGGGTTTAATGATGATACTTGTTTATCTGGGATTTGAGTTGGAGGAACCTTCTCAAATATTGGAACAACTTGGGAGCAGTTTAAATAAATGTATTCCTTTGTTGTAGGAAAAATTGGCTTTATGCAAAATCATAAACTTAGAGCCTCCACCAGCCAAATATTGCATGTAGATATAGTTCTTGCATTCATTGTCTTACAGTGTAACTCTGCCAGCATATTCAATGTGCTGACCTACACGGCTGCAATGTCTCATGTTGCAGACTACTCAAACGACGAATAAGGTGCGATAGGTCGTTGTCTTGCACTCAGCTATGCCGTTGGAGTTGATGGACTCATTTACCTTCGAAGCTTCCGCAGTTATTTAGTTTAGATGGCCTTCAGCCATGATATTTTTGTGTAATCATACTCTTTATGAGGACTCGATGTAATAAGTGTGTGATTGAACTCTGCTATAATTTCTCGAGTACTGTGTGTCAGCATTACCGATCCAGAGATGACACTTAAGTACAGAGACTTCAATCAATTGGGATCGTGATCGCTACAGACTTAAAAGAAGTTTAAGAGAAAGCTAGAACTTAAATTATATTGAAACGGAGGAAGTGGTATTTACGAGCATAAATTATGTTGGCCATAACATCCCTGTGGACATGTATAGATCAGCGAGCAAAGGTCTAATGAATTCTGCACAGTTTTAATAGTTGGATGGTGTACACGCAACAAGAGTAAAGGCCCTGACACAAACTTTATTGTCTACAATGATATAGAAAAAACTTATTGCCTACTAGTACAATGCATGATGATAATATTTTGGGCAGCGCTAGGCGCCGGCGCACCGGCCTAATCTTTCGGCCGGTCGGCCCTTAGCCGTCTGATTGCTATTCGTGGAACCGTTCGATGCATCCCAGATTCGTCTCCTTCCTCTCCCTCCATCCCGCTGGGTCAACACTGGCGCTTCTCTTTCTCCCCCGCTCACCTCCGCCCATCTCAGATAGTCACGTGTGCCGTCCAGCACGCCTAGCCCCCGGTCGGTTACAGCCCCGCCACCTATCGCCGCGCGGCCGTCGAGGATTGCAGCACGAATGCGATTGGGGGCTCGAGCTTCTGCTCTTTGCGATTGCAGCTCATCTTCTGCTCTTTGTGATTGCAGCTTTAACCCATGGTTCCGGCGCGTGGTGCCGTGATTGCAGTACTTCCGACGACCATCCACATCTGGTTTGCCGTCGCTGGCTTTCACCACCCGTGGTCAGCCAAAAAGAACAAATCTCGGGAACAAAAAAATGGCGTCGCTGGTGGTAACAAATCACAAACACAGTTCCAACAAAACACATCGCAGGTTCCAGCAAAAATTATGCCTCTGTCACAAGCGGTCCGCAAATAAACATCAAGACGATCCAGCAAAAACTTACCTGTTGTAGCAAAAAAAAGATTACTGTTTCAGCAAAGATAAAATGTGGTTCCAACAAAAATCACTCAGCAGGGAGACTCTCAGTGGTTCGATTGTAGCAAAACAAAAAAGAATGTAGCAAAAAAGATTGCTACTTCCAGCGAAAATAAGCACTGGTACCAACAAATAAACTCAAACAACCGGACTCTAGTTGTACGATTGTAGCAAATAAAAAAACTAGTTCCAGCAAAATCAATTGCCAGTTCCAGCAAAAAACGCCACCCAATTAATGATCTGTAGCAAAATCTGTAGCCGGTTCCAGCAAAAATCGCCACCGGTACTAGCAAGAAAGAAAAGCAGTTGTAGCACTAGTGCCGCCTGCAAAAACGCCATGTGATTGTAGCTCTGACCATGGCCGGTTCCAGCATCTACCCATGCTGGTTCCAGCACCGCGCGAGACCGGTTCCAGCACAGCTCTCGTTGGCCATAGCATCCCGTCGGACTTGCAGCATGAGTGCGTGGGCTCTCTGTCGTTGGTCGCAGCAACACCGCTCACCGGTTCGGCATGCCGCCTGCCTCCCCGGGTCACCATCATTCCAGCTCCTCCCACCCCGTCAGTGCGCCGATTAGTGCTGCTCAGAAGGTCGCCGGAGACGTGGTCGTCCCCAGCAGCACCGACGTGATAGCTTGCATCACAGGCGATGCCTCCCCTCCTCATGATCGGAGCCGGTGTAGAGCTAGAGGATTTGGGAGCGGAAGCTGGCTGGTGTGGAAAAAGGAAAAGAAGGAAAGCGAATGGAGCGGATGGGGTTTGACTGCGAAGAGATAAGGGAGAGAAGAAGGTGGGCGGTGCGTGGGCCCGTTGATGCGTCCGACGCAACATCTGTGGTCCACAGCCAGGCGTGCCAGCAAGCGCGACCGGCCGAGCACTCGGGCGGACGTAAGGTGCGAAACATTTTCTAAGGGATTAGGCACGGGATAGATTTTTTTTCGTGGGGCCACTGCTCGCTGGTTCGCGCGTGGGAGACGACCGGCTCAAGCTTCAGCCGGTCCGCCGGCCCGAAACGTTTCCCTAATATTTTTCAATAAAGAGAGGCTTCTATATTAATTTCACACACGCACACACACAGACGAAATTCAGCAGTAACCACCGGTGTGTCTAAAGACTACAGAAGAAGAGGTCCTTCAGATACACTCCACAATCTAGACAGCAATGTTACCGCCGTAGTCAAAAAAACCAAGAGTGCACTAGCATTCTGAGACCAAGCTATTATTCTTCACTAACCAGGTATCACAGAAAGAAAAGCCACTCCAAGAAGGAGAACACTAGAACATTGAAGAAGAAGCGTGAAATGAAAATGGCACCAAAGTCAGTAACATATTCATGCATCAGAGTTCTTGTGAGAAGTTGAAACCAAGGTAACACCGAAGCAGCGGCATATTGATACAACAGAGTTCTAATCAGACGCATGAAATGGCTGCGCAAAATAAAAGCCTGCTAAGATCATGACTTCCCTCCATGCTTGCTAGTGTTGGACATCTGATGACTCCATTCATTACTTGCTGCCGACAGATCTTTCACTGGGTCATGCATGCTCGCAGTGGCAGTACACATTGTTCTCCTCGACCTGCGCAAGAAGCCAGAAACAAACTGTAAGCATGAGCTCGACGCGGAAAACAGTGGCAACGTAGAAACTCGATTCTCGAGGATAAATATGTTTCTAGGTTTGATAATGTAAGAGAAATCCACCATGCATATTTGTATAGACGTGTCATGTTTTGAGTTTTAGATCAGAGGAGGCAAGGTCTGCGTGCCGCTTCCTTTCGATTCCACATGCTGCTTCCTTTCTGAGTTAAAACCGCACTAAAAGGAATCTCGAAATTTCACATGAGCAATTCAAATTTAGTTGTGTCAGTTGTGTTGTTTCAGCCACCTAGTCATCATGCCCTGCAGCGACACAAACACTGTCCTATTTTACTGAGCAGGATAAATACCAAATAGTCGTCTCCCCTTTAGGGTGGCTGAACATATTTTTGAAATGAAGTGTTTTCCTGTCTGACTTTTCATTAACACACAGAGTTCAGCAGAGCACACTGGATGTCTAAACAGAATATGCATGACTCTAACAAATGGTAATAAGTAACATTTTGATGCCTTAAATGATTAAAGATAAGCTAATGCTTAAGGCAAAAGCAGTGACCGCGACACATGTGACTGCCACAAGCCCACAACTGAAACACAAAATCTGATGCTCCAACAAGGATCCATGACATGCACATATAAAAAAATACACAACAGAATCAGCAAGATGCATCTACCAAGGCTGTAACAAGTTCATAATCACCGACACCATACCTGTATGTCAGATGGACCCGCTTGAGTTTCTTTACATTGTCCAAGATACAGTCAACACACTCCCCAAGAGTGGCCTTCCTCCCTTCCTTATAGTTCCATAGATCGAAGGCATCACCTGTTCCATCAGTGTTGTACTCTTTCCTCTCAACCAATGCACTAACGACAGCATTGTAGGGGCCTTCTCCCCATGCCATCTTCAGTCCTTGCAACTTATCATCACCAACATCTATGACCTCCTCCTAGTCACGTAAGGCACGCAAAATCTGTTAACCTTAAGAATTGATGAAGCACATGCTGCAAGTTACAACGATCGGTAAAAGAGTTACCTGATGATTGCCATCAACTATAACAGACTTGAAGGGTTTCCAATTTGGACTATCGAGTAGTTCCTGCCACAGTGCGTACAGTTCAGAAGATTTCGTACCAGCATATTTAGGAGCCAGCTTGACAGCACAAGCATCCCGGAATGGCTTCTCATTTAATTTCCCCATTTTCTTTATCCCAATTGACTGTCCAGCATCAATTTCAGAGAACCCCTGAAATATCAATTTGGATATAACATCAATCGATCAGCTCTCACGCACCTCAAATTTACAAATTTAACACCTATATATGTAACGTATATGCATATGCTCACTGCAAGATCACGGATCTAGAATGAATGCAGTATTCGGTTCAAGTTTGTATGAGAAAACCTTGATCAGCTTTTGTCTGACAACCTCCTGATCGTCATCTCTGCCTGAATGCTGGCCAGCGGATGGGTTATTTGGCACCTGCGGATAGGACCTCTGTTTTTTACAACGATGTCTGTCTGTGTCATTGTCCGATGATCCTTGGAGCAGGATAGCCCGTTTATGTGATAATCTTGTTACCTGCTTACACAGAGAGACTCCTATAATCATAAACATAGACCAACAAGAAAAAATACTGAACATGAGGCTATTCTATCAAGGATAGAGAATCATCTTAGAAGTTTGACAATGTTTAAGAATGAAAAAACTACATAAATAAAACAGAGGAAATTCTATGCTCCATGATTGTTCATTGCATTTATGCCACTGATTGCAAACAAGAGAGATATTTCATCGGCTTTGGTAGAATACTAGCGAAAAAACTAAACACATGGAAAGGTTCAGAGGTAGTCAGTTTATAGAGTAATAGAAAACCATTAAGGTGTTAGTGCATCTAGAAAATGAAGAATTAAGTCAGAAGCTCCAAATTCTAAATAGTTGTGGTGAATGGCTGATGATGTTGCAAGATTAAAATTATGAGGACATCGAAGCTCCAAATTCTAAATAGTTGTGGTAAATGGCTTTTAGTGTTTACCATTTTGGAACGAGCAGGCTTAGAAGCACTTCCAATTTGTTGCTCATGTTGAGTGTGCATGGCTTCACTCTCCTGAAGCTTCTTCCTTAGAACCTTCAGCTCTTTGTTCTTCTGAGCAAGTTGCTCTTTTGCCACAGCAAGCTCCTCCTTTGCTGCCACATGCTCATGTTTTACTTCTTCAAGCTCCTTCTTTACCATTTCAAGCTGCTCCGCCATTGGTGCCACCAGCTCATTAATCACTGCCACCAAATGAGTGCAACATCAAACATCAGGATCCTAACAAAACTAGTTTAGAATCAGAACTCAAACAACATGAAAGTTCACAGACCATCATGATCATGCTGGAGTTTTTCCTTTTCTTCCACGATCTTATCAATAGTATTCAGGAATTCGGTGTTCTCAGCCAAGAGCTTATTCTTTTCTTCTACAACTTTATCAACCATAGTCTTGATATCCAGGTACTCGACAGCGGCATCCCTATGGTAGTATATCTTGGATTCAAGCTTTGAAGTCAAAGCATCAATAGACACATTCCTTCCTCTGCTGTCTGCCATGTAGCCTGCAAGTTCATGGCTAACAGAATATCACAAACATAGTCACCTTACACCACATTATACTACCAATGCTAGTGTTGCTGTGGTGGTTACCTGTGGCTTAGTTTGTAACTAAAAATGCTTCTATGAACCAAAATAGCTCATTGATAGTATGCATTATGAACATAGTAACAGAATGGATAAGAAACACCCATAATAGGAAAATAAGCATAAGACACCCCACTCATTTAAGTTCATAAATCGCCACCCTTGGCATGTTCCTCATTTTCAGCTCACACAATTTATGATTGGGAAAACACAGGAAACAGACACACAAGTGTTATATCATCCAAGGTGAAGGAACAGCCATGCGCTCATGCAATCCAAGATGATGAGGAAAAAGCCCCACCTTTACAGATGGTTCAACCAAGATGCTGCCTCCACAACTTCCGGCCCGGCCTCAAACTGATCTGCAGAGGGGAACAATCGATTAGGTGACTGAAAGACTGAAGGGGTTTAGGGCTTTAGGCAACACAAAAACTGAATTTCGAATCTACGAACAAAACAGGATGGGGATGATCCAGGAAGAAAGCCAGGAGACAGAGCAACAACACATTTCCTCCAACTTCCGAAAAGGACACACAAAAAAGGTTGCAAGATCGGAAACTGTTCTTCCGCTTCCGATTCCGAAATAAGAGAGTTAAAAACACAAGTTACGGAATAAATATTTGTTCGGAACCTGCAAAAAGAGACCAAATTGCGCGGGGGGAAGGACTGGTTAATGGGGAAACACTCTGCTCCTTTCCCCACCTCCAAGAAAGAAAGAAGAACAACACAAGAAGTGGGAAACTTTGACGAACCGAGAGCAAAGGCTCTTGGCACACAGACAAGAAACTCCCTTCAACCCTGTCAGGAATCCACAAAGAATCGTCCACGGAGGCTCGAGCACAAACAAGAACACGGAGGCAACGAGAATACACATGGAGGGGGAAAAAATCTTTACCCTCCTCTAGAACTGCGAACTGTAGAGGGAATCAGAGAACGAACGGGAATAGCAATGGGAGGGGAAAGTGAATGCGGTACCGGAGATTCGGGGCTTTTCCCTTCTGGCGCATCAGCACATGGGACTATGGGAGGAAGAATACCAAGGAGGGGAAGGAGAGGACGGAATGGCGTGAGAGGAGCTGAAGCGCACCGTTGCAACGGGGAGAGGACGAGACCCGAGGGCTGTAGCCGGCTGCGCCGCACGTGCCAGGCATGCTGGCACCACTAGGCAGGTCCGGCAACGGGCGGGGTCTTCTGTGTGCTGCAAAGGAGCTTTCCATGCTAATCACATTTCTAAAACCGGTCCTCTGCTGCATAAGCCTTCAACAACGTGGGCCCATGTCAAAAAACCCTTTCCGGCCTCTCGCGACACGTCTACTTGCAAACCACGTCGCATTCATGCCGGTTTAGAACGAACTTGACTGAACAAGACAATGGGACAACTTCCTACCGTACTCAAGTTGGCTGGCATTCACACCGATGAGGCAAATTAGAAGCCAACTCTGGGCTCCCGCATGCAAGTCGCCGCTCTGCCTCTCCCGTCACGTTCGCTCGCATGCAAACGAGAAGCCAACCCCGAGCACCCGCATTCAAGCCGCGGCTCTGCCTGCCCATGCGCCTACTATTTAAAGCAAGTCGGCGATGCCACAAACCCCTACCCCTCTGAGCCTCATCTCCCTTCGTTCGAGACGTCGATACATGTCAGAACCCCGACTCAATGCCACATCGATCTAGCATGTAACACCTTATATCACTTTGCGGCCTCACGCACGGTATTCCCACGGATGTCGCCTTACCTTTGCCCGGGACCGTTTGCGCCTTTTGGCATACGTATATGACAGTGTCGCTAGCATCCATATGATAAGGAGCCCGGGCTGACATGGCTAGTCGTAAACCCAAAGCGGCACAGACTTACAGGGACAGGCATCCATGACCCAGCATCGAACGTATCGGTCATCAGCGAGTGAATCCAGGCTGTAGCACTGGGCTAGCAGGACTCCGGTGAACCGGGCTGTAGCGGGCTAACAGGACTCCGGTATTCACCGCGTGACATTTCCCCGAAGGGACAGACACAGGAACGAAGAAGGACACATGCCGGCCAGCCTAAGTGTTCCGGAGCAGTAGCAAGCTACCATGGCTCGGTGGAAACACTAGGAGACATTTCCCCGTAAGAGAGGCTACTAAAGATAAACAACTAGATGGTCAGATCCCACACATACCAAGCATTTCAATAACATACACACAATATGCTCGATATGTGCAAATACAACATGGCATCACAACATGACTCTATGACTCAAGTAATCTATTGAATAGGCTCCGAGGAGCGAGATATTACAAACATGGGTCTCATGACCCAACATTCAGAGCATACAAATCAAGCACAAGCGGAAGCTATCATGTCTGAGTACAGACATCTATAAATGAAAAAGGCTGAGAAGCCTGACTATCTACCAAATCCTGCCGAGGCACAAGATCGTAGCTGAGGTAACAAGCTAAACGTCGAAGACCACGCGGAAATACTAGTGAGACTGAAGTCTCTCTGCAAAAACATAAAATAGGCAAACGTGAGTACAAATGTACCTAGCAAGACTTACATCAGAACTATCTACATATGCATCATTATCAACAAAGGGATGGTGGGGTTTAACTGCAGCAAGCCAGCTTTGACTCGGTGGCTATCCTGAACTACGACTGCAATGTAACTCTTTTGAGGTGGCGCACACGAGTCCACATATTCACCATATCAATACACCACTATGGATCCGCTCCCGTCTCCCTACGAGAACGCCATCCATAGCACTCACGCTTATCTTGCGTATTTTAGAGTATCCACTTTCACTTGTCTATGAACTGATATAAGCAACCCAGAAGTCCTTTTCCGCGGACACGGCTATTCGAATAGATGATGTTAACCCTGCAGGGGTGTACTTCTTCACACACGCTCTCACCACTTACCGCCGTTTACACGACATGTACTCGGCAACCTTCAAGCGGAAGCCCAACGTGGGTGTCGGCCACGGCCTGCCTAAACACTTGAGTCTCTAGTCCAGGTTTATCGCCTATTCGGGTTCCATCCATGAGGAGATCCGGCCGGAGTTTCGCTCACAGCCCCAAACGATGTGAACAGGGTTCCCGAGACACCAAACGGGCGCACGGTACACCGTGCCACGTGCCTACCGCATCACAGCCCACCCCTACGGTCAGCGCTGCGCACGGCCTCCAGCATACTACAAACACCAGAAACTACTTGCAACTCCTGGACAGAGGACAAGGGTGATTAAGAAGCCGAGAGGGTCCATTGGTTTCGGGCCCAATGCGTGGTAGTAGCTGAATCATGGATCACAAACACAGAACTCAGTTCCTGAGGACGGCTGCAATGAGACAACCCACCATGTACTCCTACATGGCCTCTCACCGCTACCTTTACCAAATCGTGTTCACACACTTAGCTCACACACAGTAGGACAGGTTCACACGCCTCTGATTCATCCCCGATGAATCAGACCTGACTCAACTCTAAGCAATAGCAGGCATGACAAACAAACATGAATGAGTAGGCACATCAGGGCTCAAACAACTCCTACTCATGCTAGTGGGTTTCATCTATTTACTGTGGCAATGACAGGTCATGCAAAGGACAAAGGGGTTCAGCTACCGCAGCAAGTAACAGATGAATCGGTGTTGTCCTAATGCAGTAAAAGAGAGCAGGAGCGAGAGAGTATGATTGTATCGGAATGAACAAGGGGGTTTTGCTTGCCTGGCACTTTTGAAGATAACATTGAGTCTTCATCAGTGTCAACGATCACATCATCGGTATCACGTCTATCGAGAGGGGACAAATACCGGCAACACAGAAGGGAACACAATCAATGCAATGCACAATATGATGCATGATCATGACATGGCAAAATGAATGTGTTTTGAGCCAATGCAACTAGCAACAGATTAAATGAAGTTGGTTTGAATACAAGATTCAAATTCAAACTCCATATGTGATTATTTAAATGCCCTTTATTTGATTTGTGCTAAACAGCAGCTATAAGTTGTTCTAACATGCATGAAAATGGTACAGATGGATTCCTTGAATTTTTCTGATAATTTTTCATATATAAATTATTTAATTTGGAGTTACGGTTAATTTTCTATGAATTTTAGAAGTTTATATTCATTTTCTGGAATTTCAGAATTAAATTAAATCTAGAAAACATTACTGCGTCAGCATGACGTTGGCATGACGTCAGCAAGTCAACAGGGGCCGGCTCGGGTCAAACCTGACGTGTGGGGTCCACACGTCAGTGACACAGGGGCTAATCCCGCGTTGACTCGGGCTTTGACCCGCTACGGGGCCCGCTGTCAGTGTCACAGGGTTAGTTAGCAGGGTCATTAGCCCCTAACGACGATGCCATGTCAGCACGCCGGAGACCAGCCGACGGCGACCACAGAACACGGCGGGGCACGCCGGACTTGCGCTAGAGGCGTCAGTTTGGCGCGCTGAGGGCACCAGGGGATGGCCCTTGCTCCCGCGCATCCAGAGGACCGAGTGGGAGGTCGTGGGGTCGCCGGAACTCATGCTGGCGATGAGCTTTGGCGGCGATGGTGTTCGGTGGTGCTCGGGCGCGTCGCTACGGTGCATCAGTGAGCAAATGGAGAGGCTGGGCAGCACCTGCTAGACATGGGGAGCACTAAGAGCAGCTCAGTGAGGCCAGGGGAGCACGGAGGCTATGCGTGCAGCAGCAATGGCGGACGGTGGCTTCGGTGCTCGTGGGGAACGGCGCTACGGCACGGAGGGGAGCATGCTGAGTTAGGGGAGAGGGTCAGTGACTCACGGCGATGACGAGGGGACGCTCGGCGAGGTCGGGGACGGTCCGGAGCCGGCGAATTTGACGAAGATGGCCGGCGGTCCCGAGGTTGAAGAAGGCATCGAGGGCGGTGTTGTGGCACGTCCGGGGCCTCGTGGCTTGTTGAGGAGGTAGAGGGAGGACCGGCGGAGCTTCCTGGGGCGTCGGTGAGCCGTGGGGTGGCCGGTAGCCACGGTGGCTCTCGTCGGTGGCGGCGGCTCCGTTCGGTCGCGGGAGGGGAAACAGAGGAGCGAGGGGGAGGGAGGTCCAGAGAGCGAGGGAGAAGTGAGAGGGGGTCGGGGTTGCGTGGCGTTGCGGGAGGGACCAGGGAAGGAGGAGGCAGCCAGGCAGGGAGGAGGTGGCCTCCTCGGCCGCGCGCGTGCGAGCACGCAGCTGCTCCCACTGGCAAGAGGAAGACGACAGGGGGGGAGTAGCGGTGGCGGGCTGGGCCGGCTGGGCCGGTTCTGGTGGGCTGCACGGGTGAGGCCAGGTAAGTCCTTCTCTCTCTCTCTCTTTTATTTTTTTCTTCTGTTTTGTTTTATTTAATTTCATTTTGCCACTGTTTTGAATTTTAAACAAATTCAAACAATGCCAAAAACTCCTCTGAATAATTTTATTTGGCTAGATGGACTTTTCCAAAAGCTCATAAAATATTTCAGGGGTATTTGAAATTATATTCTAATTATATGAATATAATTCAAATTCAAATAGCTAATGATTTAAAATCAAAGTCCCAAAAATAAATCCTTAAAAATGTTCAATATTTTGGTTGGGACCAGAACCCTTACCAAAAATTATCAAACATTTAAGAAGAGCCTTTTGGAGCAATGAATGAGATTTCTAGGGTTTTTGCCCCTCTTTTATTTAGGGTTTTGAGGCTTCCAATATTCCTCAATTCAAGTTTCAAAAATATAGACATGATGCACACATGAAGCTAGCCTAGAGCAATGCCAGAAGCTAGGGATGTGACAACTCACCCCCACTAAACAAGAATCTCGTCTCGAGATTCAAGCGTAGGGTAGGATGAAGGGGAAACGCAAACTAGTACAATCTTCACGATCCAGGGTGCACTTCAAATGAACGTTGATTTGAACACCATTATTGTCTTGAAGTCTTGCTCTGAGAAATCCTGTCAACATGACATGGAGGGATGAAGGAGACTCTAGAAGGGTCGATCTTCTCGAAGATCGAACAACTCAGGATTAACTCACGGAATGAGACATAGCAACATCTCTCGAGCTGAGAGATGAAGCACACCTCTAGAGAAATGGAGTGGAACAGATGACGAAGGTTCACTAGGTAGACAACGATTCCACACCTAAGAAGGTGGTGAACGGTTGTCAACGTAGCGAGGAGTTGAGTTGCCATGATACCACGACGAAACATCCTGGAGGGGGGTGATTCGTAGATTATTATCTTAAGTGGCAAAAAGAATTACCTTTGATATAGAGATCGTTAAGACTCTCTATATCAGCCTAAGGCAAATCACAGCAATCGATTGGCGGGGTCGGTAGAATGGCATACTTGGACTTGGATGATGTGGATTACCTTGTTGAAGACAACGTAATGGATGATTTTGCTTATCACCGGAAATGGAAGAGACCCATGGTAGAATGGCACATTGGCGGTGCAAGCTGGGAACAAAATGCAAATGCTGGGAATGATTCTGGTAACTGGGGAAGAACCCAACAATAGAGAGTGAATTCACTGTTGGAGTGGTTATAGCATAACCGAGGAAATCTGGGGCAATCCCAGCTAGTGCCGATGATAAGACGTAGCGCTTGTGCGTGCTCTCAAGAACTTGAGCATTTCCACAATCATCAAGGTTTTATCAACAACCGCGTCAAGGGTGCTGACAACACAACATACTACCATGATGAATAGCGATGGACGATGCAGATGCGAAGGAGGATAACACTTTCTCAGATTTCACCTTAGCGAGGCCAAGCAAATAAAATCTGGATGATCGACCGAGAGACATTTAGCACTCCGCTTCTAATGTTCTCCTTGATGTGCTAGTATAACCCATTCATAGATATGGTTTGATATCTAAAACATCAAATAAAAGGTCGGACTTCGGGAACACAAAAATCCATAGGGGCAACTAGGGAGTAAATCCTACGAAATCCCTATGGGGGGGGTGGCCAACTTCCTCAAACAAGATACTATAATAATAGGTCTACCGGATGGGTGTGTTGGCCATGACATCCACCTTACCGGTTATCGAGAGACCAATATTATAGTTCTTAGGGAAATGTTCCAACCATCATATCTGCCTGAGATTCAGCTCTGGTTGGTGTTAGGATATTCCAGGCTCATCGAGTCTTAGGAATAAAAATGAAAGTTTGCAACACAAATCGACGAGATGACGTTGCGAGATTCTCGGGGAATGAACTACGATAGCAAGCTCCAAAACATGAGCTGGTTCCGCTACAAACATGTGAACACGTTGTCCCAGACAAGCATGACCACAAAGTAGTCTCATAATAAAACACTACCGAGTTCAGGAGGGGGAACCATCAACGAGGGTATCGAAGTCCTTACATAAGTCCGGATTAGCTCTTATGAAGAAACTCCTTCTCCTTGAACAAATCAATCAGTGGCTTGGTGTGCTCGGAACACATATGGAATGAAGGTTGCAAGTCTCCAAACCATAGAATACTTCGCACATATGCATGACTGACTTGGGATGATTCCAGAGGAAGCAAAACTAACTTTCTCAAAATCACGGCGGCAACTTGCATCAAATGCACATGAACTAGAGGAAGTCACTACCTTCATCCAAACATATGCTTCATGAGCTAGCATGAACAAATGCCTTCAAAAGTTTCCAACACTAACTTAATGTTCAACAAAATCATGGAGGAGATAAGGATGTTGTCAATGGGCTCAACAACAATTCATCTAGGTTTCCTTTTAAAAGGAATTCCATAGTTAAGTGAACCAGTGATAGCATTGGTCAGACCAAAGATGTAATGGTGTATGCTCGAGGGATCAACCACGAATAAGACAACATTACGAGCATCGTTGGTACTGATTTGATTTGACGATAGCCCACACTCAAATCAAAGGATTGATAAGACAATAGGTCCAGCAACTGATCACAAGGACCAATCGATGAAGATATCATCTTTCTTCAACACACACTACACAAGAATATCCCTTTGGAACGAACTAAGTCAGGCAAGCTTTTATCTTCCAATTCTCCAAGTTGTTGTCTAGCTTAACCAACTAGCTCAGGGATATCTAACACCGATCTTGGAGAGAGGGTGGTTCACAAGAACCCAACTTGATCACAAGCTCAACACAGCGGTCAGGTGACAACCTGGTAATACTTCCGAGAAGATCTTCGGAAAATCACAAACCACCGGTATGTTACTAAGCTTGAGAACAATCTTGCTTTCCAGGGCAAGACGATATGATCAATAGAGCGAAGATTTGAAATAACCGTAACTCATCGATCAAGGAGTGCACCAAGAACAAGGACTAGGTAGCATGATCAACCTTAGAATGATGATTCAAAACCAACACGCTAAGAATGAAATTATTGTCCATTAACTACCAAGCAACAAGGTTGCTAGGAGTATTGAATTCACACATCACGATTCACTTGTCGGCATTCCGGTTGCGACAACACGGAACCGAGGGATGAATAATGATGGCGAGAAGTATCACTACATCAAGAATTCACAAGAGCCGGTGCAATCCTCATGAAAATCCTGACATAAAGACGGTAATACTTCAGGGTAGAACAGAATCAAAAGCTGGGCTGGCATTTTGATCTGCGGAGCACAACTTCTTTGACCCAATCCTGGATAGGGAAGAGGTACTGGAGTTTGTTTCTCCTAGTCATTCCGCGATGGAATGGCTTGACGGACCACAAGAGTAATAGGCATCGATAAACGAACGCACGCATACTCTTGACTATCAATTGATAGACGAGGGTCGGAATGCAACTAAAGAGAACAACTCAAAGGAACATATAATTTTCTGAGTTGTGGATGCATAGATTAGTATGTCGAACCAAGTTCAACATATCTCTTCCGGATAACCCATGCAGAAAGGTAGAACTGGCAGAGTCACGATTTATGAATGGAGAACTCCTCAAGAGTACTCTAATTGTGATTTTTTTTTGATCCAATAAACATCTGCCATAAGTAGTTCATGGTATTTGGAAGAAGAAGATACCACGGACTTCAAGGACTATCGCAAAGGTTACTAATATCCTAAAGGCACTAGCAATTACTATCAACATGAAGTAGGTAGAGTGAATCTCGGGTTCAGAACCCAGGAGTAGAATACCTACTACTAAGTAGCATCACGGGATGCTTCCGAGAATAAAGGCCAGAATCTTCACACTAGGACACAAATCATGGCTAGACCACTAGATGATCCCCTAAGCACTTAGGGTCATAATAATAATTCCAACATATATGTCGAGGCAATAATTACCTCAACACACCGATTAGTGTGGTTAATCTGGCCCATGGGAACATCGGAAACAGAAGGAAGGGATTTGCAAATGCATCGGACTATTTAGAAACCTGGGATGACTCGGACAGCATAACGGCTATAATTGCTCAAAAAGATTTGAGACAATCACAAAAATGGTGGCATAACCACTCAGAAGCACAATATCAAGGTTCCGAGATCAACAATTAACATACGGAAGTAGTAGGAACTGAACTGAGACTTAAATCCAACAATCTTATAAGTCTACTGATTAGTAACACGTGATCCTAATAGAAAGAAGAGATAGCCTAGTTCTTAATCCCCGCAGGAAAGATAAGATGACTCAGATCAGAAGGGCATGAGGTATAAGGAGTAAAAAGAGTCTTACGTTCCATCCCACAATCAATTCCCTTATATAACTAAAGAATTTCTAGACTCAACTTCGACCAGTTTGGCTTGGTAATCCTACAGGCAGTCAAGCTCTGATACCAACGCTGTCAGGACCCCGACTCAATGCCACATCGATCTAGCATGTAACACCTCATATCACTTTGCGGCCTCACGCACGGTATTCCCACGGGTGTCGCCTTACCTTTGCCCGGGACCGTTTGCGCCTTTTGGCACACGTATATGACAGTGTCGCTAGCATCCATATGATAAGGAGCCCGGGCTGACATGGCTAGTCGTAAACCCAAAGCGGCACAGACTTACAGGGACAGGCATCCATGACCCAGCATCGAACGTGTCGGTCATCAGCGAGTGAATCCAGGCTGCAGCACTGGGCTAGCAGGACTCCGGTGAACCGGGCTGTAGCGGGCTAACAGGACTCCGGTATTCACCGCGTGACATTTCCCCGAAGGGACAGACACAGGAACGAAGAAGGACACATGCCGGCCAGCCTAAGTGTTCCGGAGCAGTAGCAAGCTACCATGGCTCGGTGGAAACACTAGGAGACATTTCCCCGTAAGAGAGGCTACTAAAGATAAACAACTAGATGGTCAGATCCCACACATACCAAGCATTTCAATAACATACACACAATATGCTCGATATGTGCAAATACAACATGGTATCACAACATGACTCTACGACTCAAGTAATTTATTCAATAGGCTCCGAGGAGCGCGATATTACAATCATGGGTCTCATGACCCAACAATCAGAGCATACAAGTCAAAGCACAAGCGGAAGCTATCATGTCTGGGTACAGACATCTATAAATGAAAAAGGCCGAGAAGCCTGACTATCTATCAGATCCTGCCGAGGGCACAAGATCGTAGCTGAGGTAACAAGCTAAACGTCGAAGTCCACGCGAAACTACTAGTGAGACCGAAGTCTCTCTGCAAAAACATAAAATAGGCAAACGTGAGTACAAATGTACCCAGCAAGACTTACATCAGAACTAACTACATATGCATCATTATCAACAAAGGGGATGGTGGGGTTTAACTGCAGCAAGCCAGCTTTGACTCGGTGGCTATCCTGAACTACGACTGCAATGTAACTCTTTTGAGGTGGCGCACACGAGTCCACATATTCACCATATCAATACACCACTATGGATCCGCTCCCGTCTCCCTACGAGAACGCCATCCATAGCACTCACGCTTATCTTGCGTATTTTAGAGTATCCACTTTCACTTGTCTATGAACTGATATAAGCAACCCAGAAGTCCTTTTCCGCGGACACGGCTATTCGAATAGATGATGTTAACCCTGCAGGGGTGTACTTCTTCACACACGCTCTCACCACTTACCACCGTTTACACGACATGTACTCGGCAACCTTCAAGCGGAAGCCCAACGTGGGTGTCGGCCACGGCCTGCCTAAACACTCAAGTCTCTAGTCCAGGTTTATCGCCTATTCGGGTTTCATCCATGAGGAGATCCGGCCGGAGTTTCGCTCACGGCCCCAAACGATGTGAACAGGGTTCCCGAGACACCAAACGGGCGCCCGGTACACCGTGCCACGTGCCTACCGCATCACAGCCCACCCCTACGGTCAGCGCTGCCCACGGCCTCCAGCATACTACAAACACCAGAAACTACTTGCAACTCCTGGACAGAGGACAAGGGTGATCAAGAAGCCGAGAGGGTCCATTGGTTTCGGGCCCAATGCGTGGTAGTAGCTGAATCATGGATCACAAACACAGAACTTAGTTCCTGAGGACGGCTGCAATGAGACAACCCACCATGTACTCCTACATGGCCTCTCACCGCTACCTTTACCAAATCGTGTTCACACACTTAGCTCACACACAGTAGGACAGGTTCACACGCCTCTGATTCATCCCCGATGAATCAGACATGACTCAACTCTAAGCAATAGCAGGCATGACAAACAAACATGAATGAGTAGGCACATCAGGGCTGAAACAACTCCTACTCATGCTAGTGGGTTTCATCTATTTACTGTGGCAATGACAGGTCATGCAAAGGACAAAGGGGTTCAGCTACCGCAGCAAGTAACAGATGAATCGGTGTTGTCCTAATGCAGTAAAAGAGAGCAGGAGCGAGAGAGTAGGATTGTATCGGAATGAACAAGGGGGTTTTGCTTGCCTGGCACTTTTGAAGATAACATTGAGTCTTCATCAGTGTCAACGATCACATCATCGGTATCACGTCTATCGAGAGGGGACAAATACCGGCAACACAGAAGGGAACACAATCAATGCAATGCACAATATGATGCATGATCATGACATGGCAAAATGAATGTGTTTTGAGCCAATGCAACTAGCAACAGATTAAATGAAGTTGGTTTGAATACAAGATTCAAATTCAAACTCCATATGTGATTATTTAAATGCCCTTTATTTGATTTGTGCTAAACAGCAGCTATAAGTTGTTCTAACATGCATGAAAATGGTACAGATGGATTACTTGAATTTTTCTGATAATTTTTCATATATAAATTATTTAATTTGGAGTTACGGTTAATTTTTTATGAATTTTAGAAGTTTATATTCATTTTCTGGAATTTCAGAATTAAATTAAATCCAGAAAACATTACTGCGTCAGCATGACGTTGGCATGACGTCAGCAAGTCAACAGGGGCCGGCTCGGGTCAAACCTGACGTGTGGGGTCCACACGTCAGTGACACAGGGGCTAATCCCGTGTTGACTCGGGCTTTGACCCGCTACGGGGCCCGCTGTCAGTGTCACAGGGTTAGTTAGCAGGGTCATTAGCCCCTAACGACGACGCCACGTCAGCACGCCGGAGACCAGCCGACGGCGACCACAGAACACGGCGGGGCACGCCGGACTTGCGCTAGAGGCGTCAGTTTGGCGCGCTGAGGGCACCAGGGGATGGCCCTTGCTCCCGCGCATCCAGAGGACCGAGTGGGAGGTCGTGGGGTCGCCGGAACTCATGTCGGCGACGAGCTTTGGCGGCGATGGTGTTCGGTGGTGCTCGGGCGCGTCGCTACGGTGCATCAGTGAGCAAATGGAGAGGCTGGGCAGCACCTGCTAGACATGGGGAGCACTAAGAGCAGCTCAGTGAGGCCAGGGGAGCACGGAGGCTATGCGTGCAGCAGCAATGGCGGACGGTGGCTTCGATGCTCGTGGGGAACGGCGCTACGGCACGGAGGGGAGCATGCTGAGTTAGGGGAGAGGGTCAGTGACTCACGGCGATGACGAGGGGACGCTCGGCGAGGTCGGGGACGGTCCGGAGCCGGCGAATTTGACGAAGATGGCCGGCGGTCCCGAGGTTGAAGAAGGCATCGAGGGCGGTGTTGTGGCACGTCCGGGGCCTCGTGGCTCATTGAGGAGGTAGAGGGAGGACCGGCGGAGCTTCCTGGGGCGTCGGTGAGCCGTGGGGTGGCCGGTAGCCACGGTGGCTCTCGTCGGTGGCGGCGGCTCCGTTCGGTCGCGGGAGGGGAAACAGAGGAGCGAGGGGGAGGGAGGTCCAGAGAGCGAGGGAGAAGTGAGAGGGGGTCGGGGCTGCGTGGCGTCGCGGGAGGGACCAGGGAAGGAGGAGGCAGCCAGGCAGGGAGGAGGTGGCCTCCTCGGCCGCGCGCGTGCGAGCACGCAGCTGCTCCCACTGGCAAGAGGAAGACGACAGGGGGGGGAGTAGCGGTGGCGGGCTGGGCCGGCTGGGCCGGTTCTGGTGGGCTGCACGGGTGAGGCCAGGGAAGTCCTTCTCTCTCTCTCTTTTATTTTTTTCTTCTATTTTGTTTTATTTAATTTCGTTTTGCCACTGTTTTGAATTTTAAACAAATTCAAACAATGCCAAAAACTCCTCTGAATAATTTTATTTGGCTAGATGGACTTTTCCAAAAGCTCATAAAATATTTCAGGGGTATTTGAAATTATATTCTAATTATATGAATATAATTCAAATTCAAATAGCTAATGATTTAAAATCAAAGTCCCAAAAATAAATCCTTAAAAATGTTCAATATTTTGGTTGGGACCAGAACCCTTACCAAAAATTATCAAACATTTAAGAAGAGCCTTTTGGAGCAATGAATGAGATTTCTAGGGTTTTTGCCCCTCTTTTATTTAGGGTTTTGAGGCTTCCAATATTCCTCAATTCAAGTTTCAAAAATATAGACATGATGCACACATGAAGCTAGCCTAGAGCAATGCCAGAAGCTAGGGATGTGACAATACACCACCCCTTCCCCCTTCATCCACCGTTGTCGCCATGGTCGGGACCCGTCCTGGGTGGTCAAAGAGAATGTCGCCATGACGCCGCCACAAAGTCGCGGTCGAGGTGCACGCGTGGGAATCCCCATGCACGACCCGCATTTCGAAGGGACATCCTCAGGCCTCTCCTCGGTCGAGTTCAGACCAGAAGGACGAGACGATGGAGGAAGCGGAGAAGGAGGAGCAGGCGCTCGCGTCGGTGCATGAGCCATCGTTTGACAGGTTCACCCTACTACAAGCGAAGCAACACTACAACCGGGTGATGGAGGATATGGAGCAGGAGAAACATGCATTGTCGGTGTTCGTGTTGCAGTTACTGTAGGAGGAGCAATGGTACAACATGTAGCTCCTCGAGGAGCATTAGCTGACGGAGTACTAGATCGCAGGGGAGCATGCGTCCGACCAGGCCATCGGACCATGGTCACGATGGACCCGAGCATCAAGCAACGGGCAGTGCTCGATTCTGTGAGAGGTGGTTGTTCCGCGTGAATAAGGTGGAGTGAAACCGCTTCGAAGAGGCGTTGGAGGCGGAGACCAACGACACATCGGACCAGTGTCCGCTTTTTATTTGGTGACTCTGGTTGAACGTTGAAAGAACATGCGGTGCCCCCATGTTTGGTTTTGATAATTGATGACAATCTCTATGGACTAATGGTTGTCTTGAGTTATATTTGAAGGATTTGTCCATAGACTTTTCTTGAAGTCCATGTGTTGGTTTCAAGGAGTTTATGAGTTGACCAAGGTGTTATTAAGGAATTATCCAAAGATTGGTCATGTGAGGGTTGAGCTTATTGCAAGCATGTCTTGACGTAGAAGATTGTGTGATCATTCATGTTTACCTTCAAGACATCATCCAAATGAAGAGAGTTGGAAAGATTCAAGGTTGATCAAGACTAAGTCAAGAGTGAATCAAGTTGATCAACTCACAAAGTGTAGAAGATGTACTGAGAGGGATCAAGTGATCCCATGGTATGGTAAGCATTGTCCATTGCACTTTGCGTACTAACCCATGGTCTATGTGAGAGTTCTATGTGGAATTAGGTACGTGTCCATGGGCTTGCGTCAAGAGGAAGATATCATACAACCCATGGAAAGGATGACATCAAGTGGTGATCGTCATCAAGATTGCCGTGTGCAAGTTCAAGTGGAGCATCACGAAGAGATCAAGTGCTTGAATCTTGCCATCCATTGTGGTGTCAATGGACTTGTGAAGATGTGCCGAAGAGTGGTGTAAGTGCATCTAGTGCCCCTTTGTTGGGAACATAACTATTTGTGTAAGCCGCCCAGTAGGGGCCGGGTTACGCAAAGAGGACTCACTAGAAGGAAGCCCAAGACCAAGCATGAAGATGGCGGTTCAATAAAGGGCTTAAAGCCCACATGCGACTTAAGGCCCGTTGTAGTAAACCGCCATAATGGCATGACTTGTATCATAAGGTAGATTTAACTAGTTGCCGAGCCAGACACTGTTTATAAGCCGGCCGGGACTCTGTAAGCCACAGGGCGTCAACCCGTGTATATAAGGGGACGACCTGCTGGCGACTTAGGGCAAGAAACAACTCATCGAGAGCCGGGCATAGCGTATCTCGCTCCCTGGTCATCGAAACATCAATACCAACCCCACTAGACGTAGGCCTTACCTTCACCGTAAGGGGCCGAACTAGTATAAACCTCTCGTGTCCCTTGTCCCGATTAACCCCTTCAAGCTTCCTAGTTGCGATGGCTCCACAACTAAGTCCTTTCACGAGGACATCTAACGTGACAATACCACGACAGTTGGCGCCCACCGTGGGGCCAGCGCACGGTGGATTTGAGTTCTTGAAGGGCAACTTCGAAGGGCTCAAGGGATACGTAGTGGGCCGGATGACCAAGAGTCGTCGCGGCAAGATCTACATCGACGATGAAGGCTGGGGCCCCGACGCCGGCTCAATTGAGTACGGGTACCGAGTCCCCTTCGGCGGAATCCATGTCTTCATCGGCCGGATCGGAGAGCCGGGACCTGAGCCGGACAGCGGCACCGACCTCATCGAGATGGCTCAGCGTGCGAGAAAGACCCGAGCTCAACCCGTCATGAAGCATGCTTTTGTGGGCTGCATCCACGGAGAGGAACTTTCTGAAGGGTCTGAAGACGGTGGTGAGACGGCCATCCTCTCTGTCACGCCCAAGATGCAACCCTATCCTAAAGGAACTCGAAGGTCCCACCAAGGATAGAAGCGCATCTTGAAGACGCTTTTGCAAGGTGGATATCATTACATCAACATTACATAATAGATGGGGATACATACATAAGGCATACAATGCCACATGAATACAACATCACAATACATCGGAGCATCATCCGACTACCGATGGAACACAAACAGAAACTCAAACGACATCCACCCTGCTAGCCCAGGCTGCCAACCTGGAACCTATCCCCTGATCGAAGAAGAAGCAGAAGAAGAACTCAACGCAAGCAAACATCGCTCTCGCGTCATGATCATCGCATAAACCTGTACCTGCAACTGTTGTTGTAGTAATCTGTGAGCCACGAGGACTCAGCAATCCCATTACCATGGGTATCAAGACTAGCAAAGCTTAAAGGGAAAGGAAGGGGTAAAGTGGTGAGGCTGCAGCAGCGCTAAGCATGATATGGTGGCTAACATACGCAAATAAGAGCGAGAAGAGAGCAAGCAGAACGGTCGTGAAGCTAGCAATGATCAAGAAGTGATCCTGAACTCCTACTTACGTCAAACATAACCCAAAAACCGTTTTCACTTCCCGGACTCCGCCGAAAAGAGACCATCACGGCTACACACGCGGTTGATGCGTTTTAATTCGGATCTGGTGTCAAGTTATCTACAACCGGACATTAACAAATTCCCATCTGCCTATAACCACAGGCACGGCTTTCGAAAGATTATACCCTACAGGAGTGTCCCAACTTAGCCCATGACAAGCTCTCGCGATCAACGAAGGAATAGACCTTCTCCCAGGAAGACCCGATCAGACTCGGAATCCCGGTTTACAAGACATTTCGACAATGGTAAAACAAGATCAGCAAAGCCGCCCGATGTGCCGACAAATCCCGGTAGGAGTCGCACGTACCTCGTTCTCAGGGCACACCGGATGAGCAAGACGACGGGTTGGCATAGACCCTGGTTGCCCAGGGGGCGCCGAACATCGCTCGGTTTGGACCAACACTTAGACAAGCACTGGCCCGGGGGGGCTAAAATAAAGATGACCCTCGGGCTCCGGAAACCCAAGGGAAAAAGGGCTAGGTGAGGCAAATGGTAAAACCAATGTTGGGCCTTGCTGGAGGAATTTTAGCCAAAGCGAACTGTCAAGGGGGTCCCATAAATCACCCGACCGCGTAAGAACGCAAAATCCGGGAACATAACACCGGTATGACGGAAACTAGGGCGGCAAGAGTGGAACAAAACACTAGGCAAAAGGCCGAGTCTTCCACCCTTTACCAAGTATATAGATGCATTAATAATATAAGGGATATTGTGATATCCCAACCAAAATCCTGTTCACCATGGAGCAATCTTCAACTTCACCTGCAACTAGCAACGCTATAAGAGGGGCTGAGCAAAGCGGTAACATAGCCAAACAACGGTTTGCATAGGTAAGGTGTCAAAGGTTAGAGGTTCATGGCAATATGGGATGGCTCGACAAACAGATGATAGGTAGCGCAGCAAAGCGATAGAACGAAGCAACTAGCATATCAATGACAGTAGTGAGATTCAGGGTAGCGGTCATCTTGCCTGAAATCCCGCATGGAAGAAGAACGAGTCCATGAAGTAGACGAACCAACGTAGTCGAATGAATCCTCACGAACGCAACGTTACCGGAACTAAGAAGCAACACCGGAAAGAAGCAAGCAACATAGTAAATGCACAAGCATAAATATGGCATGATGCACAATCAAATATGATGCATGTCCGGTTAATAAGGCATGGCATGGCAAAGGCAACCAAACAATACTACAAGTTAAGTGGAGATCAATATGCAACGAGTTGCATATTGACGAAACACCACATTCATTTATTTAGTTAGCTCTCGTTTAGGTACCCAACAATATTAAATGTTGATTAACATGGCAAGAGGTGAAGCATATGAGAAACTACCTAGCTAGACAAGTTTAAATGAGGCCGGAAACAACAAACAACAATTCCGGAAAATCCCCATATGCAAATTAAGGATTCGGTACTGTTCTGTCCTAAACACAATTTTAGAGTTGTTAAACAGTAAAACAAAGTGCACCATGTTAATCTAGGCATTTTTTCCACCCCAAATACATATAAAGTTTATTAAATTCGGAGCTACGGTTATTTAGTTATGAAATAAAGTATTTTAGCATGGCATATTAGCAAATTTAAATAAACAACAAGTTAAACATTTTAAACATGGATGAAAATGGCATATTCTTAAACTACATAATTTTCTGAGCATTTTACATATATAAAACATTTTAATTCGATGCACGGTTGTGAAGTTATTAATGCATGAAGTTTAGGGTTTTTTTTGTAAAAACAACAATCTCTGGACAAATAGACAAATTCGCAACGCATGAAAAAAACCTACGCGGGCCGAAACGAAACCACACGGGCCGACGCAGGAAACAAAAGTGCGCTGGGGGCGCAGGATAGCGCGTGCGCGCTCACCAGAGGGCCACTGGGCCGGGCGAGCTGGGCCTTGAGGCACTGCGGCTGGCGCGGGTCGCGGAGCGAGCGAGCTGGGCCTTGGCTCGGGCCCAGTCTGGAGGGCGCGGTGCAGCAGGAGGCTGGAGCCGGCTGGGCTGGATCTGGCGCGGCTGGAGAGGCTGGCGCGCTGGGCTGCGAAGGGCAGGGGCCGAGGCCCATGTGGGGACGTCGGGCCACGAGGCCGGCAGCGCCTGCGTCGTCCTCCCGACGCACAGAGACGAGGCCGGCGGCACGGAAGTTGATGAGAGCCGTCAGTGGGCGAGGGATGGCCGGAGGAGTCTGGGATGGGGCGGATCCGGCGGATCCCGGCCGGATCCATCCGTTCCAGGTGGCGGCGGCGGCAGAACGACTCCATGGCGGCGGCTACCTGCGGGAGGAAGGGATCGGCGGGGTGAGCACGAGAAGTGAAGGAGGAGAAGGAGAGGAGGTGAAGGTCGACGGGGAGGCGGCGACCTGGGGCGGAGGACTGCAGGGCACGGCGGCGGGGTCGGCGGCGCAGATCGGGAGGCGCGGGCGAGCGAGCTGCTCGGGCGACGGAGATGCGAGCGAGAGCCAGACGGCTCTCGGGCAGGCGGCGGCGCGGGCAGGCGCCTCGGGCCCAGATCGGCCCGGGGCAGGCCTCCGCTGGGCTTCGGGCGGATGGGGGCGCTGGAGGGAGGCAGGGGCGACGTGGCGGCCCCCGATTGGCTCGGGGCGCGCCGGCGGCGGCGCCAAGTGGCGGAGCTGGAGCGGGTGGCGCGGAAATGGAGGGAGTTTGGTGGCGCGGGGCTCGAGGAGGGGGCTTGGCTGCCAAAAATGGAAGGGAGGCTTCCATTTATAGGTAGGGCTAGGGTTTCAGGGGTTAGGAGGGGGGTTTGAGGCCGTTTTGGACCATACGATCGCGATCGTGCGGCTCCGGTCAGAGGGGTGAGGTTAGTGGGCTGCGGTGGGCTGTGCTAGAAAGGCCAAGGGTTGCGGGATAGAAGAGAGAGAGAGGCCCGGCGGCAGTTTCAGAGACCAAAACGTCCGACGAATGAACCGGCGACGGTGCCGCTATATATTTAACGGTTGGGCTATCAAATGGACTCCGAATGCGACCAAACTTGGCAGGCGGCCTGTCTACACTATAATAAGACCACACGAGAAGTTGCATCCCATTCCGAGAACATTTTTATGCCACTTATAAAATAACATTTCGGAGGTGCCGCGGGCGCGTGCGAGTGTGTCTGGGCTCGGAACGGACAACAGAGAGGACCGGCGGGAGCCGAACGGATGCAAGTTTTATGAAAACGATGCCGATGCAATGCACATGATGCCATGAGATGAGATGCATAACAAGAACAAAATGCAAAACAACAGACAAACAACCAACCACGGAGGAAATAACATATAGCATCTCCGGAAAAGGCAAGAGTCGGAGTTACGAATATGGAAAGTTGTATCCGGGGCGTTACAACACTCCACCACTACGAGAGGATCTCGTCCCAAGATCTAGGATGGCACCGGAGGGAAAAGGAAGAGGAAGATAAGCGGTAAAACTAAGTTGCTTCTTCGACAAACGAGTGAAACCAAGAACCTTGAGAGGTTGAGAAAAATGAAGAAAGAAAACAACGAAGATGAACAAAGTTGAAAACCTCCGTTAGCAAAGAGGAACAAGGTATACAACAAGAACCAATAGGTCTAGTGATAAGATAGATATTGAAACCACTCCGGTTAAAAATAGATAAGAGAGGAAGAATTCGGGCAGCACTCCGGTTGAACATGGAAGGAATTGAACATGAACTTGACAAGATGAGAGGATACTTGATGAAATCAACAATACACTGCCTCCAGAACTATTGAAGGAATGGCACAAGGGGGTAAGAAGGATTTCAGACAGCACTCCGATTGAAACGATATGCAAAACTTGATAAGATGAAAGAACTTGAATGAGAACACAACACTCCGGTTAAATGGATAAGCACGACAATGACATGATCTTGACAAAACAAGATGATGGGTGAAAAGAGCAACATCACAATGCCTCCGGAAGAAAGAATAGAAGATAGATCATTGGAATAAAAGAATGGAGAAGAAAATGACAATTTCTGCCACAAATGAACTTGGAAAGCATCCTTGCAAAGAAGGATTGAACGGAGTTGTTGAAAAATCAACAACGAAAGGCACAAGCTTGTTGTGGGCTTATGGCAAACATCTCAAAATGATGAGGTGACAACCGGCCACTGACGAAAAACAATTGATTGCTTGAGATCACCGAAGAGATGAAAAAAAAAACTCTTTCACCGAGAAGGATATGGAGAAATCTTGGATCAATGATAAGCACCACAAATAGCAACATTCCTTAGGGAAGGCTTTAAGTGAAATCTGACACAAGATAACTCCAATGAAGAGATTAATGGACTGATAAGAACTCATGCTCGAAGGAGTTGATGGGTTTAGCTACCTCATTCTTGACAACATATGAATCATGAAACATGAATGAAATTGTCAAGAGTGACATAACACCACCTCAAAAGATATTGTAGAAGGAATTGCACTTCGAAATGCAAGAAGAAGAATACTTGAACGCCTCAAAACAAAACATGTGTTGAGCACCATGTTTAATTTTGAGTATAGCTTGGCGGATCTTAACTCCGAGAGAAATCTTGAAGAACAAAATGAGAACGAAAGAAATCCTTGATGAACCATCATGTAGATCTTCCATGGAGAACTCCGGTAATAAAAGAATGATAGAAAGAAAGAGAAATTGAAAAGTGAGCCTTGTGATGATTTAGATGGAGCTTTGCGACGATATAACCAAGAAAACTTGGAACTCCGGAAAAGGAAAAGATGAAACACTAGAACCAAGAATTACTTCATCATGAACAAACTCCAGAAGAAAAGAATTGAATCACCTTGAGGAAATAAGAACAAGAATTATTGTATGCTTATCCTTCATCAGATTAAATTGATGACAAGCAATGGATTTGGCATACTACTTATTCTCGTAGAAAGGATTAAAAGAGATATGGCGCAAACTTGAGAAGGTATTGATAGAACCACCGGTGGAATTTGGAAACAACGAATATTTGATATGATAACGGAGGAAGAGAAATCTTGAACAAACCACCGTAAGAATTGAAAATGAACATAGCAAAGGCACAATTCACCGAGAAGAATTGGAAAACGAATGAAGATACTTGAGGGGATTTAGATACATGAGAACGAAGAGATCATGAGCTGACTAAAGAGTATACTTGAACGAAGCACCGGTAAGATTTGGAGAACGAGAGCTAAAGGCTGGAATGAATGATTCTGAGATGATGGGCTACGGAGAATCAAACTGAAAAGACTCTGAATTACTCCGGATGGTGAAACGAATTCTCACAATCGAAAACAATTATGAGAGGATGGCATCAAGCTAGAACCATGAATCTTGAAGAGAATGGAGCAAGATTCAAGAGAAATCCTTCTTCGGTCTTCAAATGTTGAGAATGAAGATGAGAACCACCATGAATTGTTGAGATACTCCGGGAGAATTAAAAGAGGAAAGGTTGAGCCAAAGATGAAAAGAATTTGAAAACGACCTTGGAGAAGGCATGTGACTGATGAAAATTCATTCTTACGTCAAACTTTAAAAAGAATTTGGAATAGCTCCAGGAAAATTAGAAGAGCCAGGTAAGATCCTGGGAAAAGACCTGTGGGTTAGGGCCCACTAAAAATAAAACACCATTGGAAATGATTTTAAAGAGAGATTGCACCGGTTGAATTAAATAGCTTGAATGAGATAATGATCTCCAAATAGATTCAACGGATTAAGAATGGAAACACAAATCTTCTGAGATATCTTCAGCACACCGGAACAAATGGAAAGCGAGAGATGAGTGATTGAGAGGTGCACCGGCATGAGAAAGCATTTGACACGAGGAAAGGAATATGATCAACACTGAAGGCTTGAATTGGATCCACCAGAGAAGAATACGAGAATGAAGAATGATGAACTTGAAGCTCGTGAGCATCTTCACGAGGGATCACCGGATCAAAACAATGATTGAAAAGAGTGAAGAGACTTCACATGAATAAATGGATACTTGATTAAGAAAATCTGAGTCCTTGAAGAGAAAGGGCGGGAGGGCGGGAAAACAAAGACAACTTGGGACGGATGAAACAAACACCGTTGAGAAAACTTAGAGTAGATCTTGCAGATGGGGTAAAATGATGGGATCCACTTGAAGAGAAGCATGCCGGTTGGAAAGAATTAACATGACAATCTCAATGATCAAAGGATTAGTATTCACATAGCAATATGAGAACACTGTTTATGAAAGGTATGGATCCAACATTTGACAATGAAGCAACTCGAATACCACAACTCAAAACAAAACAAAGGATTTGGCTTGCAGAAATAAGCCAGAACAAACAGATGATAGATCCCATATCGTATCATGTGTCTGTTGAAAAGATAAAACTAGAGCTACTTGAATTCCCACCTATAAAACTCCCGAAACTTTCTGGTTATGCAATCTGGTGTTGGGGATACAGGGGAAGCAATATATCTCACCCAAACTAACAATACCTACATCCAAGCTGTATCCATCCGTCAACACATAACCAAGAAACCTTCGGAAATCGTGTACCTCAACCTTCTAAAAGCATCCGTTATACGAGTTATGGCAATACTCCCGAGCTCGCCCCAGTACTGGGTTATCGGGGTTATCTCACCAACAACTGCATAAAAGAGATTTTCGATGTCGGCAAATCTCAGGTATTCCAGAACTGCAACGATAAAATTGTGACGACAACACCTCGGAGCTCAACTCCCCGGGACACTGCCACAACCCCTAAATGTCAGGAGGCACCAAGAACAATGTTCTCGTCACAAAACCATCGAAATGATTCCAAGATACCCGCGTGATCCTAAAAAAAATTTGAGTGAAAATTTGAGGAGAGGAAAGACAAAACATCTACGTCAGGAGACCTCACCAGAGCGACGAAGGGGATGAGGAGTAAAAAGAATCGTACTCTCCGATATATATAATCCTAAGACTCAAAATAGTTTTCTTCTAGACTCAACAACGGCCAACAATCAAGGGGGCTCCTATGGTCGGTCGAGGCTCTGATTACCAACTTGTCACGCCCAAGATGCGACCCTATCCTAAAGGAACTCGAAGGTCCCACCAAGGATAGAAGCGCATCTTGAAGACGCTTTTGCAAGGTGGATATCATTACATCAACATTACATAATAGATGGGGATACATACATAAGGCATACAATGCCACATGAATACAACATCACAATACATAAGAACATCATCCGACTACGGATGGAACACAAACAGAAACTCAAATGACATCCACCCTGCTAGCCCAGGCTGCCGACCTGGAACCTATCCCCTGATCGAAGAAGAAGCAGAAGAAGAACTCAACGCAAGCAAACATCGCTCTCGCATCATGATCATCGCATAAACCTGTACCTACAACTGTTGTTGTAGTAATCTGTGAGCCACGAGGACTCAGCAATCCCATTACCATGGGTATCAAGACTAGCAAAGCTTAAAGGGAAAGGAAGGGGTAAAGTGGTGAGGCTGCAGCAGCGACTAAGCATGATATGGTGGCTAACTTACGCAAATAAGAGCGAGAAGAGAGCAAGCAGAACGGCCGTGAAGCTAGCAATGATCAAGAAGTGATCCTGAACTCCTACTTACGTCAAACATAACCCAAAAACCGTGTGCACTTCCCGGACTCCGCCGAAAAGAGACCATCACGGCTACACACGCGGTTGATGCGTTTTAATTCGGATCTGGTGTCAAGTTAGCTACAACCGGACATTAAAAAATTCCCATCTGCCTATAACCGCAGGCACGGCTTTCGAAAGATTATACCCTATAGGGGTGTCCCAACTTAGCCCATGACAAGCTCTCACGATCAACGAAGGAATAGACCTTCTCCCAGGAAGACCCGATCAGACTCGGAATCCCGATTTACAAGACATTTTGACAATGGTAAAACAAGACCAGCAAAGCCGCTCGATGTGCCGACAAATCTCGATAGGAGTCGCACGTACCTCGTTCTCAGGGCACACCGGATGAGCAAGACGACGGGTTGGCATAGACCCTGGTTGCCCAGGGGGCGCCGGACATCGCTCGGTTTGGACCAACACTTAGACAAGCACTGGCCCGGGGGGGCTAAAATAAAGATGACCCTCGGGCTCAGGAAACCCAAGGGAAAAAGGGCTAGGTGAGGCAAATGGTAAAACCAATGTTGGGCCTTGCTGGAGGAGTTTTATTCAAAGCAAACTATCAAGGGGGTCCCATAAATCACCTGACCGCGTAAGGAACGCAAAATCCGGGAATATAACATCGGTATGACGGAAACTAGGGCGGCAAGAGTGGAACAAAACACTAGGCAAAAGGCCGAGTCTTCCACCCTTTACCAAGTATATAGATGCATTAATAATATAAGGGATATTGTGATATCCCAACCAAAATCCTGTTCACCATGGAGCAATCTTCAACTTCACCTGCAACTAGCAACGCTATAAGAGGGGCTGAGCAAAGCGGTAACATAGCCAAACAACGGTTTGCATAGGTAAGGTGTCAAAGGTTAGAGGTTCATGGCAATATGGGATGGCTCGACAAACAGATGATAGGTAGCGCAGCAAAGCGATAGAATGAAGCAACTAGCATAGCAATGATAGTAGTGAGATCCAGGGTAGCGGTCATCTTGCCTGAAATCCCGCAAGGAAGAAGAACGAGTCCATGAAGTAGACGAACCAACGTAGTCGAACGAATCCTCACGAACGCAACGTTACCGGAACTAAGAAGCAACACCGGAAAGAAGCAAGCAACATAGTAAATGCACAAGCATAAACATGGCATGATGCACAATCAAGTATGATGCATGTCCGGTTAATAAGGCATGGCATGGCAAAGGCAACCAAACAATACTACAAGTTAAGTGGAGATCAATATGCAACGAGTTGCATATTGACGAAACACCACATTCATTTATTTAGTTAGCTCCCGTTTAGGTACCCAACAATATTAAATGTTGATTAACATGGCAAGAGGTGAAGCATATGAAAAACTACCTATCTAGACAAGTTTAAATGAGGCCGGAAACAACAAACAACAATTCCGGAAAATCCCCATATGCAAATTCAGGATTCGGTACTGTTCTGTCCTAAACACAATTTTAGAGTTGTTAAACAGTAAAACGAATAGCACCATGTTAATCTAGGCATTTTTCCACCCCAAATACATATAAAGTTTATTAAATTCGGAGCTACGGTTATTTAGTTATGAAATAAAGCATTTTAGCATGGCATATTAGCAAATTTAAATAAACAGCAAGTTAAACATTTTAAACATGGATGAAAATGGCATATTCTTAAACTACACAATTTTCTGAGCATTTTACATATATAAAACATTTTAATCCCATGCACGGTTGTGAAGTTATTAATGCATGAAGTTTAGTGGTTTTTCTGTAAAAACAACAATCTCTGGATAAATAGACAAATTCGCAGCGCAGGAAAAAACCTACGCGGGCCGAAACCAAACCACACGGGCCGACGCAGGAAACAAAAGTGCGCTGGGGGCGCAGGATAGCGCGTGGGCGCTCACCAGAGGGCCACTGGGCCGGGCGAGCTGGGCCTTGAGGCGCTGCGGCTGGCGCGGGTCGCGGAGCGAGCGAGCTGGGCCTTGGCTCGGGCCAAGTCTGGAGGGCGCGATGGAGCAGGAGGCTGGAGCCAGCTGGGCTGGATCTGGCGCGGCTGGAGAGGCTGGCGCGCTGGGCTGCGAAGGGGAGGGGCCGAGGCCCATGTGGGGAGGTCGGGCCACGAGGCCGGCGGCGCCTACGTCGTCCTCCCGACGCACAGAGATGAGGCCGGCGGCGCGGAAGGCGATGAGAGCCGGCAGTGGGCGAGGGATGGCCGGAGGAGTCTGGGATGGTGCGCATCCGGCGGATCCCGGCCGGATCCATCTGTTCCCGGTGGCGGCGGCGGCAGAACGACTCCATGGCGGCGGCGGCTACCTGCGGGAGGAAGGGATCGGCGGGGTGAGTACGAGAAGTGAAGGAGGAGAAGGAGAGGAGGTGAAGGTCGACGGGGAGGCGGCGACCTGGGGCGGAGGACTGCAGGGCGCGGCGGCGGGGTCGGCGGCGCAGATCGGGAGGCGCGGGCGAGCGAGCTGCTCGGGCGACGGAGATGCGAGCGAGAGCCAGGCGGCTCTCGGGCAGGCGGCGGCGCGGGCGGGCGCCTCGGGCCCAGATCGGCCCGGGGCGGGCCTCCGCTGGGCTTCGGGCGGATGGGGGCGCTGGAGGGAGGCAGGGGCGACGTGGCGGCCCCCTGTTGGCTCGGGGCGCGCCGGCGGCGGTGCCAAGTGGCGGAGCTGGAGCGGGTGGCGCGGAAATGGAGGGAGTTTGGTGGCGCGGGGCTCGAGGAGGGGGCTTGGCTACCAAAAATGGAAGGGAGGCTTCCATTTATAGGTAGGGCTAGAGTTTGAGGGGTTAGGAGGGGGGTTTGAGGCCGTTTTGGACCATATGATCGCGATCGTGCGGCTCCGGTCAGAGGGGTGAGGTTAGTGGGCTGCAGTGGGCTGTGCTAGAAAGGCCAAGGGCTGCGGGATAGAAGAAAGAGAGAGGCCCGGCGGCAGTTTCAGAGACCAAAACGTCCGACGAATGAACCGGCGACGGTGCCGCTATATATTTAACGGTTGGGCTATCAAATGGACTCCGAATGCGACGAAACTTGGCAGGCGGCCTGTCTACACTATAATAAGACCGCACGACAAGTTGCATCCCATTCCAAGAACATTTTTATGCCACTTATAAAATAACATTTCGGAGGTGCCGCGGGCGCGTGCGAGTGTGTCTGGGCTTGGAACGGACAACGGAGAGGACCAGCGGGACCCGAACGGATGCAAGTTTTATGAAAACGATGCTGATGCAATGCACATGATGCCATGAGATGACATGCATAACAAGAACAAAATGCAAAACAACAGACAAACAACCAACCACAGAGGAAATAACATATAGCATCTCCGGAAAAGGCAAGAGTCGGAGTTACGAATATGAAAAGTTGTATCCGGGGCGTTACACTCTCAGATGGTGATTCGTCCGCCGGTTCGACAGACTCATTGTACCAAGTACAAGACGGTGTGCTCGGGGGCTGTTCCGATGGCACCAGTATTCCGGACCCCTATGAGCCGCCAAGATGGGCAGGAATCTTTATGGCTGGGACGCAGCCCTGCTCTAACTCTACAGCTGCTGCAGCAATAACATCCGGGATAGGGACAGCCGGGGCAGGTGGCCCTGTGCGCCCGTCGGCTCAGGTGCTGATAGACATCATGGACAAGCTTACGGTCCTGTTAACCGCCATGGTTATTCCTGCGAACAAAGATGAGCATGACGCGGAGGTGGCACGGGTGCGTGAGGAAATAGCTCAGGCCAAGGAGGCCTTGGCAGCTGAGGATACTAGACTAGCCACAGAGCGGGCGGCTCTCGACGCCCGGGCGCAGCGGTTGCAGTCAGAAGCTTACCAGCTCACGATGAGCTTAAACGCGTCCAATGAGGTGATGAGGAGGAGACATCAGAAAACCCAGTCCCGTCTACCTCCGAACTACGGCCCGCGAGTTCTTTTTGCTACACCCAGAGTTGGCCCAAGTAACCCGCCCGAGACCAATCAGTTTATGACAGCCGGAGCAGGAGGACCAGTTCAGCCTCGAGAGATGCCACCACCTCATGTGAGCATGGCACCACCGCGTTATGTGCCGGTACCGCCGGGTCACTTTTCCAACCCCATGGAGAACTTAATCGCGGCTTCGGTGCATTTGGCGGCTCTTCCCATGGACGGTGATGACCCAACAGCGGTGGAGACCCGGAGGGTCAGAGAACTTATCCAGACGGCCTTGGCTCAACAAGAGACCTATTCTTACAGCCGGGACAGGATCCATTCAACTCCACCGCCTTGGTTAGCACCGCCTCGTCAGAACCAGAGCCCGAGTTACAGCAGGCACATGGAGTCTGAAGCTTTGTCAAGCAATGCCCAACGCCGTAACCAACCCGGTGCAAGACCGAGTACGTCAGGAGAACGAGCGAGCGGCTTAGCTGGCGGCTCAACATGAAGCTCATCAGGATTTCCCGGAGTATCCAACGACTTCTATTGAGACGGGAGTAGCCACTAGAACCGGTGGTGTTCCCTGTTTGGTACAGGCTTTGCGTAACGTGCGTCTACCCAAGGACTTCAAGGGACCTCGAAAGGTGCCGAATTACACGGCCGACTTACAGCAAGGGGCATGGATCGAGAGTTATGAGATGGCCATGGAGCTGTTGGAAGTCAGTGATGCGGCAATGGCTAAATACTTCACCATGATGTTAGATGGAATGGCCCGGTCTTGGTTAAAAGGTTTACCACCCAATTCCATTGGTTCATGGGCAGAATTAAAAGCCCGTTTCATCCAGAACTTCAAGGACACCTGTAAGCAATCTATGTCGATCGTGGACTTGACGAATTGTAAGCAGGAGGAGGGTGAATCCACCACTCATTGGATATGCCGGGTCAAGGAGATAATTCATTCATCTGACAAGATGGATGCCGGCTCTGCAGTTCTTATGTTGGAGAAGAATTGCCGCTTTGAGCCGTTGAGGCAGAAACTGGGGTGCCTTAAACATGACTGTAACGATATGGGTACGCTGATGGTGGCTTTAGTCAAATATGCCGATTTTGATAGTACCAAGGATCCCGCGTCTGATGATGAGAAGACAGGGAAGGGAAAGAGGAACGGCAATGGAAAGGGTCAGCAGCATAACCCGATGAATCAAGGCGGCAATAAGCGTAAGGCGGACGGCAACCCGGAGTTCGTAGCCAATGCTAATGCACAGGGTAACAATCAGAGACGTAAGGGCAAGCCGCCCCCTCAATCTGGCGGGTTAGGCCCATCTCTTGAGTAGTTACTTAATGAGCCTTGCCTGAGACACGGCACCCGGGAACGACCTGCCACTCACTTGTGGAAAGATTGCGCGATCATGAAGGCTTTTAAGAATTCCAACGCATTTGGTGACAACTCTGGATCCGGTGGCGGTTCAGGGGCTGGTCGTTTTCATGGCCCAGGCGGCGGTTCAAACTCCGGCTTCCAGGGACATCCAGGCGGTAATAATCAGCAGCAGTCTGGTCAAGGAGGGCAACAACAGCAACAGTCGGGTTATCAAAGCCATCCGAAGCAGTTGAGTGGTGGGCAGTATCACGTGTTTATCACTAGCTTATGCAAACATGACCAGAAGGTTCATAAGAGGGTCGTGAATTCTGTTGAGCCGGCAATTCGTCGTTATTTGAGGTGGCCAGAACAGCCCATCATATGGAGCAGAGAAGATCACCCTCCACGGGTCGATAATCCGGGTCAGTTAGCCTTGGTGGTAGCACCTCAGGTTGGTGGATATATATTCACTAAGGTACTCACGGACGGAGGTAGCAGCATCAATATCCTCTACTACGAGACCTTTCAACGCATGGGGTTGACTGATAAGAATTTGAGAACATCCAACACTGTTTTCCATGGAGTAGTTCCTGGCAAGTCGGCTTACCCAGTTGGCAAGATTGAACTGGAGGTAGCCTTTGGAGATGAATATGACTCCAGGGCTGAGAAATTGACGTTTGAAGTGGTTAAAATCAGGAGTCCATATCATGCTCTGTTTGGGCGACCGGCTTATGCTAAGTTCATGACACGGCCATGTTATGTTTATTTGCAGCTCAACATGCCGGGTCACAAGGGCACCATCACTATGCACGTGAGTCGAAAGGTGGCTTTGGAGTGTGAAGAAGGCGACGCGACTTACGCCGAGTCTGCCCGTGCTGCGGAGGAGCTCAAATTTTATCAAGACAATGTTGACCCGGCAGATATGACCTCCCTAAAGAAGCCAACTACTGAGCATGACCCAGCTTTGAAGTTTAAGTCAGCCGCCGAGACGAAGCTTGTTGAATTTACCCCAGGCGATGCTTCTAAGCAGTTCGGTATCAGTACCAATTTGGATCCTAAATAGGAAAACGCGCTCATCGAGTTCGTCTATGAGAACCGGGACATCTTTGCATGGAAACCTTCTGACATGTCGGGTGTACCGAGGGAACTCGCTGAGCACACTCTCAATATTGATCCAAAGTATAAGCCGGTCAGGCAGTTTCTCCGATGGTTCAACGAAGAGAGACGGAAAGCTATTGGGGAAGAGGTCGCCCGGCTCTTAGCGGCCGGGTTTATTGTTGAAGTTTTTCACCCGGAATGGTTGGCTAACCCAGTGCTTGTACTCAAGAAAAATGGCACTTGGCGGATGTGTGTGGATTACATGGACTTAAATAAAGCTTGTCCGGCTGATCCTTTTGCTCTCCCCCGTATTGATCAAATCATTGATGCTACGGCGGGTTGTGAACGTTTGAGTTTTTTGGATGCTTACTCTGGGTATCATCAGATCAAAATGGCAGTTAAGGACCAGGAGAAGATGGCTTTCATCACTCCATTTGGAGCCTTCTGTTATGTATCTATGTCGTTCGGGCTCAAGAGTGCTCATGCGACTTATCAGCGATGTGTGCAGAACTATCTACACGATCAAATCGGGCGTAACGTTCACGCTTATGTGGATGACATCGTGGTGAAGTCCAGAGAGAAGGAAACCTTGATATCTGATTTAAAGGAGACTTTTGATAATCTCCCGGTTTATAAGATGATGCTTAACCCGGCCAAGTGCGTGTTTGGCGTACCTGCAGGCAAGCTTTTGGGGGTTTTGGTCTCAAACCCGAGGCATCGAAGCTAATCCGGAGAAGATTACGGCGATTACCTCTTTGGCTAAACCAGCATGCATCAATGATGTTCAAAGATTGGCGGGTCGTGTTGCCGCTTTAAGCCGGTTCATAAGCCGGTTGGGCGAGACGGCCCTGCCACTGTATCAGATGATGAAGAAAACAGACACCTTTGTCTGGAGTGATGCTGCCAATGCTGCCTTTGAAGATTTGAAGAGATAGTTGTCAGAGCCGCCGGTCCTTGCGGCTCCCATTGACAAGGAGCCACTGCTGTTTTATGTGGCTGCTAATTCACGAGCCGTCAGTGTTGCCATTGTGGTAGAACGTAAGGAAGCTGGAAAGGAGCATCCGGTTCAACGGCCGGTTTATTACATCAGTGAGGTGCTCATTGAGTCTAAGCAAAGGTATCCGCATTGGCAGAAACTTGTTTATGGAGTGTTTATGGCCAACCGGAAGTTGAAGCAGTACTTTCAAAGTCACCCCATAACTGTGGTAAGTTCTGCCCCCTTGGGAGACATCATCCAGAATAGGGAGGCCACAGGACGAGTCACCAAGTGGGCTATCGAGCTTGGACCTCATGGTTTGAAATAAAAGCCGCATACTGCGATTAAATCTCAAGCCTTAGTGGACTTTATCAATGATTGGACAGAATTGCAGGCGCCTTGGGAGAAGCCGGATAACACATATTGGACTATTCATTTTGATGGGTCCAGACAGTTAGAAGGCTCGGGGGCTGGAGTTGTTTTGACCTCCCCTCGAGGTGACAAGTTTTGTTACGTGCTCCGGCTTATGTTTCCTTGTACTACTAATGCAGCTGAGTATGAGGCCTTACTCCATGGTCTCCGGATTGCCAAAGAGATGAATTTAAGCCGGGTAAGGTGCTTAGGTGACTTAGATCTCGTGGCCCAATAGGTATCAGGCAAATGGGACTCCAAGGATCCTCTCATGGCAGCTTATCGTCGTGAAGTAGATGTTGTGGCTGGGCATTTCAAGGGTTATCAAGTAGAACACATTGATCGAAGGAAGAATGAGGCGGCTGATGCTTTAAGCCGGCTGGGATCTCAACGTAAGCCAGTGCCACCTAACACCTTTCTCGATATTTTGCATAACCCTTCTGTCAAGGTGCCTACCAAGGAAGAACTAGCGGTGCCAGACCCGGTGGCTCAGCTGGTGGTGGCGCTTCACGTTATCCCGGATTGGACAGTGCCATATTTGGCCTATATGGCCTGGGGGAAGTTGCCGAAGGATGAGACTTTGGCGAGACAAATTGTCAGGCGGTCCAAATCCATGACGATTGTTAATGGTGAGTTGCATCATTGCAGTGTAACAGGGGCGTTTCAACGCTGTGTGTCGCCTGCGGAGGGACAAGAGATACTTCGTGAGATTCATGAAGGAGATTGTGGTCATCATGACGGCTCAAAATCTCTTGTGGCCAAGGCTTTCCGCCATGGTTTCTACTGGCTGACGGCTCATGCCGATGCGGAGGATCTGGTAAGTAAGTGTGACGGTTGTCAAAAGTTCTCACGACGAGCTCATGTGCCGGCTCAAGAATTGAGGATGATCCCAATCACTTGCCCGTTCGCGGTCTGGGGGCTTGACATGGTTGGGCCTTTCAAAAGGTCTAAGGATAAAAAGACACATCTACTGGTGGCAGTGGATAAGTTTACAAAGTGGGTTGAGGCAGAGCCAGTCAGTAAGTGTGATGCAGCCACGACGGTTCAGTTCATGAAAAAGGTGATCTTTCGTTTTGGTTTCCCACACAACATTATAACTGATAATGGCACTAATCTCTCCAAGGGAGCCATGGAAGAGTTTTGTCAGCGAGAACATATCCGGGTTGATGTGTCGGTTGTTGCTCATCCTCAATCCAATGGTCAAGCAGAAAGAGCTAATCAAGAGATCCTGAAGGGTATCAAGCCCCGACTCTTTGTCCCCTTACAACGAACTCCGGGTTGTTGGGTGGAGGAGTTACCTTCTGTGTTGTGGAGCATCAACACTATGCCTAACAGATCCACAGGCTACACACCTTTCTTTATGGTGTACGGTGCAGAGGCAGTTCTGCCAAGTGACATCCGACACGACTCACCTCGCGTGGCGGCTTATGTGGAGGCAGATAACGAAAAGGCTCGTCAAGATGCACTTGACTTGTTGGATGAGGAGCGAGACTTAGCAATAGCCCGATCGACGATTTACCAGCAAGACCTGCGCCGCTATCACAACCGCCGGGTTAGGAGCAGAACCTTTTAGGAAGGCGACTTAGTACTCCGGCTTATCCAGGATCAATCTGATATGCACAAGCTATCCCCGCCTTAGGAAGGACCCTTTGTGGTCAGCAAGAATCTGAACAACAGGTCATACTACCTCATTGATGTTCGAGAGCACAAAGACTCACGTAAGTCGGAGGAGGAGACCCGCCGGCCGTGGAATATCGCCCATCTTCGGCCTTACTATACTTGAGCCACCGGCTCTCAAGATGTATATATTTTGATGATGTACATATTATATACAACAATAAAGCAGGACCTCTGTCCTTTTTTCCTCAAAAATGTTTATATGTCTTCATTATCAGGTGGTGAAAACTACCAACAGGGAGTGGATCATATCTGAATCCGTCTTTCCCTTTGGTCCAGCTTATGATCATATCTGAATCCGGCCATGATCACTTGGGGGCTTCCTGTTCAAACATAGGTCGTATTCGAACCAAAGAGAACATAGCTGTCGATACCCACTTGATCGACATACTGCCAAACCTACTTGGGGGCTTCTTGATCATATTTGAATCACATCTTAACCCCTTTGGGTCTGACGTGGATCATATTCGAATCAGCGTCATTAAACAACTCTTATGGTCACTTGGGGGCTTCCTGTTCAAACATAGGTCGTATTCGAACCAAAGAGAACATAGCTGTCGATACCCACTTGATCGGCATCGCCAAAGCCACTGGGGGCTATATGATCGTATCCGAATCTTAGCTTAACCCCTTTGGAACGGTTTACTGATCGTATTCGAATCAGAAGCCTGTGAATGTTGTTTATTATCTATCATAAGCATAATTATTTTGACTATCTTAAGACCTTTTGGAAAGCATTATGAGATGGTTTTTGTCTCTTCCGGTTTAATTTTGGTCCCCCCAGGTTGTTAAGTACCAAGTGAATATCATGTAAGCAGGAAAAGATTATCAAAGGGATCGCAGATATGTTATTATGATTATGTTTAACAAAATGTAGTCGTAAACCGGCCTGTATATGATGTCTTTGGTTCGTGTTCCGGGTTATCAATACTTTATGTGACCCCCGACGCGATAAACCGCCAAGGGAATTCTGCTTGTTTTATGTGCAGGATAAGGCAAGCAATGTCAAGGAAATAAACGATCAACATAAGCTAGAAATATATAATAATGGCGACTTATAAAAGGTGTTAAGCGCTAGGAACTTGCGCAAAGGCATGACAGACATTGAGAAATTTTTTCTAATCTATTACAAGACTCCTCGAGTCTGAATAAATGAAGCATTGTTTTTTGCAAAACACCTGGCGATTCACTCCTTTGGCGGGCTCGAAGATTCTGGGTTATCCTTCTCCGCCTCTCCGTCGGTTGCTTTGTCCTGGAAGGTTGACGAGGCCCAGTCAATGCCACTCAAGGCTTCAAACTCAGCTTCATCATCTATTAAACCGACTGGGTCCACTTCAGGGGCAAAAGTATGCTTACGCGTTGGAGGGATCAGGCTGACTTGATCATATGGAGTGTTTGGAATTCTCCAGTTCTCACTGTAATAGCCCGGAGAGTACTTGGTGAGGTCAATATCGTTCCCAATAAGGGTCACCACGGGACGTATGACTTTGACACAGGCGGTGAAACCATGATCATCAAATACAATACCATCCTCCTTCAGACTTGGATATCCAAGAGCAAGGTCGGCCGGGTCTAGCTCGGGAAGCCATGCTTTTGCCCGACTCAATGCGGCTACAGCCCCAGCTCTTGAGGATGCCCGCCTTAAATCTTGGATCCGCTGAGGTAGCACAGCGAGGCACTTCAACACGTCTTGCAGAAGGTGTGGAGTGGTATTTGATAAAGCCACGACGGCCAAGGCACGTTGTGACCCGGTGTATAGCTGCTCCACTAGAGTGTAAACCGCCTTAAGTTTAATCAGCATGTTCTGCTTCAGGTTGGCGCTCCTGGGGCCTATGTTTACAAACATAAAGTGAGCCAGAAAATAGCAATTATAATAATCATCAAAGAAGAGTTTACAATGTTTGAGGTTATGTAAAGTAACTTACCAAAGATGGCTGAAACCATTTGAGATATCTGCCGTTTTAAGTCGGACAGCTCGGTTGTTGCTTCTGCAAGAGATGCTTCTGCTGTCTCGGCCCGGGTCACCAGTGAAGTTTTCTCATCAGCCCAGATTTTCTTCTCTGACTCAAAATTCTTCTTCAATTTCTCTTGTTCAGAGACACTGAATTCAAATTTGGAGTTGGCTTTTCGAGTTTCAAGTTCTTGAGTTTCCAGCCAGCTCTTCAGGACAGCAAGCTCCAACTCAAATTGACTTATGGCAGCCTGCATTGATACCGGGTTATGGTAAGGATCATGGTAAGGTAATGTAAAAGTCCCAAGTACTTTGCAAGCAAAAGTTCTTGACACTTGGGGGCTAATGTATGTTCATGAATTTTTTAAACCTACAAATCCGGATCATGCATATTAAGTCCCAAGCATTTTACAAGTAAAGATACTTGGCACTTGGGGGCTAATGTGTATTGCAAGTTCAAACTATCATGCTATAACCGGGTTAAATATTTTCTCTTTAAACCGGATAAACAACAGTAAGCAGATTTCTAAGTCTACAACATATTTATTCATAAGCAATAGACTTGGGGGCTCGTACAGTAAGTAAGATTCAGGAAAATAGCATGAATTATACCTCCGATTTGTGTTGTATTTGTTTCACCATGTCAATTTCCAGGTCACGACTGTTATGCACTTGATTCAGATAGCCTGAGACTATATCACCAATACTTAAGTGAGTATAGTCGGTAATGTCCAGCTTGGCCTTTCAGCGTTCAATGAGTTCTTGGCAGTGCATTTGGCAAGGACAGTCGGCCGCCCTGGTTCAACAAACTGGCTTTTCAAAATCTCAACTTCTGGATCATTCGTCTTGACCGGGCTAGGAGCTTCCGGATCATCAGAGCTATTGAGAGTCTCTTCGGCAGGTGGGTTAGAGGTTGGCACTGGAATATCAGAGGCCGGTTCAGGTGGCGGTTGATGAGAGGAACTATTAGGAGTAGACATGTCAGGCACTATTTCAATCACGGCCGGGGTTTGGGATGGTTTATTCTTCTTTGCCCTCTTACTGGGCTTCACTTGCATACTGTTAATAAGGGTAGAGGGATGAGTACAAAAGCATGAGTAAGGTAAAGATTAAGGTACGCAAAAGTGACATTACCCGGGGGCGGTTTTGAAAGCCGGCATGTTTGATTGCATAGACTCACCGGAGGAAGGAGAAGAATCCTGATAATTGGAGTCAGATGAATTGAGAGGTTGACGAATTAAACCCGCCAAGGGTAAAACAAAACATAAATCGGAGATAACCTCATTCCGACGCTTCCTAGTTACATCAGGTAAGCTGGAGGAGAGTTCTGCATCCTTGCTGGTCCGGGTCTGCCTCCGGTTTTCAAGTTGTTGTTGCTTCAAAAGAAATTGAGGATCTTGATAAGCTAGAGGATGTGAAAATCTTACTTTCCGGGTCACCCTTCGGATTTTTTGCTTTGGCAAAGGCTCTGAGTCAGAGGAGATTATAGTTACCTCTTCGTCATCCGCTTGGCTGTTCCCTGTATCCTCCTGAAGGGATAGAATGTCAGTCAAGTAATGACAAAGGAATTAATAAAATTTAAAGGTTACCTCTTCATCATCCGAAGAAGTATCATCCAATTTGAATAAGTCGGAGGCGCTGGGTTACTTCTTCTTTGAGGTTCCTGTCATGGCGGCTTTCCTTTCGGTTTTCTTGGCTGCCCTGGCTTGTTTGGCAGCCTCATGGTCATATTTGACCTTCCAGAAGTTGTTGTTGGCCTGTGGAAAAGGATAAGGAATTATGAGTACAAATAAGGTATAACATAGCAAAGAGTATTTATTAAGATTGATAACTCACTGCACTGGCCGGGTTCTTCTTGTAGAAGGGAAGTAAGCTGAAGGTATTACTAGTTACAGTGCCCTCCTTCAGCAGCGACTGGGTCATAGCATCCACCACATCATCTGGTAAGTCGTCAGGACTATGATGCAGTGGATCATCTTTTTCGCCTGTGTAAGTACACATTAAGCTAGAACGGCGGCTTAATGGAAGTACTCGCCAAGTGACCCAGACTCGGACCAGATCGATGCCGTTGAAACCGTTTTCCAAAAGAGCTTTGATCTTCTTGATGGTGGGATTGAGAGGCAGACGCTCGACAACCGTCAGTTTGTCCGCTAGAGGATGGTTGGACTCAAGGCGCAGGGCGCGGAAGCCGGGGAGAGGGCTCTCATCAGCTGATGAAGTATCCTGACAATAGAACCACGTCTGGTTCCAATCTTTTGGATGACTCGGCAGTTCAGCGTAAGGAAAAAGGCAATCTCTCCGCCGCTGAATTGAAATGCCGCCAAGCTTAAGACTAGGCCCGTTGGCATGTTCATTCTGCCGATTCAAGTAGAAAAGCTCTCTGAACAATAGCAGACTTGGCTCCTCTCCCAGGTACACCTCGCAGAAGACTTGGAAATTGCAAATATTTGACACGGAATTGGGTCCAATGTCTTGAGGTCTAAGATCAAAGAAATTCAAAACCTCCCTGAAGAATTTTGAGCCGGGCGGAGCGAATCCCCGGTTCATATGGTCCGTAAAAATTATTACCTCCCCTTCTTTGGGTTGAGGCCTCTCTTCAGACGGGTCAGGGGCACGATAAGACATAACCTCCTTTTTTGGCAGATGGACAGACTTCACGAATTCAGACAGTTTACTCTTAGTAACTATGGATGGGACCCAATTGCAGATCACAGTGGCCTTGGTTGCCTTAGGTGCCATGACAACAGTTGGCCTATGACAAAATAAGAAGTTCCGGTTCAATTTTAACCCGGGAGAAAATATCTTAATTATTCAAGGTGGCGGCTTAAGAAGGGGCCTAATGATATAAGGATAACTATGCAACAGTATTTAAGCAACTACATGTGTCAAAAGCAGTTCAAACTTCTTAAGGTCATGAGAAGCAAGCAAGGCTCACAGATCAGTGTCATTTATTTAAGCCGGTTACATGGACAACTGTGTTTAAGTGTATTCAATAGAAGTAGTTTTCCAGGTGATACAAACAGGTTTCATAATCTACCACTATTATTTGAGATCAATAAGCTGTTCAAGTTGTTCTACCTCAATGATTTTGGTGTATTGAAGACTTATAGGTTAAGGGACTAATGCGTTTGTGAGTGTACACAGGTCTATAAGTCTATGAGGAGTTTGATATTTACAGAGAAAGTCGACCCCTAAAAATGAAGTTCTTCGACTGAAGACTTTGGATTTCTGAAGACTTTCTGAAGACTTTGAAAGTGAAGAAATTGGTGTGACCTTGAAGACTTGGCAATCATTCGAGGAACATGAAGCGTGAAGACTTTTGTTTTCATAGTTTCATTTTCTATTTATTGAGTCGTAGGAAACACCGTACTGTTAAAGGGGGTCGAGGAAATACTAAGGAAAACTTTCCATGTGATTCTCAACTCAAAATCCTACACCTACCAATCCCTTCGAGTGAAGCCATTGGAAATCTCATACAGTTCAGTCATATTCTTCAGTGACAGAGATGAAGTTCTTCTAGTCTCTGAGGAATTTGGTCTGACTGAGGAGTTAGGAATTCGCCAGTGCGGATTGCCTACACAGTGAGGAACATGATAGCCCTGAGGAATTTGAGAGTCAAAATTCTGACCGTTGTTGTGCTCTATGCCAACTGTCCCAAAATATCTACCCACCTAACGGTCATATCAATTAAAGGGCATTTATGTCTTATCATGTCGGGCTGCTCCCTAGGCTATAAATAGCCGCCCCCTACAACCACTAGTTGGTTGGCTTCTCTGAGAGAACCTGACACTTGTCATTTGAGAGCATCCCATCCTCCGAGGACTTTGAGCAAAAATCATCAAGTGAGGAAAACCCAAACCCAAACACCTTCCAACCCAAAGTGATTGAGCATCATTGAAGAGATTGATCCTGTGTGGATCCGACGCTTGTTACCTTTGAAGACTGTGCTTCTTCCAGACGGTTAGGCGTCAAGGTCTAGAGCATCCAAGAGGAATTGTGGATCACCGAGTGACCTAGTCTGTGAAGGTTTGGAAGTCACCTGAAGACTTACCACGAGTGATTAGGCAAGGTCTGTGTGACCTTAGCTCAAGGAGAATACGGTGAGGACTGTGTGTCCGGGACTGTGTGTCCTCGAGTTTAAATACTCAGCCGCTCCAACCAGATGTACAACTGAGACAGCAGTTGGAACTGGTCTACCAAATCATTGTCTTCACCAAGCTTACTGGTTCTATTTCCTCAACTCTTTCATTTCCTCATTTCAGTTGTTGTGTGCTTGTTCATATCTGTTTGAAGACTTTGACTAAAGACTGTCTCAATTTCCTCAGTTCAATTTCTTCAGTCTGTCCGTCCTCATCCTGTACTATCATGTGTTTACGCTTTCTGTACTCTGTGCTTGTCTTCATTTCATCATGATGACTATGCGTGTGTACTGTTATGTTTACTTTTGAGTACTCATACCGCTGCAAGTAGTTCTTTGCTAAGGAATTTCCTCACCAGCAAATTCCTCAGTGAAGAATTCATAAAAATCGCCTATTCACCCCCTCTAGTCGATATAACACACTTTCAATTGGCATCAGAGCGAGGTACTCCCTTGATCTGTGTGATTTTGGTTTAACCGCCTGGAGTTTTAGTTATGTAGACCACAGGTATGATCAAGGTCTCTGCTGGGTGTCCTACCTTCGATGGAACGGACTACCCCTACTGGAAGAATAAGATGCGAATGCATCTTGAGGCAATTGATAACGATCTCTGGTATGATGTGAAAAATGGTGTTCCCTCAGTCACACCTTCTCTAAATGCTACTGATGTGAAGAGATTCAAGCAACTCGATTCTCAAGCGAAGAATATCATTTGTGGCCATCTGAGCAAAGGCCAGTATGGAAGAGTGAGTGCTTTGGAAACTGCTAAGCTTATCTGGGATAGGCTGTCCAAAGTGAATGAAGGAGTCTCAACTCAACGTGACTCTCGCATTGACGTTCTTCGCAATCTCTTCAACCGCTTCAAAAGACTCGACAATGAAAATGTTCAGCAAACCTTCGATCGCCTCACTGACATCTCAAATGAGCTTCAAGCGCTTGGCGCCACTGACATCACCGACCATGAGGTGGTGAAGAAATTGCTGAGATCACTCAATTCTTCATTTGATACTCTAGCACTGATGATTCAAGAACATGCTGATTACAAGTCACTTGATCCCGCTGATATCCTCGAGAGGCTAAATACTCATGAGTTCCAGCTTGCTGAGAAGAGAGATCTCTATGGTTCGAGCTATGGCAGATCACGTGCTCTGAAGGCCAAGGCAGTCTCTGAATCTAAAGATGAGGACTCTGCTAGCAGCCTTGGTGATCCTGAAGAACTGAGCCAGGAACTAGCACTGCTCGTGAAGAAATGTCAGAAGTTCTCGAAACGTGGTCGCTTTGGAAAATCCTCAAGGAGAAATGATTCCTCATCCAGTGACTACAAGAAGAGACTATGCCACAAATGCAAGAAACCTTGTCACTACATCCAAGATTGTCCTCAGTGGGATAAGGAATCAAAGAAGAAGAAATACAAGGACTACAGTTCTGATGACGCAAAGAAGAAGAAGAAATCTTCAAAGTCTTCATCATAAAAATCCTCGAAGTCTTCATCTCACAAGAAGAGCAGCTCCAAGAAGGATCGGACATTAATTGGCAAGGAAATGGACTCTGAGGCTGAATCTGAGGAACATGAGGACGAGGAGGCATCTAAGGAGTCCGAGTCTGGTGTGGCGAGCCTAGCTCTCGCTACTGCATTCGTCAACAAGTCTATCTTCAACTCTGAAGAAAATGGCATCACCAACAAGGTTGATGAAGATAATGATGACTATGCTCCCACCTATTGCTTCATGGCAAAGGGTGCCAAGGTAACTAAATACACCTCCTCTGAATCTAGTGAGGATGAATCTGATGAAAACCTCAAGCCCATCTACTCTAAACTTGCTAAGATTGCTGCAAAACAACAAAAGGCTTTTGAAAAGGTTCAAAACATGCTAGATAAAAGTGATGATATGTTGGGTGAAGAAATGGATCGCACTAAAACCTTGACTAAAAATCTTCAGAGACTTCAACCCAAGTTTGACAACCTTCAAGGTCATCATAACACTCTCTTATCTGATCACGAGAAGCTTTCTTATGAATTTCTTGAAAGAAAGCAAGATCTTGAGAAGCTAAGAGTGAGTTATGAATATCTTTAGAAGGAGCGCGATTCATTACTAGCTCAACAAATCAGCGCTACTCAGAAAGAATTTGTTCCTCCATGTCTGAAGTGCATTGAACGTGAAACTGCTAATTCTTCACCTGAATGTTCAAATGCTTCTAATGCTACAAAATCTTCATCTGTCTCTGCTATGACTAATTCCTCATCTGAGGACATTGCTAGTATCACTAATGATGCATGGTTGAAGGAATTGTACATGACAGGCATGTACAAAAGCCTCAAAGGGCATCAGACTCTTTGTGATGTGCTCAAAAGGCAGATCCTCAACAGGAACCCTAGGAAAGAGGGTATTGCCTTTGATAGGAAACTCAATGCTAATGGAACATATTGGAAGCCTGAGCAGTACCCCAAAACCTCATGGGTTGCTGCAAAGGGACCTCTAGTTGATCCATCCAATTTATCTGGCTTTACATGTGAATCTCCTCATTCTTCTGATGAGTCATTTGACTCCAACTATAAACTCTTCAAAAATCAGAATGGTGAAGTATTTGCTAGATATGTTGGCACTAACTGCAGGAACGGTCCCCCTATGAAGAAAATCTGGGTTCCTAAAAGTTGCCTTGAAAGTCTTCAGGTGAATGTCCTCATGACACCACCTGTGAAGAACAGGAACTCCAGATCAAAGTCCTCATATGGACCAAATTCCTTACATGGATCAAATTCCTCAAAAGGATCAAAGTCCTCATATGACCATCATCGTGTTAACCCCTCTGTTTCGCAGGATAGAGCTAAGGGCTATGAATATGAGCATTATTCTTCTAATCATTATGTTCATAAGTCCTCGAAGAATTTCTCTGCTTATTCATATGCTTATCCTAACCCCTCTCATGTGAAACGAAGTGGACTCTTCTATGCCACCTTTCTCATATGGTGCTCGCAGAGTGATGAATTCTTTGCCACCCCTTCAGATGTGGGTGGTGAAGAAAAAGAACTAATCTCCTATGTAGGGTCAGGTCTCCAGATGTGCTCAAAACGTCTGAAGAATTTGCTGGAGACCTAAGCATTGCTTGAAAGGACGCAAGCTAATCATGAAGAAATGAACCCTCATTTCTCATGTCCTCAACTGTTTATCTGTTCTATTGCTCAATGAAATTGACCTGATGATATTGATATCATATTCTTCACTCATGAAGTATATGAGTTCGTAAGTTGCACTAATTCATCTGCAGGATGATCAACCCAAAGCCAATGAGTGGGTACTCGATAGTGGATGTACGAATCACATGACTGGTGACAAGAATCTATTGATGGATACTCCTTTATCACCGTCGCATCTGAAGCATATCATCTTCGCTAAGAATGGCAAAAGTCAGGTATTGGGTCTAGGTAAGGTTGCGATCTCAAAGGATCGACACATGGACAAAGCCATGCTTGTCGAATCCTTAGGATACAACCTCGTGTATGTCTCAATGCTTTGTGATCTCGATATGGTTGTTGTGTTTGGCAAATATCATTGTGTTGTGATCATGGAAGCTGACAATTCCAAAGTCTTCGAAGGCTTTAGGAGAGGAGACTTGTACATTGTTGATTTCTCTACAGGACCACAACCAGCCGTATGCCTACTTGCAAAAGCTTCAGAAGGCTGGCTATGGCATCGACGACTTGGTCATGCTGGCATGAGGAATTTGCACACGCTCGCGAAGAAGAAGCATGTCATTGGCATTGAGAATGTCAAATTCCTCAAGGATCACTTATGCAGAGCATGTGAAGCTGGAAAGATGACAAAGGCCAAGCATCCAACGAAGACTATCATGACTACCACTCAACCATTTGAATTGCTTCACATGGATCTCTTTGGTCCTAATCATTATTCTGCTGTTACAAATGATGCATCTCTATATGCTTTGTTATTGTTGATGATTATTCTCGTTACACATGGGTGCACATTGTCACTTACAAACATGAGGTGCAGGAAGTCTTCAAATGATTTTCCTCGAGGGCTTCAACCAACTTTGGTGTGAAGATCAAGCACATCAGAAGTGACAATGGGACTGAGTTCAAGAATTCCGGTCTTGATGACTATCTTGATGAACTTGGTATTACTCATGAGTTATCTGCTCCTTATACTCCTCAGCGGAATGGCGTCGTGGAGCGCAAGAACAGAACTCTTGTTGAGATGGCTCGCACTATGCTTGATGAATACAAGACGCCTCGTCGTTTATGGATTGAGGAAATTGATATTGCGTGCCACATCATCAACAGAGTATATCTTCACAAATTCTTCAAGAAGACTGCTTATGAACTCCTCACTGACAAGAAACCCAATGTGAGTTACTTCAAAGTCTTCGGTGCTAAATGTTGGATTAGAGATCCTCATCACAATTCTAAATTTGCATCGAGCACATGAGGGTTTTATGCTTGGTTACGGAAAGGACTCGCACACCTACAAAGTCTTCAACAACGTTCTCCACAAGGTTGTTGAAACTGTAGATGTGCGGTTTGATGAAACTAATGGCTTGCAAAGAGAGCACCTACCTTCTGTGCTAGATGAACCAGCACTTGAGGATCTATCAAGTTCAAGGCTACTGAGGATGTCATTCCTACCAAAGAATCTGCTGAAGAATTCATTCCAGAACGTGAAGAACGTCGAGCTGGGGCACCTGAAGAAAATGGTGCTGAGGAAAATGCTCCTGAAGAAAATGCATATCAAATTCCTCGAAGACAACCTGCTCATCCTCGCATTGCAAATGAAGTGCAAGTCGAGAAGATCATCGATGACATTGAAGCACCAGGTCCTCTCACACGCTCAAAAGCTTCACATTTGTCTAACTTTTATGGGCACTTTGCTTTTGTCTCTATCACAGAGCCCACTAAGGTAGATGAAGCATTTCTGGAGTCTGAGTGGATTCAAGCTATGCAAGATGAATTACATCAGTTCGAGCTCAACAATGTTTGGGAACTGGTCAAAGGTCCAGATCCTCGCAAGCAAAACATTATTGGCACAAAGTGGATCTACCGCAACAAGCAAGATGAAAATGGCCTTGTGGTGAGGAATAAGGCACGGCTTTGTAGCTCAAGGCTACACACAGGTTGAAGGAATTGATTTCGATGAAACTTTTGCACTTGTTGCTAGACTTGAGGCCATTCGCATATTACTTGCTTATGCTAACCATCATGATATTATCTTACAACAAATGGATGTGAAAAGTGCATTCCTCAATGGTAAGCTTGAGGAAGAAGTATATGTTGCTCAACCCCTAGGTTTTGAAGATCCAAAGCATCCTGACAAAGTCTTCAGACTCAATGGCCTCAAGCAGGCCCCTCGGGCGTGGTATGATACTTTGAAGGAATTCCTCATGAAGAAAGGCTTCAAACCCGGTTCACTCGACCCAACTCTTTTCACTAAATCTTATGATGGTGAATTGTTTGTGTGCCAAATTTATGTTGATGGTATCATTTTTGGCTGTACTGACCAACGTTATAGTGATGAATTTGCCTATATGATGAGTGAAGAATATCAAATGTCTATGATGGGAGAATTGAAATTCTTTTTAGGTCTTCAAATTCGTCAACAGCGCAATAGCATATTCATATCTCAGGAGAAATACCTCAAGGACGTATTGAGGAAATTCGGCATGCAAGATTGCAAAGGGGTCAAAATTCCAATGCCCACAAATGGTCATCTATGCACTGATGAAAATGGTAAAGACTTTGATCAAAAGGTATACCGCTCCATGATTGTCTCTTTATTGTACCTATGTGCATCTAGGCCAAATATTATGCATAGTGTTTGCATGTGTGCCCGTTTTCAAGCTACACCGAAGGAATCACACCACAAGGCTGTGAAGCATATTATTTAATATCTAGCTCACACACCAACACTTGGATTATGGTATCCCAAGGGCTCTTCATTTGATCTTATTGGATATTTAGACTCTGACTATGCTGGTGACCGTGTGGACCGCAAGTCAACATCAAGCACATGCCATTTCCTCGGACAATCTTTGGTCTGTTGGTCCTCAAAGAAATAGAACTACGTATCACTCTCCACTGCACAAGCTGAGTACATTGCCACTGGATCGTGCTGTGCTCAATTACTATGGATGAAGCAAACCCTCAAGGACTATGGCATCAATGTGAAGAATGTGCCTCTCTACTACGAGAATGAGAGTGCTATCAAGATTGCTCATAACCCAGTTCAGCACTTGAAGACCAAGCACATCCAGATTCGTCATCATTTTCTTCGTGATCATGTGTTGAAGAGTGAAATCTCCATCGACCACGCAAGCACTGAAGACCAGCTGGCCGATATCTTCACTAAGCCCTTGGATGAGAAGAGATTTAGCAAGTTGCGGCATGAGCTAAATATCCTAGAATCTTCGAATGTTCTCTGAAATGGACACTCATCCTAACACTAATGCTAACTTGATGACTTAGATGCGCAACACACAAAGTAACGTTTTTATTCAACCAATGAAGACTAACCCTCTAAGTGTGAAGAAATTAATGAAGAAATTGATTCTCAGAGCCCTACGACAATTGTACGTGGTGTCTGAAATCAGCTTTCTTATACGATGGGTTACGCCACCAACCAAAGTTGAAAATCTTCAATTTGAGTTTTGCTTCGTTTTTGAAATTCCTCAGTTTTTCAAATTCTTCAACTTTGCATTGTCTTCACCCTTTCCGGCGTTGTTCTTCATTTGAATATATATATATATATATATATATATATATATATATATATATGAGTTTATGTCCTCTAAAGCATTCACTTATTGCTAATTCTTCAAGTTGATTTTTCTGCTAAGTGAATGTGATCGGACCCTTCCCCTTCTATGCTAAACTCAATCCAGTCTGTTCACAAATTCTTCATGTGTGTTCTATTTGAAACTCGTTTAAAATCTTCACTGTGTCCTTGACAGCTAAAGAAATTGCGAACGGAACTTTTAACTTATCTTATCTGAATTTTCGGCTTTGCCGCTCAAACGGTTCCGCATCCCACGACAAATACTTATCTATTCACCCACGATCCTACACGATCGCCACCTCTCAGTACGTGGGTGACACGTGTCAAGCGAATGAGAAGGACCAGGGGCACGTTCGTCTGAATTCTTTGGGCGCATAGTTTTTCACTCCCACTATAAATACCCCTGCCTATTCCTCACTTCGTTTTTACTCCGCTCGCTCTCACTCTCGCTCGAGCTTCTCAAACTGTAGCGCTGCCGCTACTTCATCGCTGCAGGTGAGGAAGAGCTTCACTGCCTCGACCTCATCGCCGTCGTACTCGTGCCGGTTGCGGATTTATTCACTCCGCCGCCGCCGTAGCTATCTTCCTTTGCCGAGTTAGGGCGTGGAAGATCTGAACTGACAAACTTCACATCTACATTTATCAATTCGTCGTGTTATTCATCAAGGGTAATTAAAAGTTACTTTTACTGCCCTCTTTAATTCAATTGTTTTCTTGAAAATCTTCAAAGGTGTTTATTCTTCAAATCTTCACACACTGAACACCTCACATGTCATCTGCTCTTGATTCGTTTCTCTAAGCTATGATCTTCTTCAAGATTCCTAAATTGTGTGGATTTTCAATCTATACAACTCTGGAACCTAAGATAAAGAACGCTTAGTGAAATTCTTCAAGACTCATTTGGTCAAATTCCTCAAACCTATTCTTTTTGAAAAATCCTTCTGAGAACGTATATGACCTCTCCAAATTCCTCGCAACTATACTCTGTTCACATGTACAAATGTCCGCTGCTGAATCACTAGGTTCTCATCAACTTAACTCATTTGCAGCATTCCTCGAAGAAAAGTTGCACACCTCTTCAAAAACCTCAGTTTTTTATATTCCTCAGCTGAAGAAAATGGCTGAAGGTAAGAAGCCACAAAAGGGAGGAAAGAGGCCTGAGGTCAACATGGCATTTGAGATCCCTGATGATACTTATGCTGGATATTGCTGAAAGTGTGTTATATCGACTAAAGGGGGGTGAATAGGCGATTTTTATGAATTCTTCACTGAGGAATTTGCCGGTGAGGAAATTCCTTAGCGAAGAACTACTTGCAGTGGAATAAGTACTCAGAGGTAAGCATGACAGAATACACACATAGTCATGATGATGAAATGAAGACAAACACAGAGTACAGAAAGCGTAAACATAGGATAGCACAAGATGAAGACAAACAGACTGAAGAAATTGAACTGAGGAAATTGAGAAAGTCTTTAGTCAAAGTCTTCAAACACAGATATGATCAATCACTCAACACAGTAATGAAGAAATGAAAGAGTTGAGGAAATAGAACCCGTAAGGTTGGTGAAGACAATGATTTGGTAGACCAGTTCCAACTGCTGTCTCAGTTGTACGTCTGGTTGGAGCGGCTGAGTATTTAAACTCGAGGACACACAGTCCCGGACACCCAGTCGCTGAGCACGCAGCTCAGGACACCAAGTCCTCACCGTATTCTCCTTGAACTAAGGTCACACAGACCTCGTCCAATCACTCGTGGTAAGTCTTCAGGCGACTTCCAAACCTTCACAGACTTCGGTCACTTGGCGATCCACAATTCCTCTTGGATGCTCTAGACCATGACGCCTAACCGTCTGGAAGAAGCACAGTCTTCAAAGGTAACAAGCATCGGATCCACGCATGATCAATCTCTTTAGTGATGCTCAATCACTTTGGGTTTGTTGGTGTTTGGGTTTGGGTTTTTCCTCACTCGATGATTTTCGCTCAAAGTCCTCGGAGGATGGGTTGCTCTCAAATGACAAGTGTCAGTTTCTCTCGGAGCAGCCAACCAGCTAGTGGTTGTAGGGGGCGGCTATTTATAGCCTAGGGAGCAGCCCGACATGATAAGACATAAATGCCCTTCGATGATATGACCGTTAGGTGGATAAGATATTTTGGGACAGCTGGTGCGCAGCACAGCAACGGTCGGAATTTTGACTCCCAAATTCCTCAGGGCTATCATGTTCCTCACTGTGTAGGCAATCCGCACTGGCGAATTCCTAACTCCTCAGTCAGAACAAATTCCTCAGCGACCAGAAGAACTTCGTCTCTGTCACTGAAGAAATTGACTGAACTGTATGAGATTTCCAATGGCTTCACTCGAAGGGATTGGTAGGTGTAGGATTTTGAGTTGAGCATCACATGGAAATTTTTCCTTAGTATTTCCTCGACCCCCTTTAACAGTACGGTGTTTCCTATGACTCAAGAAGGAGAAAAACAAAACTATGAAAACGAAAGTCTTCAAGCTTCATATTCCTTGCATGAATATCAAGTCTTCACGGACACACCAATTTCTTCACTTTCAAATTCTTCATGAAAGTCTTCAGGAATACCAAAATCTTTAGTCGAAGATATTCATTTTTAGGGGTCGACTTTCTCTGTAAATATCAAACTCCTCATAGACTTATAGACCTGTGTACACTCATAAACACATTAGTCCCTTAACCTATAAGTCTTCAATACACCAAAATCACTAAGGGGCACTAGATGCACTTACAATCTCCCCCTTTTTGGTGACTGATGACAATATAGGTTAAGTTTTCAACGGGGATAAACATATGAAGTGTAAGTACTGATATTGAGGAATTTGATTGCAAGATATAGAAGAACTCCCCTGAAGATGTGCATAATGAGGAATTTGCTTTTGAAGCAATGCACACTTGAAGAGTTGAATCATGGAGATCTCCCCCTATATCTTGTAATTCATAGATGCATTTGACATATAATATGAAGAATTTGAAATGCATGATGAAATATGGTGCCTGAAGAAATTCAGCATGTGTGCAATAATATTAACAAGGAACAAGCATGCAGAATAACGCATCAAAAGTATCAGAGTACAGTGCATCAAAAGTATCAGAGCACCATCGGGTTTAAGATTACAACTCGATCCAATAAAAGTTTTAGAAGAGCGAGAGTTGTAACTTAGCAAAAAAACGCCCATATAACAGATCCGCTTGAAGACTAACTCAGATTTCTCCCCCTTTGTCATCAAATGACCAAAAGGATCGAAACTGAGGACTAACGCCCCTGAAGAATATCAAGTTGATGGAGGAGCATCAGCGTTGTTGGGGTCGGTTGTCGTAGTAGGGCCTGCCGCAGTGTCGTCCAAGTCTTCATTTTCATCAGTGTCGCGTGATGAAGAATAGGAGCTGGCCACCAAGGAAGGAACCTTGACCTTCTTGAATTTCTTCGGTGGAGGTGCAGACCAGTCAAATTCTTCCTTGAGACCCATCTCTTCAGATCTTCGGCGCTGTAGACATGAGATAGAACAACCAAGGTATGGTTGAGGGTTTCATGGAGGTAGTAGAGGTTTTTCTTCACTGCATTGTGTGTTGAGGTCATGTTGTGAAGAATTGAACCAAACTGACGCTTGACCCATTTATGATTGCGATCAACTTTCTGATGAAGACTGAGGAGTAACTCACGATCAGTCATCACCCTAGGAGCTGTGGCTTGAGGAATTTGCTTGGCAGAGGTGTTGGCGGCAGAGTCATGTGTGGCAGAGTCATCATTGGTGGAGTAGGATGCAACCTTTCGAAATTGACCATCCAATGGACGAATGCCTTCATCTATTACAGCAGTTGCCTTGCCTTTGTCATCAGCTGAGGAAAATGTCCGTTTGAGGACTTCAATTGGAGGCAAGTAGCTGCCGTGGTTCAGAGTATCAGCCTTGTAATTGAGTGAAGACCTTGTCATGATGAACTTCACAATCCATGGTGCATAAGGCTTCGGCTCAAATGGTGACATAGCAATATCCACCAGAGTCCTCATGAAGAAATCATGGAAGTTGATGGGAACGCCATGAATGATATTGAAAAGCATATTCTTCATGATGCCAACGACTTCTTCATCATTTGAGTCGTGGCCTTTGATAGGACTCATTGTCTTCGTCAGAATGCGATAGACAGTCCGTGGCACATACAGTAATTCCTTGACAAGGAATTTGGTTCGAGGGGCTTGCCCTGGCTTCAAGGGCTTCAACAGCACTTGCATGTAACGATTTGTAAGCTCAGGTTCGTTGTAGATGCAACGAGCACCTTCAAGGGGAGGACTGAGTGGGAGGGCACGAAGCAATTCAGTTGCTGGTGCCTTGTAGTGAGTATTTTTTGACATCCAGTCCAGCACACATGAGTTCACATCTTCAGGATTTCCTGTGACGTGCAGCGTTGCATAGAATTGAAGAATGAGTTCTTCATTCCAATCACAGATGTCAGTGCAGAAATTCAGCAATCCAGCATCGTGAAGAACACTAAGGAATGGCTCGAAGCCTGGCATAGATTCCATATCCACGTGAGGAATGTGTTCATGATCGAAGACTTTGTCTTTGTTAAATAGCATTGAGGAATAGAAATTGGCTTGACTAGCAGTCCAGAAACGCCTCTTCCTTATGCGAGCAGAATCATAGGGATTGTAGTCTATGAAGAACACATGCTCGTTGAAGAAATCTTCAACCTTGAACTTTTGCTTTTTTGAGAATGGATCCTTTGGCTTGGGCAGAGGAGTGTTAGTGAGTTGCAACACAACCTCAGGAATCGCAATCTCCGGTTCTTCAGGCTGAGGAATTTCTGGTTCCTCTGCAGTGGCAGTCTGCGTGTTCAAAAGATCAGCAGCAGCAGGTTCTTCAGCACTAGTGGCTGGAATTTCTTCATGCGCAGACGAGGTGGGATGAGTTTCTTTAGAGCCCATTTGAACGGTCGGTGCAGGGGACTGATGTATTTGTTGTATTGGGGTGAAGAGTGGAGAATTGGGATGCTGACTTTCCCAAAAGTCATCATTCATCACAGGCGTAGTGCATCCAATATCCACGTCTTCATCTTCAATTTCTTCAACGCCAGCCTCTTCAGCTGTGAACTGAGGCATTGGCGAGGAAGCAACAGGCGTTGAAGGGATCGCATCCACTTCAATTTCTTCATGAATCTGCTCTGACGAAGCAACAGAATGATTTTCTTCATCAGATCCGCTAGGGATCACATATTCTTCACCAAAAGGAACAAGGTCCTTTGATGGCATGGTGGAAATCGGAACAACATCAATTGGATTTTCAAGTGAGCTGGTCATAGGCTTCATTTTCTTTGGAGCTGAAGAATCTGAAGTAGACGATGCTTTCCTTTTCTTCACTGCAGCTCTCTCAATAGCCTTGCTCTTCCTCACATCTGATGCAGATGGAAGGGTAGGAGTTGGTGTAGGCGCAGGAGGAGCTGAGGAATCTGTTTGAATTTCCTCAGGCGCAACTGATGCAGTTGCCCTGACTTCTTTATTTTATTTAGGCGCACCACTAGTGGATGCCCTGGCAATGTCTTCAGCGGCTGGAATGGAGTCATTAGCCCTGGAACTAGCATTTTCATCAGCAGCCTGAAAGTCATCAGTGGTGCTGGCATGTTCTTCAGTTTGCTGAGTAGAAGCTTCAGCTTGAGGAATTTCTTGTTGCAATGGGGCTGCAACATTGGTGAACTTCTCAGTCAGTTTAACGAACCTGACTTTGGCTCCTTGCCAATCAGCATAATAAGCATTGAAATTATCGCTGAGGGCTTTGATTTCAGACTAGATCTTGAGGAGTTCATCAGTTGTCATTTTGACAATGTTTTTCCTTAGGAACTTCTCTTTCCTAAACTGAGCCTTCTTGATTTGTCTAGCCTTCTCAAATTTCCATTTCTCTTCAGTGATGAAATGGGTCAGCATGTGACTTTGGCCAGGAGTCAAATGAAAATCAGGCATAGGAGTGTTTGGGTCCTTGTGCTAAAGATCAGTGTAGTCGAGGATCGCCTTTGGATCCAAAAGCAGTGGCACATTTGTGCCTTTGGCTCTAGCGGCCCTTTCTTGCCTGTCTCTGATGATTTCTGCAAGTTCATCATCATCAGCTTCATCGCCAGATGGCACTTGGAAGGCAACCTGTTTCTTCTTCAGATTTGGCCGAGGACCTCGACCAACTGTTGCTTTTGTCTTCAGCAGAGTGGGGCCTGATGAAGAATTTGGTGCAGCTGAGGAACTCGCTGAGACACCAGAGGTAATTGAGATGCCTGCAGTCCTTTGGCACGTGGCCAGATGTACAGGTGTTGAGGACTTTGCCAGAGCAACAGAGGACTTTGGAGGAGGAGCTGAGGACTTTGGAGGAGCAGGAGCAGCATGAGGAACTGGTCGTGAGGGCTTTGAAGATTCTGGCCATGAGGGCACAGTTGGTGAAGCACTTGGTTTGTGAGCGGGCTTGTTTCCCATTGATTTTCTAGGCCTGACAGAGGCCTTAGTGGCAGCAGCAGTAGCAGAGTCTTCATTGAATTTCCTCACTGCTTCTTTGGCTTGTCTTGCCAACTTGGCTTGGCGTTTGGCCCATTCTTGAGGGAAATCCTCACCACGCTTGATGCTGGTGGGGTCAGCTTCTTCGCCAGGTGCCAATGGAGCTCTTGGGCATGGAGGATTTAGTGTGAATTTCTTCATATACTTTGGAGTTACATATCTGTACTCCCTCCATTCTCTTGCCCATCTCCTTTCAATCCTCTGCATGCGCACCTTGCGCTGATTTTTGTTTTCCTTTCCGAACTTAGCCTCATCAGGTGTGCAATAGTCAGCATAGATGTCCTCAGGTATTTCAAACGCAGTCGTGACCTCAGGCCTCTTTCCTCCTTTCTGTGGTTTCTTACCGTCTGCCATATTCTTCAGTTGAGGGATTTGAACAATCGAATTCTCTGAAGAAGTATGCAACTTTTCTTCGAGGAACGCTGCAAATGAGTTAAGTTTATGAGAATCTAGTGATTCAGCAGCGGACATGAGTACCTGTGAACAGAGTATAGTTGCGAGGAATTTGAAGAGGTCATATGCGTTCTCATAAGGTTTTCAAAAAGAACAAGTTTGAGGAATTTGACCAGATGAGTCTTGAAGAATTTCACTAAGCGTTCTTTTTCTTAGGTTCCAGAGTTGTATAGATTGAGGATCCACACAGTTGAGGAATCTTGAAGAAAAATGATGCTTAGAGAAACGAATCAAGAGCAGATGACTAGTGAGGTGTTTTGTGTGTGAGGATTTGAAGAATAAAACAGATTTGAAGATATTGTTGAGAAAATTTGAATCAAAGAGGGCAGTAAAAGTAACTTTTAATTACCCTTGATGAAGAAAACAGCAAACTGAGAAGTGTAGATTTGAAGCTCGTCAGTTCAGATCTTCCACACCCTAACTTGGCGGAGGAAGACAGCTATGGCGGCGGCGGAGTGAAAATTTCCACGGCCGACGCGAGTACGACGGTGATGAGGTCAAGGAAGTGAATCTCTTCCTCACCGGCGACAATGGAGTAGCGGCGGCGCTAGGGTTTGAGAAGCTCGAGCGAGAGAGAGAGTGCGGTCGAGCGGAGTAAAGGAAGTGAGGAAGGGGAGAGGGGTATTTATAGTCGCAGTGAAAAACTGTTCGCCCAAAGATTTAGGACGAACGTGCCCCTGACCCTTCTCATTCGCTTGACATGTGTCACCCACGTACTGAAAAGTGGAGATCGTGTTAGATCGTGGGTGAATAGATAAGTCCATCGTGGGATGCGGAACGATTTGAGCGGCAAAACCAAAAGTTTGGATAAGATTCGTTTTTAAATTCCGTTCGCAATTTCTTCAGCTGACACACAGTGAAGATTTTGAACGAGTTTCAAATAGAACGCACATGAAGAATTTGTGAATAGATTGGGTTGAGTATAGCATGGAGGGGGAAGGGTCCGATCACATTCACTTAGCAGAAAATGCAACTTGAAGAAATAGCCATAAGTGAATGCTGTAGAGGACATAAACTCATGTATATATATATATATATATATATATATATATATATATATATATATATATATATAGCCAATGACGAAAAACGATAGAAACAGTGAAGATTTTGAAAAGTTGAAGAATTTGAACAACTGAGGAATTTCAACACTGAGGAAAAACTCAAATTGAAGATTTTCAACTTTTTGTGGTGGCGTGACCCACCGTATAAGAATGATGATTTCAGACACCGCGTACAATTGTTGTAGGGTTCTGAGAATCAAATTCTTCATTAATTTCTTCACACTTAGAGTGTTATTCTTCATTGATTGAAGAAAAACGTTTCTTCATGTGTTGCACATCTAAGTCATCAATTTTGCATAAGTGTCAAGATGTGTGTCCTTTTCAAAGAACATTCGAAGATTCTAAGATATTTAGCTCACACCGCAACTTGCTAAATCTCTTCTCATCCAAGGGCTTTGTGAAGATATCGGCTAGTTGTTCTTCAGTCTTCACATGCTCAATAGAAATGTCGCCCTTCAACACATGATCACGAAGAAAATGATGACGAATCTGAATGTGCTTTGTCTTCGAGTGCTAAACTGGGTTGTGAGCAATCTTGATGGCACTCTCATTGTCACAGTAGAGAGGCACATTCTTCACATTGATGCCGTAGTCCTTGAGAGTTTGCTTCATCCACAGCAATTGAGCACAGCAAGAACCAGCAGCAATGTACTCAGCTTCCGTCGTAGACAGTGATACGCAGTTCTGTTTCTTCGAGGACCAACAGACCAAAGATCGTCCGAGGAAATGACAAGTACCAGATGTTGACTTGCAGTCCACACGATCACCAGCATAGTCAGAGTCAGAAAATCCAATGAGATCAAAAGTAGAGCCCTTGGGGTACCATAGTCCTACTGTTGGTGTGTGAGCTAGATATCGAAGAATATGCTTCACAGCCTTATGGTGTGATTCCTTCGGTGTAGCTTGAAATCGGGCACACATGCAAACACTAAGCATTATATCTAGCCTAGATGCACATAAGTACAATAGAGAACCAATCATGGAGCGGTATAGCTTGTGATCGAAGTCAATACCATTTTCATCAGTGCATAGATGGACATTTGTGGGCATAGGAATTTTGACTCCTTTGCAATCTCGCATGCCGAATTTCCTCAGAACATCCTTGAGGTATTTCTCCTGAGATATGAATATGCCATTGTGCTGTTGACGAATTTGAAGACCTAAGAAGAATTTCAACTCTCCCATCATAGACATTTGATATTCTTCACTCATCATATAGGCAAATTCATCACTATAACATTGGTCAATACAACCAAAGATAATATCATCAACGTATATTTGGCACACAAACAGTTCACCATCATAAGATTTAGTAAAGAGAGTAGGGTCGAGTGAACCGGGTGTGAAGCCATTCTTCACGAAGAATTCCTTCAAAGTATCATACCACGCCCGAGGGGCCTGCTTGAGGCCATAGAGGGCCTTGTTGAGTCTGAAGACTTTGTCAGGATTCTTTGGATCTTCAAAACCTGGGGTTGAGCAACATATACTTCTTCCTCAAGCTTACCATTGAGGAATGCACTTTTCACATCCATTTGATATAAAGTGATATTATGATGGTTAGCATAAGCAAGTAATATGCGAATAGCCTCAAGTCTAGCAATAGGTGCAAAAGTTTCATCGAAATCAATTCCTTCAACCTGTGTGTAGCCTTGAGCTACAAGTCATGCCTTATTCCTCACCACAAGGCCATTTTCATCTTGCTTGTTGCGGTAGATCCACTTTGTGCCAATGATATTATGCTTGCAAGGATCTGGACGTTTGACCAGTTCCCAGACATTGTTGAGCTCGAACTGATGTAATTCTTCTTGCATGGCCTAAATCCACTCAGGCTCTAGAAATGCTTCATCTACCTTAGTGGGCTCTGTGATGGAGACAAAATCATAGTGCCGACAAAAGTTAGATAAATGTGAAGCTTTTGAGTGGGTGAGAGGACCTGATGCTTCAATGTCATCGATGATCTTTTCAACTTGCACTTCTTTTGCAACATGAGGATGAGCTGGTTGTCGTTGAGGAACTTGATCAGCATTTTCTTCAGCACCATTTTCCTCAGCATTTTCATCAGGTGCATTAGCTCGACGATCTTCGCGTTCTGGAATGAATTCTTCAGTAGATTCTTCGGTAGGAATGACATCCTCAGTAGCCTTGAACTTGATAGAATCCTCAGGTGCTGGTTCATCTATCACAGAAGGTAGGTGCTCTCTTTGCGAGCCATTAGTTTCATCAAACCGCACATCTACAGTTTCAACAACCTTGTGAAGAGAGTTGTTGAAGACTCTGTAGGTGTGCGAGTCCTTTCCGTAACCAAGCATAAAACCTTCATGTGCTTTCGGTGCAAATTTAGCATTGTGATGAGGATCTCTATGTTGGGGAACGTAGCAGAAATTCAAAATTTTCCTATGTGTCACCAAGATCTATCTATGGAGAAACCAGCAACGAGGGGAAGGAGAGTGCATCTACATACCCTTGTAGATCGCTAAGCGGAAGCGTTCAAGAGAACGGGGTTGAAGGAGTCGTACTCGTCGTGATCCAAATCACCGGAGATCCTAGTGCCGAACGGAAGACACCTCCGCGTTCAACACACGTACAGCCCGATGACGTCTCCCATGCCTTGGTCCAGCAAGGAGAGAGGGAGAGGTTGAGGAAGACTCCGTCCAGCAGCAGCATAACAGCATGGTGGTGGTGGAGGAGCGTGGCAATCCTGCAGGGCTTCGCCAAGCACCGCGGGAGAGGAGGAGTACTTGGGAGAGGGGGGGGCTGCGCCAAAACTTGGGTGCGGCTGCCCTCCCACCACCCACATATATATAGGGGCAAAGGAGAGGGGGCCCGGCCCCCTCAGATCCAATCCGAGGAGGGGGCGGCGGCCAAGGGGGTTGCCTTGCCCCCCAAGGCAAGGGGGGCGCCCCCTTTAGGATTTCCCCCAAGCCCTAGGCGCCTTGGGCCTTGGTGGGGGGCGCACCAGCCCACCTTGGGCTGGTCCCCTCCCACACTTGGCCCATGCAGCCCTCTGGGGCCGGTGGCCCCACTTGGTGGACCCCCGGGACCCTCCCGGTGGTCCTGGTACATTACTGATAGCACCCGGAACTTTTCCGGTGACCAAAACAGGACTTCCCTTATATAAATCTTTACCTCCAGACCATTCCGCAACTCCTCGTGACGTCCGGGATCTCATCCGGGACTCCGAACAACATTCGGTAACCACATACAAACTTCCTTTATAACCCTAGCGTCATCGAACCTTAAGTGTGTAGACCCTACGGGTTCGGGAACCATGCAGACATGACCGAGACGTTCTCCGGACAATAACCAACAGCGGGATCTAGATACCCATGTTGGCTCCCACATGTTTCACGATGATCTCATCGGATGAACCACGATGTCAAGGACTCAATCAATCTCGTATACAATTCCCTTTGTCTAGCGGTATTGTACTTGCCCGAGATTCGATCGTCGGTATACCGATACCTTGTTCAATCTCGTTACTGGCAAGTCTCTTTACTCGTTCCGTAACACATCATCCCGTGATCAACTCCTTGGTCACATTGTGCACATTATGATGATGTCCTACCGAGTGGGCCTAGAGATACCTCTCCGTTTACATGGAGTGACAAATCCCAGTCTCGATTCGTGCCAACCCAACAGACACTTTCGGAGATACCTGTAGTGCACCTTTATAGCCACCCAGTTATGTTGTGACGTTTGGTACACCCAAAGCATTCCTACGGTATCCGGGAGTTGCACAATCTCATGGTCTAAGGAAAAGATACTTGACATTAGAAAAGCTTTAGCATACGAACTGCGATCTTTGTGCTAGGCTTAGGATTGGGTCTTGTCCATCACATCATTCTCCTAATGATGTGATCCCATTATAAACGACATCCAATGTCCATGGTTAGGAAACCGTAACCATCTATTGATCAACGAGCTAGTCTACTAGAGGCTTACTAGGGACATGGTGTTGTCTATGTATCCACACATGTATCTGAGTTTTCTATCAATACAATTATAGCATGCATAATAAACGATTATCATGAACAAGGAAATATAATAATAACTAATTTATTATTGCCTCTAGGGCATATTTCCAACAGTCTCCCACTTGCACTAGAGTCAATAATCTAGTTCACATCGCCATGTGATTAACACTCACAGGTCACATCACCATGTGACCAACATCCAAAGAGTTTACTAGTGTTATTAAACTAGTTCACATCATCATGTGATTAAGACTCAATGAGTTCTGGGGTTTGATCATGTTTTGCTTGTGAGAGAGGTTTTAGTCAACGGGTCTGCAACATTCAGATCCGTATGTACTTCGCGATTCTCTATGTCATATTGTAAATGCTGCTTCCACGCTCCACTTGGAGCTATTCCAAATGGTTGTTCCACTATACGTATCCGGTTTGCTACTCGGAGTCACTCGGATAGGTGTTAAAGCTTGCATCGACGTAACCCTTTACATCGAACTCTTTATCACCTCCATAATCGAGAAACATATCTTTATTCCTCTAAGGATAATTTTGACCGCTGTCTGGTGATCCACTCCTTGATCACCTTTGTACCCTCTTGCCAGATATGTAGCAAGGCACACATCAGGTGCGGTACACAGCATAGCATACTATAGAGCCTACATCTAAAGCATAGGGGACGACCTTCGTCCTTTCTCTCTTTTCTGCCGTGGTCGAGCTTTAAGTCTTAACTTCATACCTTACATCTCAGGCAAGAACTCCTTCTTTGACTGATCCATCTTGAACACCTTCAAGATCATGTCAAGGTATATGCTCATTTGAAAGTACCATTAAGCGGTTTTTGATCTATCCTCATAGATCTTGATGCTCAATGTTCAAGTAGCTTAATCCAGGTTTTCTATTGAAAAACACCTTTCAAATAACCCTATATGCTTTCCAGAAATTCTACATCATTTCTGATCAACAATATGTCAACAATATATACTCATCAGAAATTCTATAGTGCTCCCACTCACTTCTTTGGAAATACAAGTTTCTCATAAACTTTGTATAAACCCAAAATCTTTGATCATCTCATCAAAGCGTACATTCCAACTCCGAGATGCTTACTCCAGTCCTTAGAAGGATCGCTGGAGCCAGCATACCTTTTAGCATACTTAGGATCGACAAAAACTTTCTGATTGTATCACATACAACCTTTCCTTACGAAGACTGGTAAGGAAACTCGTTTTGACATCCATCTGCCAGATTTCATAAATGCAGCTAATGCTAACATGATTCCGACGGACTTAAGCATCGCTACGGATGAGAAAATCTTATCGTAGTCAACTCCTTGAACTTGTGAAAAACTCTTCGCCACAAGTCGAGCTTCATAGACGATGATATTACCGTCCACGTCCGTCTTCTTCTTAAAGATCCATTTATCTCAATGGCTTGCCGATCATCGGGCAAGTCCACCAAAGTCCATGCTTTGTTCTGATACATGTATCCTATCTCAGATTTCATGGCTTTTAACCATTTGTTGGAATATGGGCCCACCATCGCTTCTCCATAGCTCGTAGGTTCATTGTTGTCTAGTAACATGACCTTCAAGACAGGATCACCGTACCACTCCAAAGCAGTACGCGTCCTTGTCGTCCTACGAGGTTCGGTAGTGACTTGATCTGAAGCTTCATGATCACTATCATAAGCTTCCACTTCAATTGGTGTAGGTGCCACAGGAACAACTTCCTGTGCCCTGCTACACACTGGTTGAAGTGATGGTTCAATAACCTCATCAAGTCTCCACCATCCTCCCACTCAATTATTTCAAGAGAAACTTTTCCTCGAGAAAGGACCCGTTTCTAGAAACAATCACTTTTGCTTCCGGATCTGAATTAGGAGGTATACCCAACTGTTTTGGGTGTCCTGTGAAGATGCATTTTATCCACTTTGGGTTCGAGCTTATCAACCTGAAACTTTTTCACATAAGCGTCACAGCCCCAAACTTTTAGGAAACGACAACTTAGGTTTCTCCAAACGGTTTCGTCTCAACGGAATTACACGGTACCCTATTAAAGTGAGTGCGGTTGTCTCTAATGCCTAGCCCATGAATGATAGTGGTAATTCGATAAGAGACATCATGGTACGCACCATATCCAATAGGGTGCAACTATGATGTTCGGACACACCATTACACTGTGGTGTTCCAGGCGGTATTAATTGTGAAACAATTTCCACAATGTCTTTGTTGCGTGCCAAAGCTCGTAACTCAGATACTCATCTCTATGATCATATCATAGACATTTTATCCTCCTGTCACGATGATCTTCAACTTCACTCTGAAATTACTTGAACCATTCAATAATTCAGACTTGTGTTTCATTAAGTAAATATACTCAACATCTACTCGAATCATCTGTGAAGTAAGAACATAACGATATTCACTGCATGCCTCAGTACTCATTGGCACACATCAAAAATGTGCTACTTCCAACAAGTTGCTATCTTGTTCCATCTTACTGAAAACGAGGCTTTTCAGTCATCTTGCCCATGTGGTATGATTTGCATATCTCAAGTGATTCAAAATCAAGTGAGTCCAAACGATCCATTTGCATGGAGTTTCTTCATGCATATACACCAATAGACATGGTTCGCATGTCCCAAACTTTTCAAAAAACGAGTGAGTCCAAAGATCCATCAACATGGAGATTCTTCATGCGTTTTATACCAATATGACTTACATAGCAGTGCCACAAGTAGGTGGTACTATCATTACTATCTTATATCTTTTGGCATGAAAATGTGTATCACTACGATCGAGATTCAATAAACCATTCCTTTAGGTGCAAGACCATTGAAGGTATTATTCAAAAACCAGAGTAACCATTATTCTCCTTAAATGAATAACCGTATTGTGATAGACATAATCCAATCATGTCTATGCTCAATGCAAACACCAAATAACAATTATTCAGGTTTAACACCAATCTCGATGGTAGAGGGAGTATATGATGCTTGATCATATCAAACTTGGAAACAGTTCCAACACATATCATCATCTCACCTTTAGCTAGTCTCTATTTATTCCGTAGCCTTTTATTTCGAGTTACTAACACTTAGCAACCGAACCGGTATCTTAATACCCTGGTGCTACTAGGAGTACTAGTAAAGTACACATTAACATAATGTATATCCAATATACTTCTATCGACCTTGCCAGCCTTCTCATCTACCAAGTATCTAGGGTAATTCTGCTCCAGTGGTTATTCCCTTTATTACAGAAGCACTGAGTCTCGGGTTTGGGTTCAACCTTGGGTTTCTTCACTAGAGCAGCAGCAGATTTGCCGTTTCATGAAGTCTCCCTTCTTGCCCTTGCCCTTTTGAAACTAGTGGTTTTACTAACCATCAACAATTGATGCTCCTTCTTAACTTCTACTTTTGCGGTGTCAAACATCGTGAATACTTCAAGGATCATCATATCTATCCCTGATATGTTATAGTTCATCACGAAGCTCTAGCACCTTGGTGGCAATGACTTTGGAGAAACATCACTATCTCATCTGGAAGATCACTCCCACTCGATTCAAGTGATTGTTGTACTCAGACAATCTGAGCACAAGCTCAACGATTGAGCTTTTCTCCCTTAGTTTGCAGGCTAAGAAAATCGCCGGAGGTCTTATACCTCTTGATGTGGGCACGAGCCTGAAATACCAATTTCAGCCCTCGAAACATCTCATATGTTCCGTGATGTTTCGAAAAACGTCTTTGGTGCCTCAACTCTAAACCGTTTAACTGAACTATCACGTAGTTATCAAAACGTGTATGTCCGATGTTCGCAACATCCACAGACGACGTTTGGGGTTCAGGACACTGAGCGGTGCATTAAGGACATAAACTTTCTTCTGTCCGCATAATCGCTACTGTCAACTTTCAACTATATTTTCTCTAGGAACATATCTAAACAGTGGAACTAAAGTGCGAGTTACGACATAATTTGCAAAGATCTTTTGACTATGTTCAGGATAATTAAGTTCATCTCATGAACTCCCACTCAGATAGACATCCCTCTAGTCATCTAAGTGATTACATGATCCGAGTCAACTAGGCCGTGTCCGATCATCACGTGAGACGGACTAGTCATCATCGGTGAACATCTTCATGTTGATCGTATCTACTATACGACTCATGCTCGACCTTTCGGTCTCTTGTGTTCCGAGGCCATGTCTGTACATGCTAGGCTCGTCAAGTTAACCTAAGTGTTTCACGTGTGTAAATCTGGCTTACACCCGTTGTATGTGAACGTAAGAATCTATCACACCCGATCATCACGTGGTGCTTCGAAATGACGAACTTTCGCAACGGTGCACAGTTAGGGGGAAAACTTTCTTGAAATTTTAATGAGGGATCATCTTATTTACTACCATCATTCTAAGCAAATAAGATGCATAAACATGATAAACATCACATGCAATCAAATAGTCACATGATATGGCCATTATCATTTTGCTCCTTTTGATCTCCATCTTCGGGGCTCCATGATCATCATTGTCACCGGCATGACACCATGATCTCCATCATCATGATCCCCATCATCGTGTCTTCATGAAGTTGTCTCGCCAACTATTACTTCTACTACTATGGCTACCGGTTAGCAATAAAGTAAAGTAATTACATGGAGTTGTTTAATGACACGCAGGTCATACAATAAATTAAGACAACTCCTATGGCTCCTGCCGGTTGTCATACTCATAGACATGCAAGTCGTGATTCCTATTACAAGAACATGATCGATCTCATACATCACATATCATTCATCACATTCTTCTTGGCCATATCACATCACATAGCATACCCTGCAAAAACAAGTTAGACGTCCTCTAATTATTGTTTGCATGTTTTACGTGGCTGCTATGGGTTTCTAGCAAGAACGTTTCTTACCTACGCAAAACCACAACGTGATATGCCAATTGCTATTTACCCTTCATAAGGACCCTTTTCATCGAATCCGTTCTGACTAAAGTGGGAGAGACTGGCACCCGCTAGCCACCTTATGCACCAAGTGCATGTCAGTCGGTGGAACCTGTCTCACGTAAGTGTACGTGTACGGTCGGTCCGGGCTGCTTCATCCCACAATACCGTCGAAACAAGATTGGACTAGTAACGGTAAGCATATTGAACAAAATCAACGCCCACAACTACTTTGTGTTCTACTCGTGCATAGAATCTACGCAATAGACCTAGCTCATGATGCCACTGTTGGGGAACGTAGCAGAAATTCAAAATTTTCCTAAGTGTCACCAAGATCTATCTATGGAGAAACCAGCAATGAGGGGAAGGAGAGTGCATCTACATACCCTTGTAGATCGCTAAGCGGAAGCGTTCAAGGGAACGGGGTTGAAGGAGTTGTACTCGTCGTGATCCAAATCACCGGAGATCCTAGTGCCGAACGGATGGCACCTCCGCGTTCAACACACGTACAACCCGGTGACGTCTCCCATGCCTTGATCCAGCAAGGAGAGAGGGAGAGGTTGAGGAAGACTCCGTCTAGCAGCAGCACAACGGCGTGGTGGTGGTGGAGGAGCGTGGCAATCCTGCAGGGCTTCGCCAAGCATCGCGGGAGAGGAGGAGTACTTGGTAAAGGGGGGGCTGCGCTAGAACTTGGGTCCGGCTGCCCTCCCACCCCCACATATATATAGGGGAAAAGGAGAGGGGGGTCGGCCCCCTCAGATCCAATCTGAGGAGGGGGCGGCGGCCAGGGGGGTTGCCTTGCCCCCCAAGGCAAGGGGGGCGCCCCCCTTTAGGGTTTCCCCCAAGCCGTAGGGGCCTTGGGCCTTGGTGGGGGGTGCACCAGCCCACCTTGGGCTGATCCCCTCCCACACTTGGCCCATGCAGCCCTCTGGGGCCGATGGCCCCACTTGGTGGACCCCGGGACCCTCCCAGTGGTCCCAGTACATTACCGATAGCACCCAGAACTTTTCCGGTGACCAAAACAGGACTTCCCATATATAAATCTTTACCTACGGACCATTCCGGAACTCCTCGTGACATCTGGGATCTCATCCGGGACTCCGAACAACATTCGGTAACCACATACAAACTTCCTTTATAACCCTAGCGTCATCGAACCTTAAGTGTGTAGACCCTACGGGTTCGGGAACCATGCAGACATGACCGAGACGTTCTCCGGCCAATAACCAACAGCGGGATCTGGATACCCATGTTGGATCCCACATGTTCCACGATGATCTCATCGGATGAACCATGATGTCAAGGACTCAATCAATCCCGTATACAATTCCCTTTGTCTAGCGGTATTGTACTTGCCCGAGATTCGATCGTCAGTATACCGATACCTTGTTCAATCTCGTTACCGGCAAGTCTCTTTACTCATTTCGTAACACATCATCCCGTGATCAACTCCTTGGTCACATTGTGCACATTATGATGATGTCCTACCGAGTGGGCCCAGAGACACCTCTCCGTTTACACGGAGTGACAAATCCCAATCTCGATTCGTGCCAACCCAACAGACACTTTCGGAGATACCTGTAGTGCACCTTTATAGCCACCCAGTTACGTTGTGACGTTTGGTACACCCAAAGCATTCCTAGGGTATCCGGGAGTTGCACAATCTCATGGTCTAAGGAAAAGATACTTGACATTAGAAAAGCTTTAGCATATGAACTACGATCTTTGTGCTAGGCTTAGGATTGGGTCTTGTCCATCACATCATTCTCCTAATGAAGTGATCCCGTTATCAACGAGATCCAATGTCCATGGTTAGGAAACCGTAACCATCTATTGATCAACGAGCTAGTCTACTAGAGGCTTACTCGGACATGGTGTTGTCTATGTATCCACACATGTATCTGAGTTTCCTATCAATACATTTATAGCATGGATAATAAACGATTATCATGAACAAGGAAATATAATAATAACTAATTTATTATTGCCTCTAGGGCATATTTCCAACACTCTAATCCAACATTTAGCACCGAAGACTTTGAAATAACTCACATTGGGTTTCTTGTCAGTGAGGAGTTCATAGGCAGTCTTCTTGAAGAATTTGTGAAGATATACTCTGTTGATGATGTGGCACGCGGTATCAATTGCATCAATCCAAAAATGACGAGGCATTTTGTATTCATCAAGTATAGTGAGAGCCATCTCAACAAGAGTTCTGTTCTTGCGCTCCATGATGCCATTTTGCTGAGGAGTATAAGGAGCAGATAACTCATGAGTAATACCAAGTTCAACAAGATAGTCATCAAGACCAGAATTCTTGAACTCAGTTCCATTTTCACTCCTGATGTGCTTGATCTTCACACCAAAGTTAGTTGAAGCCCTCGAGGAAAATCGTTTGAAGACTTCCTGCACTTCATGTTTGTAATTGACAATGTGTACCCATGTGTAACGAGAGTAATCATCAACAATAACAAAGCCATATAGAGATGCATCATTAGTGACTGCTGAGTAATGATTAGGACCAAAGAGGTCCATGTGAAGCAATTCGAATGGACGAGTAGTGGTCATGATAGTCTTCGCTGGATGCTTGGCCTTGGTCATTTTTTCAGCTTCACATGCACCACACAAGTGATCCTTGAGGAATTTGACATTCTCAATGCCAATGACATGCTTCTTCTTCGCAAGCATGTGCAAATTCCTCATGCCTGCGTGACCAAGTCGTCGATGCCATAGCCAGCCTTCTGAAGCTTTTGCCAGTAAGCACACGGCTGGTTGTGGTCCTGTAGAGAAATCAACAATATACAGATCTCCTCTCCTAAAGCCTTCGAAGACTTTGGAATGGTCAGCTTCCATGATCACAACACAACGATATCTTCCAAAGACAACAACCATATCGAGATCACAAAACATTGAGACAGACATGACGTTGTATCCTAAGGACTCGACAAGCATGACTTCGTCCATGTGTCGATCCTTTGAGATCGCAACCTTACCTAGACCCAATACCTGACTTTTGCCTTTGTCAGCAAAGATGATATGCTTCAGATGTGACGGTGTTAAGGGAGCATCCATCAATAGGTTCTTGTCACCAGTCATGTGATTTGTACATCCACTATCGAGGACCCACTCATTTGCTTTGGGCTAATCATCCTGCAGATGAATTAGTGCATCTTACGAACTCATATACTTCATCAATGAAGAATATGACGTCAATTTCATCAGTTCAATTTCATCAAGCAATAGCACAGATAAGCAGTGTGAGGACGTGTGAAAGTTCATTTCATTATGATTCACCTGCGTCCTTTCAGGCATTTTGTCAGGCCCCCAGCAAATTCTTCAGACGTTAAAGCACGTCTGGAGACCTGACCCTGCGGAAGAAGTTAGTTCTTTTTCTTCACCACCCACATTTGAAGGGGTGGCAAAGAATTCATCACTCTGCGAGCACCATATGAGAAAGGTGGCATAGAAGCTAGTCCACTTCGCTTCACATAAGAGGGGTTAGGGTAAGCATATGAATAAGTAGAGAAATTCTTCGAGGACTTATGAACATAATGACTTGAAGAATAATGCGCATATTCATAGCCCTTAGCTCTACCCTGCGAAACAGAAGGGTTAGCGCGATGATGTTCATATGAGGACTTTGATCCATTTGAGGAATTTGATCTACGTGAGGAATTTTGTCCATATGAGGACTTAGATCCATATGAAGAATTTGGTCCATATGAAGAGTTTGATCTGGGGTTCCTATTCTTCACTGGTGGTGTCATGAGGACATTCACCTGAAGACTTTCAACATAACTTTTGGGAAGCTAGATTTTCTTCATGGGGGAACCGTTCCTGCAGTTAGTGCCAACATATCTAGCAAATACTTCACCATTCTGATTTTTGAACAATTTATAGTTGGAGTCAAATGACTCGTCAGAAGAATGAGGAGATTCACATGTAAAGCCAGATAAGTTAGATGGATCAACTGGAGGTCCCTTTACAGCAACCCATGAGGTTTTGGGGTACTGATCAGGCTTCCAATATGTTCCATCAGCATTGAGTTTCCTCTCAAAGGAAATACCCTCTTTCCTAGGGTTCCTGTTGAGGATCTGCTTCTTAAGCACATCACAAAGAGTCTGATGTCCTTTGAGGCTTTTGTACATGCCTGTCATATACAATTCCTTCAGCCCTGCATCGTCAGTGATACTAGCAATGTCCTCAGATGAGGAATTAGTGATAGCAGAGGCAGGTGAAGAATTTGTAACATTTGAAGCATTTGAACATTCAGGTGAAGAATTAGCATATTCACGTTCAATGCACTTTAAGCATGGAGGATCAAATTCTTCCTGAGTAGCGCTGATTTGTTGAGCAAGTAATGAATTGCGCTCCTTCTGAAGATCTTCATAACTCACTCTTAGCTTCTCAAGATCTTGCTTTCTTTGAAGAAATTCATAAGAAAGCTTCTCGTGATCAGATAAGAGAGTTTTATGATGACCTTGAAGGTTGTCAAACTTAGACTGAAGTCTCTGAATATTTTCAGTTAAGTCTTTAGTGCGGTCCATTTCATCACCCAACATATCATCACTTTTGTCTAGCATATTTTGAAGTTTTTCAATAGCCTTTTGTTGTTTCACAGCAATCTTGCTAAGGCTATTGTTTCATAGCAATCTTAAGCCTAGCTACTCCAAACTTCCTAAGATTGCTGTGAAACAACAAAAGGCTAATTCTTCAAGTTGATTTTTCTGCTAAGTGAATGTGATCGGACCCTTCCCCCTCTATGCTATACTCAACCCAATCTATTCACAAATTCTTCATGTGCATTCTATTTGAAACTCGTTCAAAATCTTCACTGTGTCCTGTCAGCTGAAGAAATTGCGAACGGAACTTTAAAACTAATCTTATCCAAAATTTTCGGTTTTGCTACTCAAACCGTCCTGTATCCCATGATAGACTTAATCTATTCACCCACGATCTAACACGATCTCCACCTTCAGTAGGTGAGTGACACATGTCAAGTGAATGAGAAGGGCCAGGGGCACGTTCGTCCTAAATCTTCGGGCAAACAGTTTTTCACTGTGACTATAAATACCCCCTCACCCTTCCTCACTTCCTTTACTCCGCTCGACCACTCTCTCTCTCGCTCGAGCTTCTCAAACCCTAGAGCCGCTGCTACTCCATCATCGCCGGTGAGGAAGAGCTTCACTGCCTCGACCTCATCGCCGTCGTACTCGCGCCGGCTGCGGAAATCTTCACTCCGCCGCCACCGTAGCTGTCTTCCTCCGCCAAGTTAGGGCGTGGAAGATCTGAACTGACGAGCTTCAAATCTACACTTCTCAGTTCGTCGTGTTCGTCATCAAGGGTAATTAAAAGTTACTTTTACTGACCTCTTTGATTCAAATTTTCTCTACAGAATCTTCAAAGGTGTTTTATTCTTCAAATCCTCAAACACAAAACACCTCACTAGTCATCTGTTCTTGATTCGTTTCTCTAAGCATCATTTATCTTCAAGATTCCTCATTTGTGTGGATCATCAATCTATACAACTCTGGAACCTAAGACAAAGAACGCTTAGTGAAATTCTTGAAGACTCATCTGGTCAAATTCCTCAAACTTGTTCATTTTGAAAATCTTCTGAGAACGCATATGACCTCTTCAAATTCCTTGCAACTATACTCTGTTCACAGGTACTCATGTCCGCTGCTGAATCACTAGGTTCTCATCAACTTAACTCATTTGCAGCGTTCCTCGAAGAAAAGTTGCATACTTCTTCAGAGAATTTGATTGTTCAAATTCCTCATCTGAAGAATATGGCACAAGGTAAGAAACCACAGAAAGGAGGAAAGAAGCCTGAGGTCAGGACTGCATTTGAAATATCTGAGGACATTTATGCTGACTATTGCACACCTGATGAGGCCAAGTTCGGAAAGGAGAACAAAAATCAGCGCAAGGTGCGCATACAGAGGATTGAAAGGAGATGGGCAAGAGAATGGAGGGAGTACAGAAATGTAACTCCAAAGTATATGAAGAAATTCGCTCTGAATCCTCCATGCCCAAGAGCTCCATTGGCACCTGGTCAAAAAGCTGATCCCACCTGCCTCAAGCGCGGTGAGGATTTTCCTGAGGAATGGGCCAAACGCCAAGCCAAGTTGGCAAGACAAGCCAAAGAAGCAGTGAGGAAATTTAATGAAGACTCTGCTGCTGCTGCTGCCACAAAGGCCTCTGACAAGCCTAGAAAATCAATGGCAAAGAAGCATGCTCACAAGCCAAGTGCTTCATCAACTATGCCCTCACGACCAAGTTCCTCAGCAATGCCCTCTCGGCTAGAATCTTCAAAGCCCTCACGGCCAATGCCTCACGCTGCTCCTGCTCCTCCAAAGTCCTCAGTTGCTCCGGCAAAGTCCTCAACACCTGTACATCTGGCCACATGCCAAAGGACTGCAAGCATCTCAATTGCCTCTGGTGTTTCAGCTAGTTCCTCAGCCGCACCAAATTCTTCATCAGGCCCCACTCTGCTGAAGACAAAAGCAACAGCTGGTCGAGGTCCTCAGCCTAGTACGAAGAAGAAACAAGTTACCCTCCAAGTGCCATATGACGATGAAGCTGATGATGATGAACTTGCAGAAATCATCAGAGACACGCAAGTAAGGGCCGCTAGAGCCAAAGGGACAACAGTGCCACTGCTTTTGGATCCAAAGGTTATCCTCGACTACATTGATCTCTGGCACAAGGACCCAAACACTCCTATGCCTGATTTTCATTTAACTCCTAGCCAAAGTCACATGCTGACCTATTTCATCTCTGAAGAGAAATGGAAATTTGAGAAGGCCAGACAAATCAAGAAGGAACAGTTCAGGAAAGAGGAGTTCCTGAAGAACAACATTGTCAAAATGACACCTGATGAACTCCTCACAATCTAGTCCGAAATCAAAGCCCTCAGCGATGATTTCAATGCTTATTATGCTGATTGGCAAGGAGCCAAAGTCAGGTTCGTTAAACTGACTAAGGAGTTCACCAATGTTGCAGCACCATCACAACAAGAAATTCCTCAAGCTGAAGCCTCTGCTCAGCAAACTGAAGAACATGTCAGCACCGTTGATGATTTTCAGGCTGCTGAAGAAAATGCTAGTTCTAGGGCTGATGACTCCATTCCAGCCGCTGAAGAAACTGCCAGGGCATCCATTAGTGGTGCGCCTGAAGAAAATGAAGAAGTTAGGGCAACTGCATCAGTCGCGCCTGAGGAAATACAGACAGATTCCTCAGCTCCTCCTGCGCCTACCCTAACTCCTACCCTACCATCTGCATCAGATGTGAGGAAGACCAAGGCTGCAGAAAAGGCTGCAGTGAAGAAAAGGAAGGCATCATCTGCTTCAGATTCTTCAGCTCCAAAGAAAATGAAGCCCATGACCAGCTCACTTGAGAATCTCATTGATGCTGTTCCAATTTCCACCATGCCATCTAAGGACCTTGTTCCTTATGGTGAAGAATATGTGATCCCTAGCGGATCTGATGAAGAAAACCATTCTGCTGCTTCGTCAGAGCAGATTGATGAAGAAATTGAAGTGGATGTGATCCCTTCAACACCTGTTGCTTCCTCGCCGATGCCTCAGTTCACAGCTGAAGAGGCCGACATTGAAGAAATTGAAGATGAAGACGTGTATATTGGATGCACCACGCCTATGATGAATGATGACTTTTGGGAGAGTCAGCATCCCAATTCTCCACACTTCACCCCACTACAACAGATACCACAGTCCCCTTCACCAACAGTTCAACTGGGCTCTGAAGAAACTCATCCCACCTCGTCTGTGCATGAAGAAATTCCAGCCACTAGTGCCGAAGAAACTGCTGCTGCTGATACGTTGAACATGCAGACTGCCACTGAAGAGGAACCAGAAATTCCTCAGCCTGAAGAACCGGAGATTGTGATTCCTGAGGTTGTGATGCAACTCACTGACACTCCTGTGCCCAAGCCAAAGGATCCATTCTCAAAGAAGCAAAAGTTCAAGGCTGCTGATTTCTTCAACGAGCATGTGTTCTTCACTAGCTATAATCCCTATGATTCTGCTCGCATAAGGAAGAGGCGTTTCTGGACTGCTAGTCAAGCAAATTTCTATTCCTCTGTACTGTTCGACAAAGACAAAGTCTTCGATCATGCACACATTCCTCACGTGGACATGGAATCTCTGCCGTGCTTCGAGCCAGTGCTCAGTGTTCTTCACGAAGCTGGATTACTGAATTTCTGCACTGACATTTGTGATTGGAATGAAGAACTCATTCTTCAATTCTATGCGACGCTGCACATCACAGGAAATTCTGAAGATGTGAACTCATGGGTGCTGGACTGGATGTCAGAAAATACTCACTACAAGGCAACAGCAACTGAATTGCTTCGTGTCCTCCCACTCAGTCCTCCCCTTGATGGTGCACGTTGCATCTACAATGAACCTGAGCGCACAAATCATTACATGCAAGTGCTGATGAAGCCTTTGAAGCCAGGGCAAGCTCCTCGAACCAAATTCCTCGTCAGGAATTACTGTATGTGCCACGGACTGTCTATCGCATTCTGAAGAAGATAATGGGTCCTATCAAATGCCACGACTCAAATGATGAAGAAGTCGTTGGCATCATGAAGAATATGCTTTTCAATATCGTTCATGGCGTTCCCGTCAAATTCCATGATTTCTTCATGAGGACTCTGGCAAATTGTCGGAGTAATGAGCCACGGGTAGGCTAACCCGAGCCCCAGAACCTTTCAAGACATTAGGACAGGCTGCGCCGCTCATGCCGAGTCCCAGGGACGACTCCAAGAAATGCCGAGTTCCAGGGACGACTCCAAGATATGCCGAGTCCCAGGGATGACTCCAAGATATGCCGAGTCCCAGGGACGACTCCAAGATATGCCGAGTCCCAGGGACGACTCCCAGATAAGCCGACTCTCAGCTGAAGACTCCCAGATAAGCCGACTCTCAGTTGACGACTTCCAGAGAAGTCGGCTGAGGGTAGGCGGCTCGCGACTCCAACCACCCCTGCCTTCGCCGCGAGGGACAGGGCGGGGAACGGTCACGGCGTGGCCGTCTCTGCCCTGCCTACGAAGGATCAGCATGGCTATAGTGCGCCACATCGTTGGAGATCTCCATCATGGCGCGGCACTGTTGCCATGCCGGCCCTGACCTCAGCCTTAGTGGGCGGCGCACTGTGCCCACGACGTCTGCCTGTATGACCCAAGGACGGTGGGACCGCCTGTCAGCAGGTAGACCGAAGACGGCAAGAGCGCCCTGAAGACGGACCCGTGGGAGTCGGCCCCCTGGAGTCGGCCGGCCCCTCCCACGGGCCCCGCACGCCATTAATCAGACAAGATGGGGAATGGCGACAGTGAATGCCCGCCAGACGGCGGCACTGTTGCCATGACCTCATGACCAAGCCAGCATCATCAGGAGCACCGCTACAGTACCAGGCCTATCCGCGGGGTCCGCTAGTCGGCGGGCCCCAGTAGTCGGCGGAGAAGACGACGGCCTGGGAGACAGACGGCTGGGACCCGCGCCCGGTCGGATTACCATTGTAACCCTGGGGGGTAGGCCTATATAAACCCCCAGGAAGCCCATGCAAAGGGTTCGGACCCAGATAACACTAGACCCCAGAACATAGGAAGGAGAGAGCTAGCCTTGCCCCCTCCTACCTCCAGAAACAGCTCCAGGAGCACCATTGTACTCACTTTGCCATAGTGACCATGCGGAGACCCCGCAGAGCAGCAGTAGGGGTGTTATCTCCACGGAGAGCCCTGAAGCTGGGTAAGATCCGCCGGCGTGCATGTCTTCGCCTCATCCCGCTTCCGGGGACCGGCGACGTTCTACTTGCTCCCACCATGATAAGCCATCCTTTGGCATATGTCGTACCCATCCCCCGACATTTGGCGCCCACCGTGGGGCAAGGTGCACCGTCGTCCGGAGACCTACTCTGGACGGGAACCCTTTTTCTCCCTGGTGAGCACAGCCAGCTCGGCACGCCAGATGGAGCCTGCGCTGACGCGCTGCACGGCGTTGAGATCGCCTGCGCGGCCAGCTGCCTCGCCGAGCTTATCGGCGAGGTTCGCCTCTCCGACGAGCCTGCGTCCGACGCAGGCATGAGCGGACCCGAGAGCCTCCTCGCGGGTCTCCTCGACCAACTCCACGTCACCGGCGAGCCTACCGTGGACTTGGAGTCCATAGGATCCACCGACCCGATGCTGGTCGACTCTGACACCGCGTCGCTCAACGCGTTTCCCACCAACGTGGTGGTCTACGACGAGCCGCTCCCTTGCGCGGAGAGCGGCGGAAGCACTGTCACGGAGGTCCTCGTCCTCGATCACGGCGAGCGTTCTGGCGAGGGAGCTCATGACCCACTTGACGCGGCTCTACGAGACCTAACCGCGCCAATTTCAGGAGACGCTGACGCCGAGACGCTGGAGGCGCGCCGCCTTCAGCTCATCGAGGGTGCAAAGAAGCTGACAAGCATGAGACGCTTGTCAGAAGCCTACCAACGCGAGATGGATCGCGCCGTGGGCGGCTCGCCGGCCCCGACTGGGCCTAGCCGCCTAGGCGCGGTCCGGCAGCGCGGCGTGGCAATCGCCAATCTGTTCGGGGTCGATCGCCCTGTGTATGCCACGCCTGCGGAGAACATCCGCGCCGCCCAGGCGGCGGCGGATGAGCTCGAAAACTTCGAGGGCGAAGAGCGCCGCCTGATGACGGAGCGAGTTCAGCAGCTCCTCGATGCGGCTGCCGCGCAGAACGAAGCCGGCTGCCGCACGGAGGCGCCGCAGCGACAAAACGACGACCCGCTACCCCGTCGAGACCAAGGCGCGACGTCTCGGACACCGACTGGCGGGGTCCGCGGAAAGAAGGACAAGGAGCCGGCTGTCAGCCACAGTCGGACTCGCATCACCATCGAGCGCGACCAAGACGGCCGCCCCAAAGCGGTGGAACGGCGGGACGACTATCTGCCTCCCCCTCCTCGCAGAGAAAAGCGAGTCTCCCCGCCACCCGTAGAGCATCCGACTCTCGGCGACCGTCTTGGCCGCGGAGAGGGAGTCGGAGAGAATGATGCCCGCCACCAGATCGACCGACTCCACCGATCCCTGGCGCTGGAAGAAGAAGACGAGTTGGGTCCTCCCTATTTCAGACCCCGCATCCGAGATGAGCCTTTTCCCAAAGGGTTCACGCTCCCCCGAGACACGCCCAAATACACCGGCACCGTGAAGCCGGAGGACTGGCTGATTGACTACTCCACAGCCGTCAATATAGCCAACGGCAACAAGCGTGTTGCTGTAAGATATGTTCCGCTCATGCTCCAGGGCACGGCCCGGACATGGTTGAATAGTCTGAAGCCCCGTAGCATCAACAGCTGGGTCGACTTCACCGAGGCCTTCGTCCGCAACTTCACGAGCACATACAAGCGACCTCCCAAGCCTCGCCAACTCTCCTTGTGTGTACAAGGCCCCAACGAGTCCACTCGCGACTACCTCACGCGCTGGGCCAAGCTTCGGAACTCCTGCGAGGGCGTGCACGAGGTGCAGGCTATCGAGTACTTTACTGCCGGGTGCAGAGAAGGCACCCTCCTCAAGCACAAGATCCTCTGCGACGAGCCGGAGACCCTCGATGAACTGCTGATCACAGCAGACAAGTACGCCACGGCCGACTCCTCCATGAAGGCGGAGATTCAAGTTAGCGCGACTAGCAAAGTCGCCCCTCAGGCTCCAAGAACTCTGGCTGGTGACACCGGACGGCGGCAGCAGCAGAACGACCACAAGCGCAAGGCTCCGCAGCCGGTTTCCAACAGCCGGCAAGTGGCAACAGTCGAAGACCAACAGCCGTAGGGGCAGCCTCCAGCGAAGCGACAGAAAGGCGGCAAGTCCAACTGGTTGCCGGCCTTCTCCTACGAGCAGACCCTGGATGGCCCCTGCAAGTTCCATAGTGGCGCGAAGCCATCGAACCACACCACCCGGAAATGCCACTGGCTGACCAGAATCGCCAAGGGAGACGGCCTACTCCCTCCCCCGCCTGCTGGGCCGCCTCCTCCACAGCTGCCCCAGCAGCCGGCTGTCAGGCCAGTCGGCACGATACAAGACGAGTTCCCAGATGAGCACGGAGCTTATGTGATGTTCACCAGTGTCACTGACGATCGACGCAGCAGACGCCAGCAGCAGCAAGAGGTGAACGCAGTCGCATCAAGCACTCCAGAGTTCATGCACTGGTCCGAAAGGCCCATCAGTTGGAGCAGAGCTGATCACCCAGAGGTGATGCCGAATCCAGGCTCCTACACCCCGGTCTTAGGCGCCACACTCGCCACAGATAGGTGGGCCGCTCGTTTCTCGTGAGTACTGATAGACGGAGGCAGCAGTATCAACATCCTGTACAAGGATACGATGGAGAAGTTAGGAATCAAGCGAAGACAGCTTCAGAGCAGCCGGACTGTGTTCCACGGCATTGTCCCTGGCCTTTCCTGCTCACCAATCGGCAAGATCCTGATAGACGTCCTCTTTGGGGACAAAGATCATTTCCGCCGAGAGCCAATTTGGTTTGAAGTGGTGGACCTCGAAAGCCCGTACCATGCGTTTCTTGGCCGACCTGCTTTGGCCAAGTTCATGGCGGTCCCCCACTATGCCTACCTCAAGATGAAGATGCCGAGTTCCAAGGAAATTCTAACCGTGGCCGGCGACTACAGAAAGTCATCCGCTTGCACGGCCGAAAGCAGTCGGCTGGCCGAGTCCTTGGTGATCGTAGCTGAGAAGCGGCTTCTTGATCGGGTTGTGGCGATGGCCGGCAAGCAGACCGAGATGTCGCCCGACCCCAAGGAGTCGGAAGCAGAAGGATCATTCAAGCCGGCCAGAGAAACGAAGAAGATACCTTTGGACCCGGAGCACCCAGAGAGGTACGCTGTCATGGGTACAAACCTTGACAGCAAATAGGAAGGCGAGCTCGTCGATTTCCTCCGTGAGAATCGAGACATCTTCGCATGGTCCCCAAAAGACATGCCTGGTGTACCGATGGAATTCGCCGAGCACAAGTTACATGTCCGGTCTGATGTGAAGCCCGTCAGGCAGCCCTTGCGTCGCCTGTCAGAAGAGAAGAGAAGAGTTGTTGGAGAAGAAATAGCCCGGCTCCTGGCAGCCGGCTTCATCATGGAAGTGTTTTTCCCAGAGTGGCTAGCAAACCCAGTACTGGTGCTGAAGAAGAACAAGCAGTGGCGGATGTGTATCGACTACACAAGCCTCAATAAAGCCTGTCCTAAGGACCCATTCGCCCTGCCGAGAATTGATCAGGTGATAGACTCCACAGCCGGATGCGAGCTGTTGAGTTTCTTGGATGCATATTCTGGATATCACCAGATCAAGTTGAACCCGGCTAACAGACTGAAGACCGCCTTCATCACGTCGTTTGGTGCCTTCTGCTACCTGACCATGACGTTCGTCTTGAGGAATGCCAGCGCCACCTTTTAGCGTTGCATGCAGAAGTGCCTCCTCAAGCAACTCGGCAGAAATGCCCACGTCTACGTGGATGACGTGGTGGTGAAGACGGAAAAGCGTGGAACTCTGTTGGAAGACCTCAAGGAAACCTTTGAGAACCTGCGCCGATTCCAGATCAAGCTCAACCCCGAGAAGTGCGTCTTCGGAGTACCAGCCGGCCAGCTCCTTGGTTTCCTGGTCTCTGAACGTGGCATAGAGTGCAACCCTGTGAAGATCAAGGCCATCGAGAGGATGGAAGCACCCAGACGATCGTTAGACGTGCAAAAGTTCACCGGCTATTTGGCGTCCATCAGCCGATTCATCAGTCGGCTGGGCGAGAAGGCTCTACCCTTATATCAGCTCATGAAAAAGACGACGTTTTTCGAATGGACTCCCAAGGCGGACGAGGCTTTTCTCCAATTGAAGAAAATGTTGACTACTCCCCCTGTGCTGGCGGCTCCGACTCCCAAAGAGCCCATGCTCCTATACATTGCCGCCACCAGCCGGGTAGTCAGCACATTCATTGTAGTCGAGCGCAAGGAGGAAGGCAAGGCGCTACCTGCCTAGAGACCAGTATATTACCTGAGCGAAGTACTGTCGGCCTCCAAGCAGAACTACCCCCACTACCAGAAGATGTGCTACGGCGTGCACTTTGCCGCCAAGAAATTGAAGCCTTACTTCCAGGAGCATCCAATCATCGTGGCTGCACAGCCCCACTGGCCGAAATCATCGGAAGCCGAGATGCTTCTGGCCGAGTGGCCAAATGGGCCATCGACCTGGCTCCCTACACCATCTACTACCAGCCCCGCACCGCCATCAAGTCGTAAGCACTGGCCAATTTCCTCGTCGACTGGGCCGAGACCCAGTACCTGCCACCAGCGCCCAACTCCACCCATTGGCGGATGCATTTCGACGGCTCCAAGATGCGCACTGGCCTGGGAGCCGGCGTCGTCCTCACTTCCCCCAAAGGCGATAAGCTCATATATGCGCTGCAGATCCATTTTGCCGCCTCCAACAACGTGGCCGAGTACAAGGCGCTCATTCACGGGCTCCGGCTTGCCAAAGAACTAGGCATTCGCCGGATCCTGTGTTATGGCAACTCTGACTTGGTGGTCCAACAATCATCTGGCGATTGGGACGCCAAGGATGCAAACATGGCGAGCTACCGCTTCCTTGTGCAGCAGCTCAGCGGATACTTCGAGGGGTGCGAGTTCCTCCACGTGCCAAGGAACGACAACGACCAAGCAGACGCCTTGGCACGAATCGGCTCCACCCGCCAAGCAATACCATCCGGCGTCGCCCTTCGGCGCCTCCTCAAGCCGTCTATCAAGCCTTCACCAGAGTCAGACTCAATCTTTGTGCCGGCTCCACCCGAAGAAGTCGGATCCGACTCCAAGAAAGCTGCAGTCAAAGCCGGCCCGGGGACTTCAGAACCCGGCCCGGGGACTGCGGTGACCAGACCAAAGACTCCAGAACTCAGCTCGGGGACTGCTCCAATCGGCCCGGGGACTCCGTCAAGGCAACAAGCGACTGCGGACTCCAACCCGCCGCCTCCCAGCCCAGCCGCCCTTGTCCAAGTCGCACTTGTGGAAATTGAAGAAATAGCAGCACCCTCATGGGCCCAGCCCATCCTCAAGTTCCTAGTAAACAAAGAGCTGCCACCTGATGAAATCTTGGCTCGGCAAGTGCAACATCGAGCGGCAGCCTACACCATAGTCAATAGAGAGCTGGTCAGGCGCAGCGTAACTCGTGTCTACCAACGCTGCATCGAGGCAGAGCAAGGCCAGGCAATTCTCAGAGACGTCCACAAAGGCGAGTGCGGTCACCATGCGGCTTCAAGAGAACTCGTTGCCAAAGCCTTCTGGCATGGTTTCTTCTGGCCGACTGCCCTAGAAGAGGCCAAGGAATTAGTCCAAAAATGCAAGGGGTGCCAGATGTTCTGTTCCAAGCCGCTTCAGCCAGCTTCCGCACTCAAGACCATCCCCATCGCCTGGCCCTTTGTGGTTTGGGGCTTGGACATGGTGGGACCATTCAAGACGGCACGAGGTGGCTTAACTCATTTACTAGTCGCGGTGGACAAGTTCACGAAGTGGATAGAGGTGAAGCCCATCAAGAAGTTGAATGTTCCGACTGCAGTGACTTTCATCGCCGACATCATGACTCAGTACGGCATCCCACACAGCATCATCACCGACAATGGCACAAATTTTGCCAAAGGCGCCTTGGCCCGTTTCTGCGCGACGCAGGGCATCCAACTGGACTTAGCGTCCGTTGCCCATCCGCAGTCAAACGGCTAGGTGGAGCGAGCAAACGGCCTCATCTTATCTGGCATCAAGCCTCGACTGGTCGAGCCGTTGGAGCGATCGGCCGGCTGCTGGCTTGAGGAGCTGCCGGCCGTCCTCTGGAGTCTGTGCACGAGTCCAAACAAGTCAACCGGCTTCACACCCTTCTTCCTCGTCTACGGTGCCGAAGCCATCATCCCGACGGACATAGAGTTCGACTCCCCGCGAGTCACCATGTACACCGAGGAAGAAGCAGAAGAAGCACGTCAAGACGGTGTCGATCTGCTGGAAGAGGGCCGATTGTTGGCACTCAGCCGGTCCAGCATCTACCAGCAGAGTCTGCGCCGATACTACAATAGGAAGGTCAGGCCAAGATCTTTCCAAGAGGGCGACCTTGTGCTCCGACTGATCCAGCGGACAGCCGGCCATCACAAGTTGTCGGCACCTTGGGAAGGCCCCTTCATTATCAGCAAGGTGCTGGGAAATGACTCCTACTACCTGATCGACGCTCAGAAGCCCTGAGCACGCAAGAGGGACGACTCCGGCAAAGAGACAGAGCGCCCGTGGAATGCAAATCTTCTCCGAAGATTTTACAGTTAATGCAGTATGTATCACGCTACCCTTTGTATTAAAGTACCAAGACTTTGGGCCCCCCGAGACGAGCTTGGGGACTGCCCTTTTTTGTTATCCGTATGATAAGAATTATGCCTTCGAGTATATTACTCTTTGTTGAATACCGCTTGGCACCGGGCTCGACTAGTCGGCCCGGGGACTCGCCGCCTTGCGCTATAAAGTGCTTCCCGCAGTCAGAAAAGTAGTGTGTGGTGCCTAAGCCGTCTCCTGTCAAAGCCGCAGCTCGAAGAGCGACTGTTTGGTAGGCAGGAGTAAGGAAGAACGGGCGCCCACACGAAAAATGGCTAAGGACTCAAAGCACAAACATAGCTTAAGATGGTTTCCAGCATCTTTCAAGTAAAAGCCGACTCATGAGTACTCGGCTTGCCGCTTTCTATCCAACTTGTGAAAGAAGACTCTAAGACGGCCGAGTACTTGCCTTCCTAAAGTAGCCAAGCATTTGATCCAGCGGCATTCCGCAGAGCGGTTGTCCGTCTGGCAAGGCGGCAACTAAGGGAAGGCGGCAAAGGGAAAAGCCAAAAGAGCAATGAGCAAGGAAAGATAGAACTCGGATAAATATTTACATAGGCCCTTGGCCGAATCTTCAAGTAGAAGTTCAAGATACACCCCGCGGGTGGAATTGTTCGAATTAACAAAGTTTTTCAAAGACTACTAAGGCAGATAAAGCAAAGGCAAAGACGCAGCCTAGGAGGCGGCATCCGGGTTCGAAGGGTCGGAGGAGACGGCGGTGTCAGGCGCCGGGGCGGCCGACTGAGCAGCCTCGGTTTGATCGTCTCCGAGGGCAGTCGCCTTCTCCGGGCGCGGTTCGTTGCTGGAGGCGCGGTCGAGCTGAGGCTGGTCGCCCGCCCCATCTTCTGGTGCCTCCATCTCGCCTTCGTCCTCCGCCTCGTCTTCCTCCTCGGTGCTAGACCCAATCACCTCTGCCGAGTCCTTGTCGTAGTTCGGGTTCATCCCGAACCACTCCGGCGGCACCTCCTCACCGCCTGCAGCCCGCTCGAGGACGAAGAAACTGGTGTCTGTGTAGTCGGCAATCGCCGCCGCACGCTCAATGAGGGCGCCCTCCACAGCCACCAGCTCCGCTTGGGCCTCTGATCGGAACGCGGCCAGCCGGTCCAGGTCCAGCCCCGGATACCACGCCTTGACAAACTCCAAGGCTCGACGCGCTCCGGCCCGGGCCGAGGAACCCTTCCAGGCTTTAAGACGGCCAGCTGCGACCTCTAGCCAGTCGGCAGTCCGACTGGCAGTGTCCAGAACCGGCGCGTCTGGCCACAGAGCGGCAACCGCCTGGGCACTAGCACGCTGAAGTCGGCGCATCAACCGATGGCCGACCGAAGACGGGCCTCGATACTCAGAAGCTGCTCGTCGATGGTCAGGGGGGCGTTGGCAGCAATCTCCGCGCCATTTGCCCTCCGTGCCTCACGATCAGCCTCGATGGCCTATGTGACTGCCTGCGAGTGTCCAGGGAAGAAGTCTGCCAAGACGAAAAAGAAAAATAAGTCAGAGGCAAAAGTCGGCCCGACCCACAGTCGGCGGCTCAAAGGAAACCAATAAACTCACCATCGATGATGTTCTCGATCTCATGGAAGCCGGAAATCAGCTGCGCCTCCTGCCGGTCCAACAGGAGCGCTCGCTCTCGAACTCGGCCAGGAGTGCAGCCTCTTTCTTATCTGCCTCCTCCTGCGCCTTCTTGAGCAGCTCCTTTTGTTCCGCCAGCTGCACAACCAACAGGTCATGTTCCATGGCAAGTTTGCTGCACTCTTCCCCCTTGGCGCGCAAGGCGGTGTTGGCCTCGCCCAGCTGCTGCTGAAGAGTGGCGTTGGCCTCTGAAGAAGAAAAAAGAAAAAAGACGATAAGTCGTCAACAAAGAAAGTCGCTGAGAAGATTCGGCCCGACTGCTCGGTAGTCGGCCCAAATCTCGGGGACTACAGCCCGCGGGTGCGCCAGCGCGCCCCCGCGAAAAAGAAGGACTCACTCCGGCTCTCTGACAAGTCGGTAGTCCGCCTGCCCAGCTCCTCAACATTGCGGTTGAAGGCAGTAGCGCGGAGGTTGTGATACTCCGGTAATAAGTATCTCAGACAAAGTTAAATATTCGGAACTCGCTAGAGGGAGTTCCGAACCGCCTGCCCTGCAGCCGGCCCGAAACTCGGGGACTACACCCAGTGGGTGCGCTGGCGCGCCCCCACAGAGAAGAACAAGAAAAATAAGAATCAAAAGAAGAAGACGTACTCGGACGGCCGTTCGCGATGCCAGATGCGCCCTGGTGCAGTTTTGGAGGGCGTCGCCCTCAGCTCGCAGCTTCGCCTGGACGTCCAGAAGTGCCTGGTTCAACGGACCTATGCCACATCCACGCGACCACCCAACAGGCGCGGCGCTCGTCACCTCGGTGTCTGGGATATCCCAGTTGGCGGTGCCGGTCTCCAAGGGTCGCGGCGCCGAAGTCGCCCTCTCGAGGCGGCGGCGCACTGGCGAGGCAACTTGGAGGAGGAGCCTCGCCTCAGACTCGTCCGCGGTCGGTGGCACCGGCGGCCCCGCCGGCTGTTTCCCGCGCGCGCTCCCAGACAGCGACGGAGGTGGCGGTGGCGGCACGAGCGTGTCCGACATGGAGGCCTCGCCACTTTCCTTCTCCACGACGGGGTTCTCGGCGCCGGCTTCTCCAGTCTGCCCCATGAACTCCGGGGGTGGCGACGCGGAGGACAGCGGGATGACGAACAACGCCGATTGGCGGTGTGCGGCCTCCTCAGCTTGCCGCCTTGCCGTAACGGCGGCTTTGGCCTCTTCCAGTTTTTTCTGGGTGGAGGCCGCCGCCTTCTCAGCCTCCGCTTTCGCCAGGCGGTCGGCCTCCTCCTCGTCGCACTTCTCCCGCGCATTTCGCTCCGTTGCCTCCCGGAGGTCGGCGGCGGGGTCAACCCGCCGAGTGTTGGCGGACGTCTCTGCCGACCCCATGACGGACGGGGCGGCGACCCTCTCAAGGGTAAGGGGAGCCCTGAAGCAAGGAGGAGGTATTAAAGACTCGGACAGAATTCACCAAAGGAAAGAAAGGCGAAGGCAGAAACACTTACGCAGAGATCAGTGGCGGCCTCTTCACTTCCTTACGGAAGCGATTGGCCCTCGCGGCCACCTCCTCCCGTTTGGTCGCGGCGGCCGCTCCCTTGAACTTCTTCGGCTTGCTGCCGAGTGAACTCAGCCCGGCGTGGCGCCTCTTCACGCCGCCTTGGCCGGCTAGGCCAGCGGAGGAACTCGCACCCGGCAGGCCGACCCTTGGTTGGCGGCGCGGGGTGACTTCCCCTTCGGCATCGTCTTCAGGCCAGTCGGTGAAGGTGGCCGAGGGCGTGAAGCCGCTTCCCGCTCCCCCTCTTCCGCCTTCGGCGTCGTCCTCCATCGCCACCGCCCCCAAGTCGGGGTCATCGACGTCGCTCTCCGCCCAGTCAGGGACGAATTCACGGGGCGGTCTTTCAATGCCGGCTGCAGGCTGAATGAGGGGATTCTGACTCAGAGAAACCGAAAAAATCAGAAGTCGGATTCGGCTACAAAGAAAACAGAGCAACAAGAGATGCGACTTACCGCCGGAGGGGGATTGGCGTGCGAGTACGACTCTTTGCCGAACTGCCAGTCCGCCGCAAGCTCGCACTTTGCGATGTGGTTCACCATGTTCGCCAACTCCGCGTGGGGCATGTCCCTGGTGCACATCCGACTCGGGTCCCGGCGGTCGCTCATCTGACTGATCAGATGAGGCCGGCCTTGGAGAGGGAGGACTCGGCGCGCCACGAAGGCGGCTAGCAAGTCGGCCCCAACCAGGCCCTCCGACTGCGTCAGGACTCGGAGTCGCGCTACGGCGGCGGCTCCGGCGGGAGTCAGCGTCTTGACTCGGTGGGACCAGCTGGGGAGCCTCCCAGCCGGTGCACCGGCTTCGTAAGGCGGCAGGTTGACCCAGTCGCCGTCTGGGGCGACGCTCTTCACGTAGAAATAGGACCGCTACCACATCTTCACCGACTTGATCAGCGGGATGAAGGGAAACAGATTGTCGGCTGTCGTTCGCCGCATCATGATGAAGGCGTCGCACTGGGCCGGCACGCCGGTGACGTGCGTGCTGAGCTTGGATTGGAAGAATTCTCCCCACAGCTTGATGGTGGGGAGAACGCCAAGGAAGCCTTGGCACAGGGTGGCGAAGGCAGCCAGCAGCACCACCGTGTTCGGCATGAGGTGGTGCGGCTGGAGCCCGTGGAACTCCAAGAAGCCGCTCGCCGGCAGCCCCAGGCCGTGCATAAGGTGCGAGCGAAAGATGACCCGCTCGCCCTCCTCCGGCATCGGCGATATCTCCCCCGCCGGTGCGGCGCGGGCTCGCACGAGGTTTGCACCGGGGAGGCGGCGCGTGTCGCAAAGAAACTGGATGAGGTCATCGTCCACCACGGAGCCGTCCCACATGCCGGAGCGCACGACAGGAGCCGCGACGGCAGAGGAAGAGCTTATCACGGCGGGCGCGGCGTGGTTCGGCGCGACGGCGGCAAGAGGGAG